>NC_088602.1:173084700-173391404 GCF_036013475.1 Columba livia
CAGGTGCCAGCCTCCCTGCTGTCCCTGCTGCATGTGACAGAGGCGTGTTACCGAGCTGGCGTGACCACAGCCTGGACATTGTGCAACGTTTGGTGCTGTTGGTGCACTGTCACCACCCCTCTGCAAACACAGTGGCAGGTGTGCAGTAGACTGAGCCATGCCTGGCTCTGAAGATGTGAGGAGGCTCTTCTCTTGTTCCCTGGGTGGCAGTGGTGGGACAGAAATGGAGGGGAAGCCAGCCCTACCAGATGCTGCTGTTTGTGCCCAGACTTGGGGGTTAATGGTGGGGTGGGTGCTGAGTGCCCACCCTCAGGCTCCAGGGCTGCTCCATGGGAGCCCCAGTGTGACCATTTGTGGCTTCTGTGTGGGGCCCAGGTGGCAAAAGAGTCACTAGCTCTGCGGATTTTGTGAGCCACTCCTCACTGCAGTGCATGTAACACCCCAAATGGTGAAGGGATGAGGGTGATGGCTCTTTCACCTCTTCCAGGCTCAGACCTTCCATGTGGACCTGCTGCAGCACATGGAGAAGAACACCAAACTGGACGTGCAGTTCATCAGTGTGAGTGATGAATTCCGTTCTTCTCCTCAACCCTCCCTATTTCCCTCCCCGCTCCACCCAAGGGCTTTTGCTTGAGCACTTGAGACGTTTCCTTGACTTCCCTCAGCAGGAATTAGGAGGACTTATCTTCTTCTCCCATCATGGACCAAACCCCGCTTAGCTTGGCTGTCAATGGAGCATTAAAGAGGGCAGGTGACTGTTCTCTTCTGTGCAGTGGGACTTGCTGAATGCTTCAACAGGGCTGAGAGACTTGGCATCCCAAAAGCAGAGTTCTCAACTTCCCCAGCCCACAGCCTCCGCACAGGTGTGGGTCCTGTGCCGTTGTGGCCCAGCTGGCCACGCCGGTGGCTAGTGTCGTGGAGGGAGACAGAAGCCTGGGAACTTGCTCCCAGTGCAGGGGAGCTGTGCACCAGTTCTTGCTCCTGAGATCCTGAGGCTCATGAGCACTCTGGGGCCCTTCCAAATGAAGATAAAAGTAAAGAACGACTTTTTATAAGAGGTCCAGGCCCTCCTGATTGCAGGGGGACTCAGATTCTAAACCACCCATCAGAGCTGCATCACAGTGTGGCTGGGCCTCTGGTTCCTCACCCAGCCTGGTTTGTCCCTGGCAGGAGAGCCAGAAGCAGTACGAGCTGGAGTACCAGCGTAGAGCCACCAACCTGGACAAGTGCATGGCAGAGCTGTGGAGAATGGAGAGGGCCCGTGATAAAAATGTCCGGGAGATGAAGGTGAGCAGTGATTGCAGGAAGGGGAGTTGGAAAATTAACTGGATGATTTTTCTGGGAGCCAGGACTGGTTTCTGAACAACCCCATCCTTCCTTAAAAGCCAAGGGGTGGACCCCAGCATTCAAAAGGCAGCAGGCTCATCTGGAAAGGAGGAAACTCCTTTTCTACAGGGTGCTGCTGATCTGTGGTGCACACTCCTGCCAAACCCTTTCCTCATTTATCAAAACCCCATGTATAAGGACTCAATCCCTGGCACTCTGCTCTGTCTCCTCCATGCTGCTCCAGCACTGTGAATGGACTGGGAGGCTGGTAGACACGACGACCTATTTTGACCCTTTCCTTGCTGTGTGTGAGCCCACTCTGCTGGATTTATGCTGATCCCTTCCTTCCGCTTTCCCCTGTGGCCCAGGAGAATGTGATGCGACTGCGCTCGGAGATGCAGGCGTTCGTCTCTGAGAGCCAGAGGGAGGCTGAGCTGGAGGAGAAACGCCGCTACCGCTTCCTGGCTGAAAAGCACCAGATGCTCTACAACACCCTCCTCCAGTTTTACAGCAGGGTACAGCCCTAGTGTGCTGGGGAGCTGAGCTGGGGGAGCAGGCAGCATGACAGGAGGGAACCAGGACTGAGCCACCCCTTGGGGGAAGGCAACATTTGCACAGGGACTGGGCAGGAGACTCTATTTCTTGCCGTGGGGTCCAGGCTGACTCTGCAGGGCTGGGAGAGCATGACTGGTGCTAAGGATGGTGCTGACATGGGGTTAGTTGGGTATGTGAGCGATGGGTGAGGGAAGGGTGATGTAGGTGTTTATAGCAGGGGCTTTGGGACCACAGGGTCTCTGCTGGAGGGTGCCGTCCTAGAAATTCACTCCTGTGGGGCTCTGTTTGGCCATTCCCACAAACCTAATTGTGGGAGGACCTGGTCCCTAATCTGATGCACATGGCAGCCTCAGCTCCTTGTGTAGCTGTTTTGCCTTGTCCATCACAGCCTCGTCTTCTCTCTCATCGCAGGCTCGAGGCATGATCCAGACCAAGGCACCGCAGTGGAAGGAGCAGCTGGAGGCCAGCCGCAACCCCTCCAACAGCCACTCGCATGGTCTTCTTTCAGCCTCCCACAGCCAGGGGTATCCATCAGGCCGGCTCACTCCCACCCACCTTGAGATGGTGAGGAACCCATGGATGGCCTCTACCTTGTTTGGTGAAGCACTGGCACAGGTTGCCCAGAGCAGTGGTAGATGCCCCATCCCTGGAGACATTCAAGGCCAGGCTGGATGGGGCTCTGAGCTACCTGATCTAGTTGAAGATGTCCCTGCTTATTGAAGGGGATTGGACTAGATGACATTTAAACGTCCCTTCCAACCCAAACTATTCTATGATTCTATGGTGGCAAGGCTGCAGCTGCCCCTTTCAGGCTGCACAGCAAGGCCAGCCCGTGGCCAACCATGGTACTTGCTGCCTTTTCCAGCTTCTGTGGCCTTTACTGGCCAAGATGGAAGCATGTGTTTGGTCTGCAATGGGGAACGTGCTGGGTTTGACTTTCTGAGGGGGACTGGGTATCTCTCAGAGCATCTCCTGCTTAAGGCAGCCCCTGTGGATATACATTAAGCCTCCTTTCCTTCCAACAGCCCCAGCGACCCCTTGGGGACTTTGCTTCTCCCATGACTGGGAGTAGATCCAGTGTCTTCTCTCCAGAACCTCCAGAAATGAGACTGTCTCCTGAACCAGAGTCTCCCAGGCGACCACTGCGGAGGACACCATCAGCAAGTATGATCCATGCCTGGGAGCAATCATGGGGGGAAGCACAGGGGTTGGGCCCCTCTGGGAACAGGGTTGGGTTTGGGAAGGGACCACCACGCTATCAGACCACCAGTCTTCAGCCACATTCCTGAGCGTGGTGAGAGGACAGTGCATATGGGAACTTGGGAGGACAAGGCTGAATGAAGCAGAGGGTGAGCTCAGCCTTCAGAGCAGGGTCCATCCAGGACAAGGCCAGGCTTCCTGGATGGCTCTGTGAGGTGGGGAACCCACAGATGTGCAAGTTTCAAGGCTCCTTGAACCATGAGGGCTGGATCTTACTGGAGTTCCCATTTTAAAAAAAGGGAAAAGCACCTTCCCTCATGCTACCAGATTAAACATAGCCTGTGCTACAGAACCTACCCACTTGCCTCATATCTCACCTGCTTTTCCTTTTAAAAAAAATTCAGCTTAAAGCCTTTTAAAAACATTTAAAAGGGCAGGGGGAGGGAAAAATGACCCAAATACTCAGTTGCTTTGGCAGGGCTGGGAAGAGTGCCATCAGCCAGGGCATCGGTTAGGCCATGCAGTGCCTATGCTCTAGACATTTGGCCAAAGAGGACACAGTGCAAAGCAAGTGTCTTCAGTTTGACTTGATTTTCTCCTGCAAGGTGAACCTTCTGCTGTGCTTTCCACATGCTATGCCATGCTCACTCCCTGCACAGAAAGGCCATGTGCTCTTCCTCTAGCATAATTACTTGACCAGGGAAGCACTGCTCCCTTCAAGGCAGCGTGGGTCTTGCAGGAGGGTGCCAGACTCCAGCCAGACCACTCCGATGCGTCCCTGCAGGTTTGCTCCCTACCGGCCGTACCTCCCGTTCGGGTTCCTTTGGTGAGACTGGCAGCGGCGGCAGCGACGGCAGGAGGAGGAGCGGCACGGTGAGGGTACACGCTATCGTGCCGCACACAACGGGTGTCAACCGGACCCTGCTGCGGTTTGACCCTGGGGATGTCATCACGGTGCTGATGCCGGAGGCGCAGAACGGGTGGCTGTACGGCAAGCTGGAGGGCTCATCCACGTACGTGACTTCGCTGCTGTCAATTGGCCTTATGCAGACTTGTCGGGTCTGGAGCTGAGAGGCTTAAGCCCAAAATCATCTCCCCCTTCCCCTCCTGGGGTGGCTTGGGCACTTTGTCTCACCCACTATCTGGCTGGGACATCACTATGTCCTCAGTTACGGGCCATGCCTGACACGGGGGCTCTCCAAGCCGAGGAGATGTGGTGGGGCAGGGTTAGCATGGATGATCTGCCTGAGAGGGCTCCAGGGGCTTTGGCTGGGAGAGCCAGGGACACAGTGACCCCCTCCCAGCTTGCGTGACTGAGTGACTCCTGTCATGGGACCCAGCTCAGGGCCGTGAACCACTGGAGTTACCTGAGAGGTCTGGCGTTTCTCAGCTCACACCACAACAGCTGCCTCAGCCTCCAGCACAGACAGGGCATGGAAACTGCTGCGCCTGGCGCTTACTGAATTACTCTGCGTGGCACTGCCAGCCAGCATCTGTGTGCAAAACCTGCCCCTGTTACACATGGAATCCCTGCACCCTGTGCTGCAGGGACACTCACACTCAGATGTGAGATGAGCAGGAGCAGTGGCTGTCTTTGGGGGGCCTTCTGGGGTGGAGCTGCTTTGCCCTGAGGAGAAGGCATTTCCACAGCTTCCTTGTGCGCTGGCCTTGTCTTCCTTGTGAGCATCTCCTTCTGGATTGCATCAGCATTGCTCCTGGTAGTAGGCACTTTGCATGGCCAAGATGAGCAAGTCCTGCTCCAAGCTCAAGGACTGTCTCACAATAATCCCATATCCCACCGGAGGGTGAAAGATGTCCAAGATGAACCCTGTCACATATGTTAGCGGCAGCAGCAGCTTCGTTGATGTGTGAGATGGGCATAGAAGATCAGCAGTTCTGGGAAGCTGGATCTGAAGAACCACAAACCATGGATGCCTGGACCTCATTCATCTTTGTTCTTTTGCCCTAGATGCGGCTGGTTCCCTGAAGCTTATGTCAAGCCTCTGGATGATGCAGGGGAGATGGAGGGGCCAGCCACCAGGTAACAGGAGAGCAACCAGCCAGACAGGAGCTGGAGTGGCTCCTGGTAGGTCACTAACACCAGTGGGGTATCTGTTTGGGGTGTGCCCCATGGAGTCCCACGCTGGAGCATCTGCTGAGAGCCTTGCTGTGCCCTGGGATCTCACAGGCTTACCCTAGGTGGCTCCCTTAACACATGCAACATCTTCTCAAAGGTGCTTGTGGCTGGACCAGTCCAAGCCACGTGCGTTTTGTCCAGAGACGTCCCACAGATATGTGTTGTGGCCAGCACCTGTGCTGCTCCCTGTTCCTTGTTCTTTGACTCTGAACCCACTGTCTTCTCCTCTTGCTCAGGCCCTTCCCACTGCGAAGCAGTCACAGTATGGATGACATCCTGGACCGTCCCAGCACTTCTTCCTCTAGCAATTACTGGCCTGCTGCTGCCCAGCCCAGCTTGCCGAACCCACCTCCCTTGTCGGTGGGTGCCAGCAGTCACCAGAGTGGGGTGGCCACCCCAGTCAGTTCTGGCTCCAAGGTGAGTGCAGGAGGTGTGTGTGTGTGGAGTGTGTGTGGAGTGGGCCATGTCTGACTCGCATCCTCTAAGGCATTCATTTTCCACATTGGCCTGTTGAAAAAGAAAAACACCTTCCAGATATTGGAGTGTGACCTCCTCATTTCCTCAGCTAAGGAGTCTTGTTAGCACTGGCCTTTCTCACTCAGTCTGTTTGCATGCCACCATGTCCCGGTGGCCCCTGCCAGTCAGCCTTGTGTGTGCAGATCCTTGGTGCCTGGCTTTGCTCCCTCAAGGGGCCACTTTCCTGCCCCTGCCCTTCTCATTTCTCTTTCTTTTTGCTCACCAGGGACCCTTCAGTTCAGTCCTTTTCTGCATGACCTCCCAGCCTGATTTCTGGTGGCTCCAGCGCAGCACCTCTTTCTGCTAATAGTAGGACCATGGAGTGATCAGGCTGGGCTGGGAGTGGGTGACCAGCTAACAGAGATGCCATCCTTCTTCTCACTTCAGAGAATGGAGAGGAGTTTCATAGGGCTCCTTTTCTAAATTCAAGCAAGGGTTGGGTTAAAGCCACAGCTGGGGTAGGGGAAAAGCACAGGCTGAGGGCACAGCCATTTTGGAGAGCCTTAGAACAACTTGTGTCTAACCCGTGGCTTATGGATGGCATACTGAGAAGCAAACCCACCACTTACCACTGCTTCCAGCTGTGGGGAATTGATTGGCGAGGACAAAGTTAGAGTTGAGGGCAGTTAAAGGTGAGGACTTGTGAGCGTGAACAGCGTTGCTGCCTGTGGGCTGTTACTTGCTCAGTCTTGTAGGAGGCTGGGAAACCATCTCTGGTCACTGGTTCCAGACCAATGCGAGGTTGGAAGCAACTGGATGGCTCAAAGGACTGAAAAATACAACACTTAATTACTCTTCTCTCTTCATGTCCTGCTCTGTGGTTTCAGGGAGCCTCTGGCTGCACAACACAGAGGAGAACAGGCTCTGCAGCCTATCCCCACCTCTGGGTCACTGGTTTCCATCCAGGCCTAGGGCTAGCGTGTAGGGCTAGACCTAGGATTGAGCAATGAAGTATATGGAGCATTTGGAGTACCATGGCAGAGCAATTGAGCCACACTAGAAGTTTGGAAAGACTCAGTCTTGCTCTAAACTTATGCCAAAAACATTCTGCAGTTGAGCCAGGAGCAAATGGGTGTGTGTTTGACTTTCCAGCTGGAACACAGATAGCCACATGTGGCTTTCTTGTCTGCCACTAGCTACAGAAACTGGCATACGTTAGCAGGCCAGTTGTCACTGACCCTTCACTATCCACTGGCCAGAATAAGGGCCACGGGGCCTAGGTCTATCTTTCTCCATCAGGCTGCTCCACATTTAAGCAGTACGTGGTGTAGGGTAGGTAGCTACAGCTCTTGAGTTCTCTGTGGATGCAGGGAGCATGTGAGGGCACTGACGATAAACTCTTTGTGGGGATATGTGGGCAACACGAGGGGGGCATCTCTGGCTGTGCTGGCAGGGTGAAACATAGTTCAGACTGTCACTGTTTGCAGTGCTCTTCAGACGTGACACTTCGGGGATCTGAGGCATCTCCTTTCTTCCCCAAGACGAAGGGAGGTGTCCTAGGGGAATAGGGAACCTGTGACATAAGGAAATCCCCCCACCACAAAAATCAGGGTGTTATCTGTAGCAGTGACTTTGTGGGCTTTTGCAAAGCTTGAAAGAATAAGGAGTCAGAGCCTTTTAAATAGGACTTGGGCTCCTAAGTCACTTAGGTGTTTCATGAAACCTTCCTTTGTGTGTGCGGTGTATTCTGCCCCGCTTCTGTCTCTCCGTTCCCCACCCCAGATCACTCACTGCTGCCTTTCTTTTCACTGCAGAAATCAGGAGTATTTGACCAGCCCCCTGAACTCTTCCCACGGTGAGTGAGGCATGGAGCTCTGCTCTGAAATCAACAGAGGGGCATTATTACAATGCTATTATTATTTAATCTTTTGGATTATCAAATGTGGGAGGAACAGGTAAGTGTCTGGAGGAATGCAATGCACAACCCACCTTCCAGGACAGGAGGCAGAGGTGGGCCAATCTGGTGTCTGCTGACTGGGAATGTTCTCTCCTGTCTCTGGTAATACAAGGTCAGACCTGAGCACCCTGAGCATATGGCCAGACCTGTGTGCACCTTCCAATCCATTCTGGAAGAGCCACAAGTGCAGCTCAGCTTGAGTGTGGAGCACCATGACTTGTGCAGCTCTGTCTGCTTGGAGAGGGCTGAGGCGTAAGGGACGTGGCTTTTAGCTTTGATGAGTCAGGTCTGTGGAGATGAGACTTGCCAGAAACCCCTGCTTTCCTTCCCCCTGCAGCTGGGTTGGTGTTTCCATGTTTCTGGCACAATGCTGTATCCTCTTTCTGCTCCCTGACTCCTTGCTTGTGGGGTCAGGGGCCACAAGTGTAGAGTGCCACTGCAAGGGACAGCCCTATGCTAGTGTCCCCTCTTCATCCTATGGAAGAGGGCAAGAAAGCCCCTAAGGAGAGCCCAAGGGGAACCACGTGGGAACCTGCAGCAGGGTGTGTTAAGGAGGGAGAACACATACTTAGCAGCCAGCTCTACCATATTACATTGGCATGGAGGTGGCTGCCCAGAAGGACTAAATAGCCTTTGATTGGTTGGTGGAACCCCTGCATGGTTTTCGCAGATTTCCTGATGGTTGCCTGTTTCCTTTCCCCTCCCAGAGGTACCAACCCTTTTGCCACAGTCAAGCTACGTCCCACGGTCACCAATGACCGCTCAGCACCCATCATCCGATGAAGTGGAAATGTGGATGGCAGAGAATTTCAGCAGGGAAGGGGGAGGCAACCCAGTGCTACTGCTCATGGAATAACCTCTCTTTTCTCCCTCCTTACCTCTTGGACATCGGAACCTGTCTCACCTGGCCATCTGGCACACTTTAGCCCGCAGCAGATCTCTGCTGCTCTTTTTAGATTGTCCCTCGTCCCCCCTCCCAGAGTGATGTTACTATGGGACAAGTCTGGTGTTACTGGTGGCCTGCGAGAGGGGATGCTGCTTGTCTTGGGGAGCAGAGGGATGGGTAGGGTATGATCATCTGTGGCATGGAGCAGTGTAATGAAGGCAAAGCTTTGTTAGCCCTGCTGTGGGCAGAGAAGAACACGGGCCAAACAGTCCCTTTGCTACCAGAAAAATGAACCCCAAAGGGAGGAGGCGACAAGAAGGCTTTCCGTGACATGGTCTGGCTGACAGGGTCTGCAGGGTGCAGCTCTCTGTTCTTGGCCCCTTGGGCAACCATTTCCATTTGTAGCAGCATCTGCCCCTTCTCACCCCCCGTGTGGCTCCTTCCCTTGCTGGGCAGCCCTGGGACATGGCAGGGGCAGGTGACAGTGCCCTGTGCTGCTGCCCAGCTCCTTTGGCGATTGTCCTGTGGAAAACGTTTGGGTTTTTATAAATAAAATGGAGAAGACTGCTTCTGTAGTGGCTCTGTCAGGTGGAGAAAGATGTGGGGTCCCCACCAGCACTGGGGCCATGATAACTGCCCATGGTCGGGGCGTTGAACGCCACAGTCCTGCGGCTCTGGATGGAGCATCTGCCAGCCCAGGGGGCCAGGGTGGGCAGCAGGAGGGCTGTGTGACCCCTGCTGGCCACCCCGTGGCGCCGGCTGTTCTGCCGCTGGAGGGCAGCAAGCCCCCACTTCCCGGCTGCCACGTGTGGGCAGGTTTGGCCCGGCAGGACAAGGCCGGGCAGCCATCTTCTCCTTGCCCTCCGACCTCCGACGGGCAGTGTGCGCCAGGGGCACCCCGGGGCTGTTGCCCCGGGACCTGTGGGGAGCCTCACCAGCCTGGCCCTGCTGCCAGGGAAGCACCTACATGTGATGGGGGAGCCCTCATGGGAGATGCGGTGAGGGAGGGAGCGTGAGCAATGGCCAGGGCTTTAGCCGATTAGCCTTATTAATAGAAATTAAACCCCGGCTGTGAGTGTTGCAAAGCCCCTGCAGCCTGCCCCCCTGCTGCCAGGAGGCTGAGGGGCTTTGAGGGTTTACAGCCTGGGCCATTCCCTCCCCAAAGCCCCACCTGGACTGAGCCTGGACCCCCGTCCCTGGAAGTAAACCAGGTTCCCCCATGTGTAACCAGAGGCTTGCTTGTCCCCAGTGCCCACCAGACCCTCTTTTGGGTGGCACCTGCTGAGGGGCTTTGTTCTGGGAGGTTTGTGAGCTGCCAGGAGCAGGCTGCCTCTGGCACTTCGAGCCATGGATGGTGGCAATTCCTTGGTCGCTCCACCTTGTCTTCCTTCTCTGCTGAGCACATGCCCTGCAAAGCCAGACCAGCTCTTCTCCATCCTTCTTGCTGGTGGCTGAGGAAGCCATGGGGGGCTCCTTCCCCCATTGTGCCCCTTAATGAAGCATTAGCTCATGTTCTCATGATCCGCTGCCCTCCTTCCTGGCTGGATCCATCACCAGTACCCTCCACTCTCTCCCTGCTTCCTCCTGCCTCAGCCCTTCTCTGTCTGCTCCCTCCTGCCTGCCCCACTCTGCTGGGGGAAAGGCAAGGAGTCCCTGGGCAGCGGGATTACCGGGGGATTCGGGGGATTCGGGCTGCGGCAGGCAGCCACCTCCTCCCCATTGGCTGGAAAAGCCTCTTAAAAGTGGAGAAGTGCTTTCTGCCCGCTCAGCACCCGCCAGTCTCTGCCAACCTGAAACCATTAGCGGCTGCTGACCCACGTCCACACTGGGAGCACCGTGGGGCACTACCTGCACCCGCAGGAGGCAAGGGGGTCCCCCACGCAGGGTGTCCCACCGGATCAGCCACAAGCAGCTTTGCTGGGCAGCACTGGAGCTGGAGGAAAGCAGGCTGAGAGGGGGATTAGCTGTCTAGAGAGGACATAGTTGCCTCAAGGAAGGAGCAGGGCGCAAGAAACCGCTTGACGGGTTCTGGATTCCTGCAGGCATTGCCCTGTGCCTGGCTGACAGCGTGCCCACCATGGAGCAAAGAGCCAGCAGGACCATCTAACCGGGTGCCCTCATCCAGAGCCAGGAAGCACCAGCCGCAGGGAGAAGAGAGCGCTCAGCCCTCAGAGGCTCAGCCTGTGCTCAGGAGGTTGTCTCTTCATTACACAGGTCAGTGGCGTGGAGGGATGATTCTATCCTGGTACCGGCTGCCAAGGGGACAGCTCGTCCCACTTGTTTAATGAATGCTTTCCCAGGGTGTTGTCTGTGGGTTGGAGAGGCTGCTGGCACAAATTCTGGCCCTTGCATTTAATAAACAGACCCTCCCACCCCATCTGTACTGTGTGGAGGCACCAGGAGCCACGCCAGCATTTGTGTGGACCCTCCTGGACGCAGCTTGCCTGGCACAGCAGGGCTTTGCTGGGCATCATCCAGCACTGGCTGCTCTGTTCTTTGTGTGCGTCCAGGGACTGGCAGCTGTGGCTGAACCTGCTGTGGCTTTCACCCTCCCAGCCCAGGCTTGTGACTTCTGGTGTTGGCACAAGTCTTCTGGTGCCCACCTGCAGCCTGCTCTGTGACAGTGCCTGCTCTGGGCCACCTGCGTGGGATGCACAAGGAAGGGCAGGTGCCCATGCTGATGAGCTTTTAGGTGTGCGTGAACTTACATGTGGTATTTTTACCTGTGAATAAAGCTCCTTAAGTGAAGAGAAAATAACAGCAAGCTGTAAAGTATGCAACAGCAGGTGCCAGGTAAAAATGGTGACCACTGTGTGCAGCCGCGAGCAGAAGAGCTAGCATATCTGCCGCAGTGTTAGGAACAAGGCAGCTCTGAAACATCTGGCTCAGAGCTGGGATAAATCTCCAGCAGAGCTGCGCTATAGCACATTGTCCTTGGAGGCATCTCCACAGGTGAGCTCTTCTGGTGCACCTCATCTTTTTCAGCCAACATCTATCTGCAGGCAGGTGAAAGCCCCTTCCTGCCTTGCTGCAGAGTTCTGTAGCACCAAGCACGTGGCTCCTGCAGAGGTACCCATCCAGCTCCAGACTCCAGCAGAACTGATGGATATTTGTCTAATGTGCTATTCAAAATCAAACACTGGATTCATCATTGATAGATGATACTACAGAAGTGCCTGAATAGAATGCCACAGATGGACAAATATTTTCCTGCTAGGTAGCTGGAGAAAAAAAAAAAACAAACACCACATTAATTGCAATGGTTTGACTGATTCATTTGATTTGTGGAGCAAGATGAGAACAAGAAGAGCAAGGCAGGGAGAGGGATTGTGTAGAAAGGTTCAGGGTGTGTTTGGTTTCAGTTGCTCCTATTTGAGGTAGCAATGTGCAGATGGTGCAGAGACAGAGAACCAGCACTGATGGAGAAATTGTTGCATTTTTGCAGCAGGTCACCTTTTGTACAGCTGTACCTGGCTTCTCAGTCAGGTGGAACAGGAGAGGAGCAGCGGGTGGGTAATGGTAGAAGCTGAGCGAGGCTGTTCAGTCTAGCTGTCCAGGTGCTAGTGATGCAGATAACACCAGAAAGGGGAGAGAGAAGGAGGATATGGATGTCTGTAGCGTGTATAATTATTTTTTCATTCTGGCAGTGATTCTTTGCCTTGAAAGTGTCTTTATAGCACCCTGTTCTCATTTCATGCCTCTGCCCCTTGGCCACAGTCCCTGAGACCTGGGCTGATGAGGAGAGCTGTTCAGCCGGAGAGCTGTTAGGATGTGGCCATACAGAAGAGGAGCTGCCCCAATCCACGCTCAGACCCAGATCCTGCTCCCTTTTTTCATGGCTAATGGGTTCTGAAGTTCGGGGGTGTCTGCTGTGGAGACCTGTGGCGGTGGCAGATGCCTGTGTGCTGACATGAACAAACCCTCACATGTTTTCAGGAGCAAGGGTCCCCCTCAGAGGGGAAAGGGAGGGACCACTGTGATTGGCTGGTGACACCAATCCCACCCATCCCTCCACAGCCAAACATGGCTCAGGCACCAGTCTAAAACCAACCAGACAAGACCATTTTGTGCCTCCTCATGTCAATGCGCTGTGGGTGCAGGTGCCACATCCCTTGTGAAGGGCTCCAGAAGTGGCCTAGCTGTCTTGTCTTGCAAGTCCCTCCTCGAGCATCCCCTGAAGTGTGGTTTCAGATCCCTCTCAGGACTCTGCCCAGCCCTGTTTCCAGCCTTGGCTCTGCACACTGAGCCTCCTGCAGCCTCAGAAAGACCAGTCACCCTCCTCTTCTGCAAGATTCAGGGCTGTTGCACAGTAGGGCCAACTCTTGCCTAGCAAGGACCCTTTGCCTGAACTCTGCCCCATCTGTGCTTTTGCCTAACGGATTTGCACTTGTTTAACTTGCTGAGCAACAGCAGTGCTATGGGAATCAAGGCAACTTGTCCTCATTGCTCGGAAGACACAAAGAAGAGGGACCACCTTGAGAAACACACCCCGATCCAAAGCTCCCAGGTTCTAGCCCTGTGTGCACCATCCATCGGAGTGTCCTTGTCCCCTTGGCAGTGTCCAGTCAGTGTATGAGTGCTGGCATTTCCCATGACTGCTAGTGCCAAGGGATGGGGACATTGCTGACATCTCATAGCTCCTTCAGCCAAGGGAGAGAACCCACACTGCGGACATACTGCCAACAGGACAGTGATAGTGCAAACTGGACCCAGCAAAGTCCAGCTCAAAGTCCCACCGACTTAAGAGCATCTGTAATCAAAGGCCAGTATTGGTTTTTTGCATATAGGTGTGAAAACAAGCCTGTCTGATCAAGAAAGTGAGGCCAAAGGTTCTGGAAGGGGAATGGCAGAGACCTGGTGCCTAAGGGAGAAATGAGAAAAACAGACCCACAGCAGCCAACTGGAGCAAAATTCCTGGGCAGCTTAACAGCCCTGAGAGCGACTCACAAGACATCCCCCCTAATTCCCTCTTTCCCCCCGCTCAGGCTTAGTTCCGGCCCCTCGGTGTAGGTACAGAGACCTAATCTCTCTGGCATGCAAATAACCACCGCCACCAGACTTGGCTGTGCTCTTGCCCTTCACGCATCTCTCAAATCTGGCCCCCCGCAGTGGGGAAGGGAGGGTGAGGGAGGTGGCACAGTAGGGTTAATGGACCTCCGGTGCCCCACTGCTGGAGCCATCTCTAGCAGGGCAGGTCCTGGGAGGCTAACAGCTGGAGCAAACCGGGAGGGGAGAGGCTCAGAGGAAGATCTTGAGAGCCTGGCAGGGTTCACCTTGCTGGCTTTCACCTTGCACCAGCCTTTAGGCAAAGCCGGATGCGGAGCAAGTGAGATGCTGCAGATCCTGATGCCCCACCACGTCAGGTGCAGCTCTCTGGTCTCAGCTGGGAGCCGTGGCCCTGCCTGGCTGCATCTGATCAGGGGTTACAGAGCTGTGGGCTGCCCAGAGGGAGCCCACCTCCCCACCTCTGCCCAGCTGTGGCTTGACCTCGCACCCTGAAGCAATCCTGCCTTGCCTGGCAGGATGAAGGTGCAGAGAGATGATGTGGTCCCCCAGTGAGGCTCTTGGATCTTTGAGATGGTGGACATGGAGACAAACCTTGTAGTAAATGTTTGCCTGCTGTACTCTTCTTGCAATGCCTGAAAACGTCTCTTTCTCTCTCTGTTGCCCTGCCTCCTCCTGCTCTGCCTTTCCGCTTCCAGGCTAGACGATGGGGAGAGCTGATCCAGAAGAAGGGCAACTCCCAGCTCCTGTGAAGCCCCCAGATGGTGGCTGGGGCTGGATCGTGCTCCTTGGCTGCTTTGTGATCACCGGCTTCTCCTATGCCTTCCCGAAAGCCGTCAGTGTCTACTTCAAGGAGCTCATGAAGGATTTCCACGTGGGCTACAGTGACACAGCCTGGATCTCCTCCATCATGCTGGCCATGCTCTATGGGACAGGTGATGCTTGGACACACTTCCCCCGCACCCCTCCCCAGCTAGTGCCTTTCACGGCCCTGCTTGCAGACCGTGTCCTCATGGGCTCTCCTAATTTTCCTTGTCATGGTCATGAACCAACATGCAGAATGCAATTGTCCCACCGCATCTCTTCTAGAAGTGTGCTGCATTTCATGTCCCTGTTTCCTCTGTGCCAGGAGACCTCAGGGGTCACCCCACCTGCCTCTCAGACACTTGATATGAGCTTTGCTCCATTGCTGAAGTACTGCTCCTATGGCACCAACCTGTCTTGTTCCCAGGGAACAGGGGGCTGAAGGCATGGCAAAGCAGAGGTCTCCACACCACAGCCCCTTGCCCTTGGCCAGGCCCAACAGATGTATGTGTCAGCAGCCAAGCAGTGATCTCCATCATTAGTGTTTCATCTCCCCTGAGTGCCCTGCTTGGGCTGGCTGCCCCTTCTCAGTTGTCTTGTCTCCTCCTGGTCTCCTACTCTGTCTCCTCTGCTTCCTCCCAGGACCAATATGCAGCATCATGGTGAACCAGTTTGGCTGCCGGCCTGTGATGCTCATTGGTGGGCTCCTAGCTTCTGCTGGAATGATCCTAGCATCTTTTACCACCAACATCATCGAGCTTTATCTTACAGCTGGTGTGCTAACAGGTGAGAGACCCAGGAGTTGAGGGGTGAAAGGGACACAGACTTATGAGGGGAAAAGCCAAGATCATGTTGTATCTCCCTTTAGTATTGCCATGTCTAGCATCGGGTCCCCCTCATCTATTCACACCTGTTCACAGGAGGCATCTAGTCCTGGACCTGTGAGAGATGCATCAGTTGGATGTAAACAGGCAGGGCCTTTGCTTGAGGGGAGAGGGACAGAAAGAACATAAGTGATGCTCAGTGATCATGGCAAGTGGGGCGGCATCAGTACATAGTGGTAGGAGAGAGAGGCAAAGTTCATGTTTAAGCCACAGGTCCTGTCTAAACATGGCCACAGTTATGTGATTCAAGCACACAAGAATCCCATCTTGGGACTTCAGAACTAGGATAGTCTGAGGGGAGTTTTCAGCTTGTTGCGAACCATGTCTCATGTTCTTGCACTCTTGCTCTCGCCCTCATGTAGGTCTGGGTATGGCGTTGAACTTCCAGCCCTCACTGATCATGCTGGGCACCTACTTTGACAAGCGCCGGCCTCTTGCCAATGGACTGGCTGCTGCTGGGAGCCCTGTCTTCCTTTCCTCTCTTTCTCCACTGGGGCAAGTGCTGCTGGAGAAGTTTGGTTGGCGAGGAGGGTTCCTTATCATGGGGGGCCTTCTGCTCAATTGCTGCACTTGTGGGGCAGTCATGAGACCCCTGGACATGGGCATGAAGCGGAAGATGGAGAAGACTCAGGACAAATATGAAGCCAAGGAGATGCTGCCCATAGGAGGGAAATCAGAGGAGGGAATCAGCACCGCTGATGGAACCAAGAAAGCCAAGAAAGCCAAGAAGAAGCCCAGGAAAGGAAAGAAGCTTCTGGATTTTAGTATCTTTTCCAATCGAGGGTTTATAATTTACACTATTTCAAAGTTCATCCTGGTCTTGGGTCTCTTTGTGCCCCCCATATTGCTGGTTAACTATGCCAAGGACACAGGTGTACCAGACACAGAGGCTGCATTCTTGCTCTCCATCATCGGTTTCATAGACATCTTTGCTCGCCCAGCCTGTGGCATGGTGGCAGGGTTGAAGTGGGTCCGTCCTCATGTGGCGTACCTGTTCAGCTTCTCCATGCTCTTCAACGGCTTGACAGACATCTGCAGCGCCAGGGCTAGCAACTACACGGGGCTGGTCATCTTCTGCGTCTTTTTTGGCATCTCTTACGGCATGGTGGGGGCACTGCAGTTTGAGGTGCTGATGGCCATTGTTGGGTCCCAGAAGTTCTCCAGTGCTATTGGGCTTGTCCTACTTATTGAGGCTTTTGCTGTGCTCATCGGTCCGCCCTCTGCAGGTAGGTGTCTTGTTGCAAAACACAGGTGATGTTTTTTGGCTGCCATTCCACAGTATTGCAGGTATTGGGCATGGGCACAGTACTTCAAGAAAGACCCTATTTCTCAACTTCAAATTTCCCATGGAAGCTGAGATCTGAAGTGAAAGCCCCCAGCCTCACTCCATGCACAACACTGAATCTGAACAGGGGCAGAAGATAGAAAGTGGTATTTCTCTCTCTGCTTTGCTCAGAACACCCAAGTGATGGCAGCTGTAGGGCTACCCAGAGTGGCATGGCATGACTTCCAGTGTCCCTCAGTCCCGATCAGGAACACTTCCCTCTCTTCCATGCTGGGATTCAGACCTCTGCCTTCACTGCAAATGTTGCATAAAATCATGATATGGGAAGAGTCAGGCACATACTGCAGGCAAGCCTTTGGTAGAACAAGGTGAGGATCTTTCAGGTGCTCCTTGGTGTCCATGGCCTTTTGATTGGTGCTGTGAATAATGGTCTCAATTTGTGTTGACCATAGTCCCAAGGCGTTTTGGTGTCAATCAACTTAAAACAGTTTGTAGAGCCACCTGAGGCATTTGCTGTTACTTTATTTTTAAGAGGATTAAGACACTTATAGCTTCTCAACTAGTCTAGTCTAGGCCACAGACCCTGGTAAGGTCCATGCCCCACAAACAGCCCATAAACAGGCAGTTGAATGGGGAGAGACCATTCACCCAAGAGGTTGGTATAGGTTACTGTTAAGTATCTGAGAAAGCCAAATCGTGTCAAAGGATCATTTCCAAATGAAGTGCAGTTCCCTGAATGTGTGATTTGCGAGGGAGGGTCAGAGACAGACCATGCACAAATCCATCCTGTCGCTTCCTGCGCTCCCTTCCTTCAGCTGCAACATGTGGGCTAAAGCCCATCAGTGAACACCTCTGTGTGAATGATCTTTTCCCCAGCACATACCACCAGTTTAGAGCAAAACCTGCCATCAGCAACTCCACCCAGCTCTCAACGTAAAAATTGGTGGCCAAGAGAAGACCCTCTTGATGCTAACAATAATTCATGTCTTACCACCTGTGGGGCAGTTGGCAGTCCCAGGCCAGGGAGCGCCAAGAAGTGTGTGTCTCAGAAGCAGCTGCAGAGAGATCATGGTGGGAGAAGGGGATTTAACCAGTGGATGGTGATGGGGGACATCCCTTAGCTCTCCTGCTGTGCCTCGGCACCATGCACATGCCCAATGGGACACAGACAGTTCAGGGTCACCAAAGAATGATGTTGGGGGGAGCCAAGTGCAGTTCCCACCTTCCCCCCACGGAGACTTGCTGCTGAAGGACCCCCATGGTACGGGAAGCTTGAGTGAGCTGGCAACCCCACGGCTCGGAGTCGGGAGAGCAGTGCTCGGCTGGAAGAGGGGGGCTGAACAAAGTGGCTTTGTTTGGTGTAATCCTCCTGAGCTGCTTCCTGCGCTGTGGGGCTGAGGGGCGTTTGGCACAGGATAAGCTGCACACACACATGCAGTGCACGCAGGCTCCCTGCTTGCTGGCTGGCTGGAGTGAACAGGGACTCATTCACCCACTGAGGAATTTGCTGTGTGCCTCCCATGACTGCTCTGGGAGGCACCTCCGTGCCCCGTAGTGCAGCAGGGATCAGGGTCCACACGCGCAGTCAGGAGCACGGGGGACTGGGATGAAGCCTCTGGTCACCATGCCCTGTCCTTGCTCAGTACGTTCCACCCTGATTGCAGCAGGGTGGCTGCTCATGGTCTCCAGCACCAAGGACTGGGAGCTCTACCTCCATGGCCAGCCCTGGTGCATTCAGAAGATGCATTGAGAACATGTCCTTGGCAGAGACATGATCAGGTGTGGGCCAGCTAAAGGGATTTCTCTGCCAAATAGATGTTTCTTCTCTGAATGTTTTCCTGACATGATAACTTAAGAAATAGTAATGGCTTCTCAAATTTTGTTTCTTTTCTGAGACTAGTCAAGCCAGGCCCTCAGAGGCTAGTCTCACCTTGACAAGAAGAAGGTGGCCCGCCATGATGCAGGAGCATAACATCAATGTGTCACAATTATTTAACCTTGTTCAAACAAGAAAAAACACCAAACCCACACTCTTACAGTACTTCTCCTTGTGGCACAGTTTGGTTCTTGCCCAGGGTAATTTTTAGATATTTAGGTATTCCCTTGAGAAATGGGTCCTCAGCCAAAAGCAGGTGCTACCCACCTGTGCATGCAGGAGCACGTAGGCTGAGGCTAACTGTCTCATCTCTTCTCCAACCATCAGGCCGCCTGGTTGATGCTCTCAAGAACTACGAGGTGATCTTCTACCTGGCAGGCTCAGAGGTGGTGCTCTCCGCTCTCTTCCTGGCCATGGCCACCTACTGCTGCCTGAACCGTGGGAAGAAGAAGGAGCCTCCCCCAGAAAACAACCCCTCCGTGGGCGGCGGGAGTGACACCGAGGAAGCAGAGTCTGATGTGCAGGAAGCTGAGGAGCACAGCAGTGACAACCACCAGCCAGCCCACAGCACTGACAACGCCATGGTGGCAGCCAGCGAGGAGGCCAACCATGTGGCAGATGAGCAGAGCGGGGAGGGAGGCGGGTGTCCCGCGGGGGACGGGGAGGTGTTGGCACGAGATGGCTGCAATGCTGACCAGACGGTGGAGAGGGACAGTTTTTAGCCAGGGCAGAGGAACGGGCACGTATAAAACTGGCCTTGTTTGCATGCACATCAGCATGGGCGGGTAGGTGGGATGTGGGGTGGAGAAAGTTGACACAAAAGCAGATGGAAGTAAGAGGGAGAGGTATAAGAACAGCTGGTCCTTATGTACATACATCCACATACCTACCCAGTGATACATCTACTTGCATCCTGCACCCGTGCTGGTACAACACAGGCTCAGAGCAGCCCAAACACCAAAAAGAAAAAAACAAATCTTCTTTCCTCACTTCCAAACCAGCCCTGGAGAAAGTCTTTTGAAGAGACTGCCAAGGACTTCCCCTTTCCTTCTGCGTTGTCACAATACAGAACACAAACAATTAGAGACTCTTTGTAATCAGATCTGGTATGCTTTGGTCTGGTGTCAGTGTTTCCTCCGCCCCACTTCCATGGTCGGGATAGCGCCAGGCGAGCTGGCAGCAAGTTTGCGAGGCGGTGTAATCCATAGCTATCAGCCAGCATGGGGGCAGACACTGTGTCTCTTGAAACACCTTTGGGCACTGCCAAACTGGTGGGACACCGGCTCGGACCACCTCTGTCTGGAGCATCCTTTGTGGGGGGTAAATTTGGGGCTGTGGCACATGATGCTGTTTTTCCCAGTAGGGAAGCGCTGGGCTAGAGGCTGCTGCCAGGGTGCAAAAGGAAGAAATCTAAGCAAGCCTAATGCCATTAGGCGAGCAGCCACGAGACAGAGCCTCGCTGCCAGGAATAGCAGCGCGCCAGCTTTATCTGGGCTGAAGTGAGTCCTGTTGACCCGTGAAGGGAACAATTCAGCCTTATGGGGGTGGACTTTCAGCACAGGTAAATAAGTGTGTCCCAGCTGATTATCTGCTCAGCCTGAATGGCACCAGGCATGTGTGTATTTTCCTTTTAAACAGAGAAAACCCCCTTACATAAAGGAATCAAAGGTAAGGCAGAAGAACTAAGCTGAAGCTCCTGGGTGCTACTAATGAGGGTGTTGGAGCACGTTGCAAGGCAGGCATGACCCCCTCACCCCCGCTGCAGGGGTGGATTTCTCATTTCAGAGAGAACAACCTTCCCTGGCGTGCTTAAACCACTCTTAATCTGCTTTAGGACTGGATCTTTTATAAACACCCGCGGCCAAAGCCCTTCCTTCCGCTTTCCTCAACTGCTTCACCTCGGAGACCCTGGGGGCACCTGTGACTAGAGCGAGGGATCAAAAACGAAGCAGAGGGCTACAGGGAATGCAGCTCATGGGACCTTCAAAATGGGTGTTTCATTGCAGACAAGACTGACTAAAAATTAATGGGTAATACGCAAAGCCTGCAGGATTATTAAGGCCATTTAAATCCAATGAGGGTACAGGGACACAAAGGAAAGTGTTTCATTTTAGATGCTCCTGAGCAAAGAGCAGTAAATGACAAGAAAAGCAAAGGTGCTGAAGAGTGCCATTTTAAGAAAAGACATAGGAACTGGAAAATGAGGGTGGGAAGAAGCTAAAGCCCATGGAGCATGCCCCACCATGACTAACACCACCGTTGTGAGCCAGTCACAGTGGTGACTTTGGGCTTTTTCCTATTCAAATCCCCTTAGAAACACCCCAAATCAGGCTAAGCACCATGACAAACCCCAGACACAAAGCTCTGGCAGAATGAGAAGCAGCAGCAAGGGTGATGGAGCCCCACATGCATTCATTCAATGCTTTGCAGACTTGTTCTCCCCTCCCACAAAGTAAGATCACAGTTTCTGCTCTGCTTGACCAAGTTGTTCCACAGCTCCTTCCACAGCAAACCCTAGCCCCTGTTTCCCCAGGCCAGCTTGTCCTCATCCACCAATACCTCCCCCAAGAAGTCACCCACAACTTCGCAGAGGTCCAAGGTCCACAATCTGAAAACAACTGCCCTTCTCAGCACCAGGCAGGTCACTAGAACAAGGTCCCCTCTGTTTCCTTGTCACCAATCAACATTTCCCACTAAGCCTCTGCTCTTAAATCTTTTCACAAAAGCATGTAAAAGCCCTTAGGGCACAAGATCTCACTACAGACGGTGCTGTGAGACACCCACCCCTCTCTCTTCCCCTCCACCAGCCAGGTAGCCAAAAACCTGGCTACACTGCCTTCCACTTCATGTTGTTGGCTGTCAGGCAGGCTCTGCTGAAGCATTTTTTTTCTGTTCCTCTAAACTGCTCCATATTTTGGCACAGCAAGCAGCTCTGAAAGAGGATCAGGGACTTAAGCATCAGCTCAAGCTTGTGATGCAACAGCTGAGCTGTGTGGAGAAGCTGGCCCTGGCGGGGTGCTGGGATGCCACTGCACAGGACTCAGGCAGCTGGTGGCTTTACAAGGCTGGTGTTTACCTGGGAAGCCAAGATGCAGAGAATGTGGCAGTCCATGGAGGACTGGTCTTGCTCCAGCATTTATAACCTGTGCTGCAGTGACCACATCAGCTTGGCACAGAGATTACCCACCAGTACAAGCAAGAGTAAAAATGGCCAGCACATGACACCCATCTTCCCATCACCATATTTTAAGATTAGAACCATGGAGCATGAGTAAACAAATTTCTAAGGAAAACCCATGACAGACAGGAAACGAAATGTCACATTTTTCTTTATTAGAGACAACAATCAGTACACCAGAGTCCATTTAAAGCTTCCAGAGCAGCCTGACCACAAATGGCTTTCTTCCAGGCACCCACAGAGATGACTAAGCTCCAAAAAAACAAATCAAAGAGAAAAAAAAAACAAAACAAACATCTCAATCATAAATTAATGCCCTTTAAATAACTTCTCTCACTACCACCGGAATGTAATGACAGAGAAGTCAAAACCCTGGCCTCTGAGAAGCACACCACTCCTGGCAGTTGTGCTGCCTGCTAAAAGGGAAAGTGCCACCTGAATCTGGCCCACAAGGAGGGAGGGAGGGAGGGGAAGAGAAAAGGAAGGAGGAGGGAAGCAGCCTCACCGACCTTGGTTTTCCTTCCCCCTTCCCTTGTGCTGGGGAATGGGATGTTTGCTGCTGCTTCTGGCTGGCCCAGAGGCAGCACAAAATGGTTGTGCAGAGACGTGAGGAGAGCAGGAGTGGGTGGGCTATTCACGCTTTGCACTAAAAAACCTCAAAGCCTCTGCCTACAGGCCACGTCTTTTTCTCTCCATAAAGCTTCCCGCCTCTCTCCTCTAGTTTAAGGATGGGATATCTCCTTTGTGGTTCTCAGGTGTCTCCTCCTGGCACCTGCACAAGAAAAGAGTGTGCAGGACTGGCTGCACTTCCTCAAGAAGCACATTTCATTATTGTCCATCGCAAAGAGCCACAACAGAAGTGAAAGAGGAAAAAGAAATACCTGCACCTTTGCAGGTATTCCCAGGAACCTCTCTGCCTCAGACAAGCACCTTTACCTCATCATCTCTGCCAAGCAGGAGGGCTTCTTCCTGAGCCAGGTCCCTCCTCTCCCCCAGAGAGGGACAGAGCCACATCCTGCAAGATTCGAGCCCTGCTCCAGCTGGAGCTGGAACACCCCCTGGGCTATAGCTATGAAGTGTGCATGTGGTGCCAGCTGGGCAGGAGCTCAGGGACGATGAAGAAGATGGTGGTCAGGGACGAGACTTCTAAACCTTTGCAGCAAGGTTGCAGCAGCCCAGCATGGACTGGTTGGAAAAGGCTGGACCAGATGATCCTTGTGGTCCTTTCCAGACTGGTATTCTATGATTCTATGATACCAGCCCCTGCTTTGAGAGCCTCCAGCAGCCCCTTGGGTGGAGGTGGTGATCAGATCACATGTGCCACCACCAGTTCTAGGCACCAGTTCGGACTTGCTCCTGTTTCTTAAAATGTGGTGCAAAGATGTGGCAGTGGTGGGAGTGATCCTCCTACAAAAATCAGTCCTGCAGCCCATGGGAGAGACAAGGAAGCTTCAAATAGGCCAGAGAATGGGAAGTTCGAAAACTGCGAGCAGTGGGGTAAAAAAGCCAATGCTGGTGCTAGCACTTTCCCATAGCACAAGGAGAGGACAGAAGGGGGCTGTTCTTGCAATTTGTAATCATCTCCAGATGTCTGACTGGCTTCCATGTGCCAGAGGAGAGTGGTGCACCCCACATGCTCAGCAGTGCCCTGCCTGCACACAGAGTCACGTGGTGGTGTGGTAGTGGATCATCCTCACACCTCGGTACCCAAGTTGGGCAGCAGAAGTCTCTGGGGGAACAAGTAATATCCAGGCAAACAAGCAAGGGAAGAGAGAGGAAAGCAGAGGTTGGTCCCAATCCAACCAGCTACCCCGACCCGAAGCAGAGGAGGAATCCCAGGCTGCACATACACAGAAATCACGGAGGATGAATTGCCATGTGAAATACATGTTTTTATAACAGTCTGCAAAGTCTTTCCTCTGGCCATGCCAACACAGTCAGGCATCATCAATGAGCTTTTCACCATTTGCGTCCTCCTTCCCGCTACCCTCTCTCTCGCTTCCTCCTTCTTCTTCTGCCCCGTCCATGTACGTGTCCTGCCCATAGTTGAGAGTAGTGCGGGCAAGGTCCACCTCAATGGGAAAGACGTCTGCATCTCGGAGGACGGCGTAGCAGTCGTCGTAGTACTTGGACATCGTGGAGACGAAACGCTGGAGCTGGAACACGATGTCCTGCACTGTAGCGGAGACACGTTGGGAACAAATTAGGTGAAAACCCCCTTCCCAAACAGTGTGAAGGCTGTGATCAAGCCTCCCTCGGTAGCATTAGATACAATCTCCTACGCATTAAAGCCTTTCGGCCCGAGGGTGGTTGTCTCGGGCACAGCCGCAGAAGGGTTCTTCAGCAAAGACTTCTGAACGGAGATGAAGGAGCATAAAGGCCAAAGCTGTGTCTGCCTGAGCCCTTCGGGTGCTGGACACAACAGTGGTACTCACCGTGCTTCTGGTCCAGGAGCTCTATCTTCTCTAGCACATCCTTCCTCATCTTGGCGAAGCGTGTGCGAGCCTCCTGCCGGCAACGCAGGATAAGGCGGTATTCATAGTTCCCAGTGCTGACCCGGTAGAGGGGTTCATTCAGAGCCTGCCAAAAACACGGTGCCAATTTAGAGACCTCCTCAACAGTGCTTGTATACAGAGTTCTCCTCCTGATGTGGACTCACAATGACCTTGGGTTATTACAGCCCTCTCAGGCTCACTGGAACTGCAATTAGGAAGTAGGAAACATGAGTAAGGCTGAGCCATGTCAGCAACTGGCAGGCAATGAGCCATTTTGAAGGCCAAAACCACACCAACCACCATGAAGAAAAGCATCACTACACTAAGCAAAGACAATAGGACAGGCACCTTTCAGCCTAGCATGGGGAAGTGGAATGGCATCTAATCTGAACTATTAAGACACATATTATGAACAAACAAGTCTAGGGTCTAAGGGATATATTAATTTATACTAATCACACAAAAACATCTGCACTCCTCTGCAAGTTTCACCCTATATTGATTACGTGACATATTATACAACTACAAAGGGAACCCGGTGGTATCTACAACCATCCAGACACAAAGCTGGAAATGAGCAGGGACGGACCTATACATTGTCCACAAAACAGTTTTGAGAGAAAGGGGGTAGGTCTGTCAGGAAAACAGCATTCCTCCCTTGCACCTGTAAACATAACATATATAAAAATCTGTGCTACTGACTATGGCTTGGTAACGCACACCGCATGCGCCAAAACCCAAAATGTCATTATGCAAGACTGGGATTCTTTTCTTTCCATTTAGCAGGAAAGATATAATTAAGTGTTGCATTAGGAAAGTTTTATTCCTTCCTGGCACTAAGAACTAGGCATTCCAAAAATTCAAATCCCTGCTCTGAGATCAATACCTAGGATAAAACAAGATTTTACTTTTATACAGGGAAATTCAGCATGTGGGGGACACCATTAACTTATCTTAAACAGAGCAGCTAAAGATTACAATTGTAAAACTCTAAAACAGACACTAAACTGTTACTGGAGAAAGTCGCCAGGTTTTTTTTCGGAAGTCCTCTGATTTTATATTACTTGTTTTTATAAAAAAAACCCTACTGTTAAGAGAGATCCTTTAATCCATTTTCTTCAACTACAGACGCAGCTTTCACATACGTTTTGCTAGAGAAGCTAAACCTCCATTTCTCAGAAACAAGTCCAGCATTAATGATAAGCTGTGCACTACACACAAATGGAATCTGTGAAGATAACACCTTAATCCTCCTTCCACAAGCTAATATTACTTAAACGCTGAGACAGGCAACCACCGAGCAAACAAGCTGCAGAGAAGTCTGGTCCTTTTACTACGCCACAGCAACAGTGCTTCACAACAGTTATTGGCAGAGTTTCCCAGGTAGCATTTATGGGTCTCCAATTTCTAATATATTAAGCACAAATTTGCATAATTCTTAGTGTGCGTTCACTAGCTCGGGTGCACACAGGCACAGAAACGCTTTTGTAATCACAAGGCAGTGTGTATAGGGATGCTGCAAAAATGGAGTATGCAGTTATTGCCACAGTACCAGTACTCACAATGCAGCTGTACTCTTCATCATCCATCTCTTTGACTTTCAGGCAGTAAGACTTCAGAGAATTTAAAATAATTAAAAAAAAAAAAAAAAAGCAAAACAAGAAAGAAATGTTAAGAATTAGAAGCAATTTCACCATCACCCACAGCCACTGGGTTGTATCATTTCAAGCCTTCCTTCAACGCTACAGCGAGGGCCACTGAGGAAAGCACACTGGGATCAGAGTATATTAAACATCCCAGGTGGAAAGAAAATGTATTTAAAGAAAGACAGGAAGAGAAAACAGTGAGGAAGAGACAATGTGCTTACTATTTATATTGCAGGAGCAAATACTTTAGATAAATATAACCTAGTAAAAGAAAAATCCTGCATTCATCTACTGTTCAGGAAAACGCAGTACCAGAAAAGTATGTGGAGGGAATAAATAGATTAAAAAAAAAAGAGATTAATTGTGGGAAGGATTGATGTGGGAAGAGATGGTGACATATCCACTTGCCTTAGGGCTGCAGCTCCAAATAATTTTCTCAACAGATAAAAGGAAATAGATTCCTACAGCTACCAAACAGATGCACTATTTTGGGGGCATAGAAAACAAGCAGTAAATGGAATGGAGAAGGGTAAAAAAAAAAAAGCATAGCCTAAATGGAAACAAACATGATTTGACAGTGGTTTAACCTAGCTAAAGAAAGACTATGCAAAACTCCCTGAAAATATGGACTCTGAGGCTGGTGAGCTATTTAGGGGAGTTCAAGAATACAAGTTGCATAGGAACCCTTTACAAATAAATAACAAAATTAATTTGGTGTTGTAGAAAATAAGTCAATTGGGTTCTGGGAGATCTCTCTTACCACTGAGAACTATTTGGTGTTTGAATCTGAGTAATCTGGCAACAAAGAATTGGAAAAAATACTGCATTCTCACATGGACCGTGGAAGGATGGACATGTGGCTGTATAGGCTATATGTGACCCTCAGGCTAAGCTTCTATGGAACAGAACTTCAACCAGCACTAAAAATAAAACAAAACAAAAAACAAACCAGCGACTCACCAAATATTCAAACTTGACATCCAGGTATTTTTTGATAGTCAGCCTTGTGTCAGGAATGGCTTTATTCAGATATGTGTTCAAGTCAGTGAGCATCTGCAAAGCAAACATCCTGTTGCTGAATGTCAGACCAAAAAGCACGACTACAATTCATCAAGTGCAACCTTCTAACCAGCATGGGTCATGAGGCTGCCTCGAGTGAACACTTTTTAACTAGAGTGTATCTGAAAGAAAATGTTTGATCTTGACTCAGAATTGCCATGATTAGAGCGTCTGTTACAGTCACTGGCAAGTGGCTCCAGCGTTAGGAATCCACGCCTCACTTCCGGTCTGAATTTGTCTTCTTCAACATAATCTTGTTTCATTTTCAATTAGTCCTGGAAACCACCTTCCCTGCCTCAATGGCCCACTACCCAATGCTGTACATCCAACGTGGCACTGAAAGTGGTGCTCAAATAAAAATTTAATACTCTCTTTGTTAAACTAAGTGGGCAGATCCCCAGGAGACTCTCACTCAAGTATACTGACTGAAATTCTTAAATTGTTCCTGGACTGTTCATCTAAACTCTTTTAAGTTTAGTGATGTTCTTTTAACTATGGGTACCACTATCAGGGAAAGGGCTCTAGGGACTACACTGGACAAACTACCTTCTCATCCCCAATAGAAAATGAGAGGAATGTACTCATGTGAAAAAGTCAAAGGCACATGACTGATATATTCAATATGTAACCTCTTAGGTTCTTTATGAACAGATTTCACTGAAGGAAAGCAAAGACAGTTCTTCCCGAAATTAAGACCACACCTTCAAAGACAGGCTTCTGTCTTTCTAGATTCCCCTCTTCTCCAGACCCTTTACTCCTATGGTTAATTCTTTACCGGCTTAATGGTTTTCAGAAGGTGAATCCCAAACTTCTCAATGTTGCGATGGGCATCAGCAAATTTTATAAAGGCTTCACTGGCAGCTGGTTGTGGCTCCCGTACACCAATGACAGAGAAAACGTCTCCAAATGCTGGATGAGGGTAACAAATACAAACAGATGAAAGAAGTTGGCCCTGAAGAAGAACCTTGCCTCCAGTTACTACCACTCCTTCACATAACCTTGCAGGTAGCTGAGGAATAATTCTACATATTCCCTAAAGACCAGAAGTTGGCAGGGCATGTTTTCAATGTCTGCTCCCTTCACTCAAGATTCTTTACCTCTATGTGTCTGAGACAGCTCAAAAAAAGCTCTGAGAAGACTCTTCGTGTGCTCTGTCAAGCCTGTGGTGGAAACCAGAAAAAGCATTTTAGTCATTTCACTGAAACATAACACAGGCATAACATAACAATCTTTCTCTCCCACCTGGTGTCTGATGGATGACACAGTTTACCTTTGTATAGCTCTGCAGTCCTCTCCAGCTCCTCTAATCTCTTCACCAGTCCATCTAAACGGAAACAAGAATCAGAATACAGAATTAAAACAGTCAAATCCAGGACATGGTTAATACCTGACAGACTGCAAAAACACCAGTTTAATATTTTTTCATTCAAATTTCCCTCATCTCTAAAGCCTGTCCCCTGGTCCAACACAGGAAGCTTTTAAAATAACTGCCAATCAGTTTTACAGAGTGGTGTCATCACCTATCAGCACTCATTGCCCACTTTAAATTAATTTGAATTTAGCTAACATTTAAATGGCCCCAGAGACAGGATAGGGCAGAGGCAATCACAATAGCGAGGCACAGCAGAAGGAAAGAATTATGAAGGAATAACGTGGAACATGCAAGTAACTTTTAAAAGCTGGTAAGCACAAGAGGGTAAGTGTTGCCTTACGAAAATGTCCTCCTGGACAATACTTACCATTGCAAAGTATGGCCCGGCTTAACCCCAGAGCATCCGCTGTCCCTGAGCTCATGTTCTCTACCAGTCGATGCTTTACCTTCTTCAATACTAAAGGTCAAAAGAGAGTTGCAAACCAGGCTCAGAGTAATTTCTGTGGGCATGAAAAGCTCTCTAGTGTACTTCATTGGTTTCTCACTGGACCTAACCCACTCTTGAGGCAGCAAACAGAAGAAGAAAACCATAGAAACTACATGTTCAGTCAAGCCATGCATAGCACATCCTCTATCTTGCCCGTCTGTTCCACTCTCACATCCTGTAACTTCACCCAATAGGGCTTCAGTGTTTCTTTTGGAAGACTATTCTAACAAATAACTTCACTATAAGCTACCTATCATGATATTTGGAACTAAACTTTCCTTATGCTACTTGCTGTATTACTTCAGCTGAAGTCAAGAGACAAGCCTGAAAGCAAGACAAATAGGATTTAATGCTCAAAGTTATCCCTTTGCTTACTTTTATCTTTTGGATCTTAATTAAACCCTTTTGTCACCCCTTGATGGAATTCCTTTCTGTCTTTGGTGGTCATAACCTGCAAATTACAAGAGGCAATTATGTCCTCTTTGGAATCAGATGACTCAGCTATATTTATTTAGAGGCAAACTTGCAGGGGTGCCAAGTGCCTGCAGCTCTCAAGAACTCAGCTGAAGTCACAGTGTTCAGCATCTCTGGAAAAAAACACATTCCCACCACACTTCAGTTTCCCCAGAAATCCATCTAATTCCTCCCCATTATCCTGAACCCCTATCAATTCATTAGCAACTTAATCACCACAAAAAAAAAATGAAAGCAAAAAAAACAGATAGATTTTTTTAGTAAAGTGAGAAATATAGACCATATCAAGGAGACTGCTGTGTAGGTATAGTTCAATAAACACACTTTGTTTTAGAAATAAAGCCTCCCCTATCTACTATAAAATTCATGGTTGTACAAAACTCAATGTAGACAGATATTTCATCACTGTTCTCCAAGCTGAGAAACTGCAACCAGTGTTTTTCAACAGACAGATTTCTGTGTATAGCTGAAAATCTTAATAGGTCAGCATAACTAGCATGTATTAAAAATAAATAAATTAAATTATTATCTAGTTGAGTTTCATCATCCATGCTAAACACAGCAAGGAAAAGCAAGCCTCCTGCAACAAGTCAAGCCTCAATTTGACTTTCAAGACTGCTTTGAGAAGTCAGGGAAAGATTCTATTAAACCTGTAATTCTCTTTGACAGTATTCATTTGAAAATGACTGAGTTAAGAGGAAGAATGGGACCAGAATTTTACTTTGTTTTTAGCTGGGACCAATCTTTCACACCCTCCCACCCTGTGTCACTTTAACAGTCTAGGGAGAAAGAAACCAGTCTTACCGATATCCAAAGACTTGCCCTGCTTTGGGTCAGCCTGAAGCTTGTTGTAGTGTATTGTCACTTCTCCCTGGAGAAAGAGACCAAATCCAAAACTGCTGTGCTGGAAGCAAGTAACAGTGTCTTCCTTTACCAGTGGACAATAAACCGCAAACTACAACCCGGAAGCTCCAGTTTCCCCCTCCTACCTCTCACCTTTACCATCTGTATCATCTTGGCCACCTCCACTTTGGTCTTCCCTTTGACAGACTTGCCGTTCACTCCCGTGATCTCATCACCAGCTGCTACGGTGCCATCCAAGGCTGCTGGGGTGTTATCAAATACCTAGCGGAGAAGAGAAACAGCACAGGTACTCTTGAATCAAGAGGAAGAGAAGGGCGAATACGGGGCTAAACAACAAAAAAGGGACCATTACATCCCTTCTACTTAACTCAGTTGTATTTTGTTCATGGCGAAGCCACGATTTTTCCCCTTTCCTAACTAAGAGGCAGGCAGATCATCTTGTTTTCTCGGGAAGTCCTTGCCTCCAAGATGTAGCTCCTCAAGCACAGGATTTATTGATGTTGAGAATGTCACACTGCTTCCCCCTGTCAATTCTAATACGCTCTCCAAGGAGAAGTATAATTTCAGAGGCCTTAATTTAATTCTTCCACACCTATTAGGTACTAGGGTAAGGAAACCTCACAGAATCACAGAATGGTTGGGGTTGGAAGGGACCTCTGGAGATCATCTAGTCCAACCCACCTGCTAAAGCAGGTTCACCTAGAGTAGATTGCACAGGAATGCATCCGGGTGGGTTTTGAATGTCTCCAGAGAAGGAGACTCCACAGCCTCTCTGGGCAGCCTGTTCCAGTGCTCTGGCACCCTCAAAGTAAAGAAGTTTCTCCTCATATTCAGATGGAATCCCCTGTGCTTCAGTCTGTGCGTGTTGCCCCTCATCCTATCATTGGGCACCACTGAAAGGAGTCTGATCCCATCCTCTTGACACCCACCCTTGAGATATTTATAAACATTGATGAGATCCCCTCTCAGCCTTTTCTTCTCTTCTCCAGGCTGAACAGACCCAGCTCTCTCAGTCTCTTTTCATAAGAAAGGTGCTCTAGGCCCTGATCATCTTCATAGCCCTCATTCCCTGGAAAATAAGATGATGTCTCCCACGTTGAGACAAACAACACTGGGCTCTCCACACTTCCCACCTCCCAGGTGAACACTGTTTTACAAAGGTAACTTATTCTTCCTCCCCAAGTGCCCACCTGGACAATGTAGAGACAGGGGCAGTACTGTGCTCCTCCCCCAATGCTGATCCCAATCAGGTTCTGAGAGTCCTTCTTCAGGGTCACCGTCCCAGGTACAGTGGGGATGCCCCTAGAAAGAGAGCAGGTGAATGGGTAACACAGTAGGCAGAGCTGCACGTGTCTGAAATGGCTCTGGTGTCTGAGCCAACACAAACTGAAAACATAACAGGTGTCACACATTTGAATTCAGTATCTCCACCATAGAGTCTATCAGCACTGGCCAGCAGAAGGACCTTCTGGGCTATTTTTTGAGACTTGCATGCAAGGATTAGGGGTGGGAGAAACACCCTCATCCATTGCTAGGCACTGAGGAAACTCTACCATGTTTTGGAGAGTGTTTCAGCTGCTCTTAGTGCTGGAGTGAGAAGAAACTTGCACGGTGTAAATGAGATACAAGTGCTCCATGTCAAATTCATTGCTAATATCATCAGACCTTTTACTTGCTCAGGAAATGCCAGTGTTGTTCTCCTTACAGACCTAAGGAGTCCAGAGTTTCTCTCCACTGATTCCTGCTTCTTATTATCTTTCCTCCATTGTAAATATTCTTTTCTCTAGCTAAGGTCACTAATTTACAGAAGATGTGTCTGCACTACTTTGCAGTCAGAAATGCAGAGTAGCCACTGCAGAGCAATAGAAAGTGCTCTCCTCTGCTCACCAGCACAGCAATGCCTCACCCCCAGTCCCCAGAGGGAGCAAGAAATCAGGACTGAACAGTAAATCTGACCTTTCAGCACACAGCGTCAGGAGCAGGTAAACTTATCCGCTCCCATTAGGTCTTGGCTGCAAAGACTATTTCTATTGTTAGCAAAAAACAGGAAAAGTGAAATACTCACAGCTTATCTTCTTCAATATCATAGTCCAAATCTGCAAACATTGCTTTAGTTAAGTGGAGCCTGTTCACCTGAAACTGCTTATTCCAAACTTCCTGGGAAGAAAGAATAAACCCCAATAAACCAGTGATCTCAAAAGAAAACAGCAGAGAATCAACCTGTCACCCTTGTCAATCCCCAGCTCCTCTTTTTTTTTTTGAACTTCACATCGTAGTTTCTGTTCTTATATCAAAGACACAAAACATGTCAAGTGTCTCTGATGCTCTGCTTGGAATGAAACAGGAGAAAGCCCTCAGGTTTCAACGATGCGTGCTTCGACACCTGCCCACGTGCAGTATCTCCAAAGCACAGACCAACACATGGTCAGTTTGGAAGCTGCTTCTCCACACGCGCTACCTGCCCAGCATCCTGGCTGCCACAGATATTTAGTTTATCTCCTACTTCTGCTAAACACCTCTGGTTCGTTCTTGACTTCAGAGCAAGTCATGTCACCTTTTGATGCTCATCTCCTATCTTGGGAGGCTATGCAAAGCTTTTCGCAACTGATTTTCACAAAAAGCATCGTTACTTCCCCACAGACAAACCCCCCTGTTTAATTTTCTATTTAGCAGATGCGGTTTTTTGGCAGCACCAAAAGCGGGGTGACAGCGGCTCCCCTCGCGGTGGCAGCGGCCGCCCGAGGCAGTGACCGACACGTCCAACCGCACCGGCTGCCGAGGGCTCCACTGACACCTGGCCTGGCACCTCAGGCACAGCCCGTTGCCGCTGCGTGCTCCCAGCGTGCCCGCCGGCCCCCGCCCGCCCGCCCACCGGGCTGGGCCCGCACCGCGCAGCAGCACAGGGCCCTGACAACGGGACGTCCCGGCGGCCCGAGGCCTCAGCCCCGAGGGTACGGAGGGGCAGCGGGCGCTGGCACGGCCGTTTCGGGGGGATCGCCCTGACAGAGCCCGGGAGGGGGAGGGGGAGCGGGACCCCCAGCCCCTCCCCCACAGACACGGTCGCCGGTTGCGGCCCTGAGGGGCGGGGGTGGGAGGGGGTGTCCCGTGGCTCACCGGAAGTGGCTGCCCGGCGCGCGGCCCCCGCCGCCACCTGCCGCCCGGTGCTGTCAGCCCGCGACACGTCACCGCCGGGGCCAGCCCGGAAGCAGCCGCGGAGCCCCGCCCCCTCCGCTCGCGTCGTGCCGCGTTGCCATGGGGACGGGCACCGGCGGGGGGCGGGGCCGGATCGCTCCTGCCGCCATCTCGGGAGCGGGGCAGTGCTGGCGGTGGTGTCGGGGTCCTGGTTCTGCGCTTGGGCTACTCCGCCCGGGAGGGGCTCACCTCACCTCACCTCACCTCACCTCACCTCACCTCACCTCACCTCACCTCACCTCAGCGCAGCGCAGCCAGCCCCCTCCGGTGTCTCCCGGGTGCCCCCCTCCCGTCCCGCTCCACCTGGGGCTGCTGAGGTACCCCAGTCCTGGAGGAGCAGCGGGAGGCAGAGCCTTTGGGGGCAGTGAGTCTCTGAGGTGGCAGCTGAGGAGTCACAGGACCACAGAATGGTCGGGGTTGGAAGGGACCTCTGGAGATCATCTAGATCAGGGGTGTCAAACTCTTTTTCAGCGGGGGCCCCATCAGTCTCACGGTTGCCTTCAAAGGGCCAAATGATGGGCTGAAAATGAGTTTGATACCCCCGATCTAGTCCAGCCCACCCAGAGCAGATCACACAGGAAGGTGTCCAGGCGGGTTTGAATCTCTCCGGAGCAGGAGACCCCACAGCCTCCCTGGGCAGCCTGTTCCAGTGCTCTGGCACCCTCAAAGACAAGACGTTTCTCTGGGAACTGCTGAGCTGGATGGGTTTAGGGCTTTCACAGCACAGCATGGGACAGCAGCACCGTGGCTTGTCCTGCTGCTGTTTGTGGACCACGGTGAGCTACCAGCTGTTTGGTCATCAGGAGGGCCACCTGAAGTGTGCCCGCCTCAAGGGAACAGCACTTCTTGCACTTGTCACTTGCACTGTTACCTGTGGAAGGTGACACCCCTACGCAAACACCCCCAGCACTGGCCTCCCACAGAAAGGGAGCGTTTCAGAAACACGTTTGTGAATGTGGACATGTCCCGAACTGGTGATTCAGATAACAGCAGGGACACAAAGGGCTTTGAAACTGGCTGGCACAATTTCTCGTGCTGCTGGCAAGGCAGCGGTGACCTGTGGAAGTAACGTTTTGGAAGCCTGTCAGCACAGCTGTGTGCAAAACCACCATGCGTACAGCAGGATCACCAAGTTTCTGCGCTGTTCTGTCCTCAGTGGTGTGTGCGGCAGGGTAGGGATCAGGTGTGCAAATGCATTTTCTGCCTCCATCAAGACAGCACCATCACTGGAGAATGCTTTCATTTCCCATAGGAATGCAGTTGCCTGTTGCATTACGTGTCATCTCTTCCAGCACTGCTGGCTTCTGAGCAATTACCAGGCTGCCAAACCTGACTTATTGACCCAGATTTTTTAAAAAAGGCAGTTTTTGAACTGAAAACTCCACTGTGATCAGCAACAAGGACTGGCCGATGACAATGACCTCTCTTGCTGGCTGAGAGGGTGTCTGGTGTTTGCAGTGTGCAGCCCCACGAACCTCTTGACCGCGTACATCAAAACGCCAACTGAAGCCACCCACAGTGCTGGAGTACAAGGGCAAGAGCGTGTTGTTAATAATCACTTTGAAGTCCTGGGTCTAAGAGGTGGTTTATTTATGAAGAGAAGCTGAATGAGAAACGCAGTCCTTCAAGTGGGAGCTCTGTGGAGAGCAGGGGCTGACACCCTGACCCTGGATGCTGACGGGAGTTTTCCATCAGTGAGGCACTGGAATTGATGAGCCAGGCCCTGATCTCCGCACGTGAGGAGCTCGCTGGGGCTCAGCAGCAAAACAGCGCTTGGCCCTGGCTGAGGGTGATGCACAGGACACAGAGTTAGTTTCTTCCCAAGGCTTTTTGCACAGCAATAGGCAAGAGGCAAGTCTTGCAAGTTGCATCATAGAAATTCCAGTTAGCTAAAAGGAAAAAAAAATACAATAAGGGTGGGTAAGCAGTGTTGCAGCAGCCCAGAGGTGGTGGAATACACACCCCTAGAGACAGTGAAAATGTAACTGGACAGATTCTACAATGCTGTGATCCTGAGAGAGATCCTGCAACGTTTGAAAACATTTTCCTGTGTAATCCTCTTTCAAATTCTTGAATCAAAACAACTGTCCATAGCTTGCTTCTTCTTAAATATTTTGAAATGTGCTTTTTTTTTTGTGCTTTTTTTTTTTTTTAACCTGTCCCCCTGTCCTCCTCAGAGCATATAACCTCGCTATTGACAGCTGGGTGGTGACATATTTGTGATATGGTTACATAGCATCCCCTGCTGAACTCCAGCCCCTGGCTGATCGGGCACTGCTGGACGCAGAGGCACCCGCACAACCCCCCAAAGCTGAAGCGAATGTCATACAGCAGATCGTGGGCAGACGCTCAAGTCGGGGCTGCTGCCTGTCCAGGGCAGCTCCGTGCAGGAGCTCATGGCCCTGGGTGTCCCACGCTGTCCCTTTGCTGCCTCCCGCCCCTCAGGGTCCCCCCGGGAGGAGGTGACCACCGGGCCGGCTGGGCTTCATTTGTGAGCGGGGAGCTCCACCGTGTGGGCACTGCCGAGAGCGTCTGCTGCAGGAGGGGCGCCTGGATTCGGGGTTCGCAAAGGTGGGGTAATTCTCCTACTCTACCGCAAGGGGCGGTGTGGGGGGGAAACCTACCCTGTTTCCCCGAAAATAAGACAGGGTCTCATTTTTTTTTTTCTCCAAAAGATGCGTTAGGGCTTATTTTAAGGGGATATCTTATTTTTCCATGGACAACAATCTACATTTATTCTTGGAACAACAACAAAAAAATAAATAAATAAAAAATCAACATTTATTCCAATGTAGTCATGTCATCACATTCTGGAACACCATAATAACTCTCCAAACCCTGAATTCCATCATTAATTTCTTGCCACTCTATTTCCTTTTTCCATGTACAACAATCCACATTTACCGATACTCGTGAACAAAAATCAACATTTATTCAAATACAGTCATGTCACGCCAGCAGGACTACCTGATCCGTGTGTGAGAGCCCAACACTTGCCAGCCCTCATTGTTTCGGGTCTCATGGGGTCTTCTGAGTGCAATTATTTTGGGGGTGCCTGCTTTTCTTGGTGAAGGGTCTATCTGTCCTGCTGCATTCCATTGCCATTTAATTTTACTTTTTTACATGTATAGCTGCCTGGACACTATTTAAATCGACTTTTAAAATGAACTGTAACTAGGGCTTATTTTTGGAGTAGAGCTTATATTTTGAGCATTCTCAAAAATCCTGAAAAATCATGCTAGGGCTTATTTTTGATGTAGGATTTATTTTCCGGGGAAAAGGGTAGAACTACCTGCATAACATAAATCATTTGCTTGTGCTCAAGAGGGTTGCCCAGAGCTTTGTGTGCGGCCGGGCAACAGACTGGTCCCAGGACCCCACTTCTCCTGAGTCCACTTCTGCTACTAGGGTTGCAAGGGGAAAAAATGCCTTGTGAACGTCTCCTTTCCTGCAGCTCCTGCCACTAGAAAGACAGGAGGCAGAACTGGCCTGGGGTAAAAAACAACACCAAACAAATAAACAAACAAACCCCCCCAAAAAAACAAACCAACAAACAAAAAAACCCCACCTGCTGACACTGACAAGACCAAAACCTGTAGGACTGATGTGCCTTGCTTTTGTGCTGCTCCGCTGACATGTGCGCATTGTCTGCGTCCTTCTGCCTGGCCCTTAAGCATCAGCCTTTGTACACGTGTGGTGACTGACCCTGCCTTTTGTGTACGGTCGTTCCAACATGTCCAGGATCGATGGGAGCCTCTCTGTGTGAGATGCAGAATGAATCTGCACGTGCCCTAAAGCCGTGTCTGTCTGAATATTAGAAATCCCGCTGATCACCTTCTCTCAAAGGAAAAGTAATGAGCTACTGCTGAAAATGGTAATGTAAAATAAAAAAATAAGGCTTGATAACCTGTAAAAGATATCCCAGGAAGCTGTTTGTACTCAAGAATGGGTCTGAATAATTGCTTCAAATATTTGAAATGCAGTTTTATCCTGAAAAGTGGGCTCACTGCTTAATGTCTACCGATACAGCTTGGATCAAAAGGGCTTAGTTTGCACATACAGACATATTTCCACCCTTAAATAGAAAACCCATGAAAAGTCATCCCAGGCTCTGAGAGTCAAACTGCCTCTGCTTGTCTTTCATCACGTGTAATAAGGAGTCTGCAAACAGATCACACGTTGCATGACTAGTTTAGCTTCTTGGCACTCAGATGCATTTCTCTGTACTGAATCTCATGTTTCTGGCTGCTTTTCTGCTACTGTTTTCAGCATCAACACGACTAATGCTGAGCTAACACCCTCCTCAGTTGCTGTCCCTCAAGCATTATTGTCTGTTTTTTTGGGGAGAACTTTTGGTGGGTAAGTGTGGGAATTGTATTCCCTGTCCATCGCTCCACAGCCTGCCTGCCCTGTCCCTGCCCCACTTCTGCTGGGTGCTCCAGACCCCTGCAGGGGCCTCTGCATGGGGCATGTGGAAGACAGAGGTGGAGGTGGTGGCCCCACTCAGGTGGCTTAGGGGACAGTCATGCTCAGGGGTGGTTTATCACATGCTGGGGTGGGAGTTTGCTGTTAGCACGTGTCCTGGGGCTACCAACTCAGAGAGGAAAGGGTGAGAAACGTTGTAAACTTAGCTACAAATAACCTGACTGCTTATTTCCCAAACTGTACATCTTATCACTGCTGTATTAAAACTCCCAGAATGAGATTTACCTTCAGTTCATTCTGCCAAGCTGGAGGTCCTCTCCCATAGGGGCACCAAGCTCTGAGTGCTTGCCCCATGGAGTTTCAGCAGAACACAATATCGCTGTCCTTTGGAGTTCAGGCTGACTTAGTTTGGATGGTGAAATGTCACATTTTTGGGATGAAAAGCAGTATTTTTGTGCATTGATTCTGTCCATCCGTGTTCACCCTCTTCCCTCACTCAGTGTTTTAATTGTCCCTCTTCTGAAATTTGCTGCATTTAAAATTATCAGAAGCTTACACAGAGGGAAGAAGCCTGATGGAATGGACAATACTCTATGGTAGATGCATTGTATTTCCACGTGCACCAAACAGGTTTCATTCTCCCTTGAATTTGTCCCCACAGATTTTCTCCTAGTCAAGGAGATAGTTCTCATGAGCATCTGTCCCTACCTATCACTATTATACATCCTCAGTGCTGACCCCCCTGAAGGTCCAGCTGTTACCTGTATGAAAACATTACATGCAAAGGCAGTATATTTACAACTTGAAAAAACAGTGACTTAAAACCTGGTGGATTTTCTGAGACCACCTGCAGGTGGAAAGCACGGACCCTGACTTGGGTGATAGTTTTTAATTTATAAGGCCTTCCAGCCTTTCCACACCAGAGGGGTGACCACACGCTGTTGCACGGCCCGGGACTGCCAGTCTTGTGAGGCGCTGTCGGTCAAAGCTTGGGAACCTTGAGTTGAGCCCTTAGGGTGTGGAGCCCCACAGTGGGATAGCAGTGGGGTGTATGGGGGACCATATCTCACGAGCGCTGGCGGAGTGGAAGGTGGGAGACAGACAGAGACTTGCCCTCATTATGCATGGGTCTAACATGCCCAATTACCCCATCCTCTCTTCACCTCTGCGATGTAAAAGATTCTTGTTGAGAGTGGTCATAATTCATGGTGAACATCCCACCTCCCCCTTACTCTCTTCACACCCGCTGCTCTCCATTTTCCTCTCAGAAAAAAATGTGTCTTTGATGAAATGAAATGGCTCAGTCAAAGAACCCCTCAAATGGTTGGGGACCCCTGCACTTGGCCACCCTTGCCCACTTCCCAGCTCTATTTCTGGCCGAGTTTGGAGTTTAAGTGGGCTGACCTTGTGCCCTGGCTGCCCTGGGGGTCAGTGATGAAAGCGGATGGAGGCTTCGCAGTCAGGTCTCTTGTGTGTGACTCTTTTGTTCCCAGACAGGGGTGTGCAGTGCCTGGGACAGTGCTTAATTGTTCGGGGGCACTGCTTTACCCGTCATGCCCTTCCTCAGCCGGCCCCAGCCCTTCTTGCTCATGCGTGGGAGGGAGGCAGCTTCCCCACTCGGGGTAGGGAGGAGGAAGCAGAGTCTGTGTTGCTCAGCATCATTTCTGGCTGTTTATCAATCTGTGTAATAAATTTTGTGGAATGTCAGAAAAAAAAAAAAAAAAGAAAAAGAAAATTAAAATAATTACTTCCTGGCATTTTGTGATTCCTGTCTGCCACTGAGTGCATCCTGCCTTGTCCTGCCACGCAGGCAAGAGGAACGTCACCTCGTCCTGGCCAGCCAAACTCCGTGGGACGCGCCCTGACATCCAGAGCTCCCTCTGCCCTTCTGCAAGTGTTTAATGAGGAAAGTTTGATGGGTCAGGCCTGAGGAACCAGGCTTAGCCCGAGTGGAGGCGATGGGTTTGCACCAGGGAGTGCAAAAGCTTTGGCTTGGGACACATCAACAAAGCTGGGTGGTATTGTGGGGCAGCAAGCCCAGGGCTGGAGGTATTGAAGATCCTGAGCTGGGCACCCACACCTGGCACTGCGCTAGGGAGCAGTGGGTTTGCTGTACGTATGCATGGACACGGGATGATGCTGAACAATCTGTGGTGTGATGATGAAGAGTTGAAGGTTTACAAATGTCCGTGAAGGATGTAGGTCAGCAAAGTGCAGCACGAGCATGTGGGAAGCCTTGTACCACTCAATACCTCTTTGGCTGCCCCCTCAGCATCTTTCTTTTCTCAGTGAGTCCTTCCTGTGCTTTACATCTTCATTACAGCTGGAGGTTGGGGCAGAAGCCTCCACAGCAGACCCTCCCCTCTGCCATTTCGGGGAGTGACTGCGCAGAGGAAATGGATAAAAGAAGTGGAGGGTCAGGGTTTAATTACCCCTTTGTGTGCAGAGACGAGTGATGGACAGAGACTGTCAGTGGGTCACGGATTAGCTGCCACGGAGCAGACAGAGGAGGGGGAAACATGATGAGCCCCCGGGACAGACCAGTGTTGGGGAGAGCTGTGGGACATTGAGATGTGAGCTCATGATGGGAGACACTTTTTGTTGTTTCCCCAGTCCTTCATCTTCCTCTTTGTCCCAGCTCCATCAGGACTCCTGTGGGCTCAAAAGCCTCCAGCTGCCCCTGGCTGCTTCACTGGTTAGGAACACGGGCTGCTGGGGTGGCAGGTCCCACAAGGGGATGGAGAAGGTAGGACATCTCCTGCCAACTGCACTGAGTCTCCCTGTGGGAGGCAGCAAGGAAAGATGGAGAGAGGGAAGAAAGGAAGGAGGAAAGAAAGGGCAGGACGGAAGGAAAGGAAGAAGGCTGAAGGAAGTGGCTGCTGGTGCCATGCAGTGCTCCTCTGGGCAGGTGTGAAGGTCTCCTACAGAGAGAGCAACCCAAGCAAAGCAGAAACGGGGCTGCTTGTCTCCAACCCCACTGCCTCACCACTGTCTCCCTTGGACATGGCTGAATGCCTCAGGTAATAAATCTCTCTTCCCCATCACATTACTGGCATCTGTTGGCTCTGGGGCTGTGGGAGACCAGGATTATTCTCTTGGCAGTTTTGGTGACCTGATTTTGTGTAAGCAGAATGCAGAAGTAACAAGTTTCAATAAGTCTTACCCCTTCTGCTCCCAACCCCACACGTACTTCACCCTCCTTCCCACACATGTCAAAACCCACTCCTATCAAATTCCTCCACACTGCCTCAGAGCCCAATCTCCCTCCCTCACATCTTTGAGAACTCAGTCCACTCTTATCCCTGACTCTGCCCTCAGTCCTGCCATACAATGTCACACCTAACCCTCTTCCACCAGTCCTGTTACCCTTGGTCTCAAGACTGCTTTTTCTTCTCCTTTTCCCTACAATCACTTTACACATCCTTTTTTGGATTCTGACCTTCAGTTTCTAACTCCATCCACAGTTGTCCTCCACGCTCCTGCTTCCCATGTCCCCTCTCCCCATCACTCCTACGTTTTCCTCTCCCTTTCTCCCCTTTGCTCACTCACCCTTTACTTCTCTTTCCTGTCCCCTTCACCCTTAACTCCCGGGGTTGTTTGCATGCATCGTCTCTGGAATCATGAGATCACTGTTTTTTTCTGTCTCTGTCAGTGGGAACGTCACATTAAGGAGCGTGGATAAGTGACCAGGGGCCACTGGGGTGATTCTGTCACCCCCTCTCCCCATCCTCTCTACCCCCCTCTTCTTTTGTATCAAAGGAAGCTTTGTTGTCCAAAAGCAGAAAGAGAAAAGCAGATAAAAAGGCAGAACATGTGATCTCATTGGCTTTATTTAGCCATCCAGCTATCCCTCCTCCCTTTTCTTGATTCATCCAAAATTATCTAAGTAAGAATGCATAATCCATCCTTGGGCTTCTCATCTGTGAGAGTGATGGTGATAGGTTCTTTTTCCCAAAGGGACTTCAACAGCTGACCTCTTGGTCTCCACAGGTTGCAATGATGACCCTGACAGGGCTGTCTGGGCACTGTAGTGTCTTTGACTACAGTAGTCTCCACTGCAGGACTGTGAGATCCCACCCTGTGAAAGGGAACTGGAACCATTGCTAACTGAGGGATCCAGCAATGTGTTGCTTCATCAGGGGCACTGCTTTATGTGCAGGTTTATGTTTGTAGCATTAGATGCACAACATTTGAATTAATGTGTTTCTGAGTGGACCAGGTTAAACTTCTTCATCTCAAGGTGCTTTGGTTGTCCCTTGTGGTGGGCATTATCCATGTTTATCTACTGAGGCTGACTGTACCCTCCCTGTACAACACAGCTGCTGTGAGAGCAGTGGGGCACAGCTGGGATTGCAATACGGATCTCTGTGTCTGTGCTGGGATTCATTTAGATGTTATCAAGCCAGGAGGAAGGATGTGGATTATTAAATATTCATTAATTATTACATATTAGGTGGGTTCGATGCTTTACAATGAAAGCTGCTCTGCATGCAGTTCTGTAACAGGTATGGTTGACTTAGCACAAATCTTTATTGTGGGCACAGTCACACGAATATAAGGAGTTTGTCAGTGCACTGTTTTCATGATGTTTTAACCAGCTTGGTTAAAATCCACCAGACAAGAAGTCCTTCTAATGTGGGAATATAATGGCCCTTTTATCTGTATAGTCCATTCCCCTTCTCTACAGGAATAAAAATTCTCCAGATAACGCCTTATATCCACAGCTTTGCATGCGTGTGTGCGAGAAGTCACTAAGGCTGAAATTTAATGATTTTTTCAAGGGCCTTCCAAAATAGCTAAGGCACTGAATGGGAGAAGAGTGCAAAAAGCTTGGCAGATGGACCCAGCCGTCAAATGCCATGTTCACCTAAAGCACAACATGGACGGAGATGGACTCGGGACAAAGGGTAGTCAGAGGAGTGAAGAGGGTCAGTAAAGAAGATGAGAAGGCAGAAACAGCAAGATTTGCTTCAGGTGAGACTGAAGAATTTTAGTTTGTTTTTTTTTTTTCAGAAGGCAGTATCAGTGAAGGATATACCCATATGCTCTAAAAGGTAGGGAGGTGGGAATTTGTCTGGGGAATTGTTTCTGTTGCAGAAAGGTCATCAAGGAAGTTGCGGTGACTTTACCGTCATGTGAACTTTTGTGTATCTATGTATGTACGTGTAAAATGACTCAGTGAAGCCGCACGTGCTAGAAGTATGTATGTGGGAATGCCTGAGGTGTAATTTCAGTGGGGTGTGGGAAGACGTGATATCCATGGGGATTTGCCACAGCTTTGCTGTGGTGGGTGATCATGCACAATTTATTTACATAAATGGTGTGGAGAAACTATACAATATTACAACCCATCTGACAAAGAGTGTCAGCTCCAGCTTAGAAACAGCTGAATCAGTAAATGTGGAGGCAAGAAAATGACTTTTCGTGCCTACTGTGTGCTTTTTAATAAATTGAGAGTTCCTATAAAAATCTAGACCCATTGAATCTGCCACTGGACTCCGGCCAGTTCTGGGTCCCTATCATTTGATTTCCCTGAGACAGGCACCATGACTCCATTCGCAAGACATTCCCATTAGCATGTTGGGCTGATTCAACTTATATCCTGCCATGTTGTGTCTGACTCATTTTTCCCCATCTCTAGGAGAAGCCTGAGGGAAGGCAGAGGACCTTTCGCGTAGATGCTCAAGGTCTCTATCAGATAATAGCTGAAGAAATATTTGCCATGACCGCGCCATGGTCATTTTTTGCCATTCCTTAGTCACTTGGCAGCCAATGGAGGGAAGAGGAGAGAGCAGGCTGGGGGAGAGTAAATGAGACAGAGGGACAAGAACAAAAGGTTCTTTTGTGGTACAGAGAGAGAGAAAAGGGAAAGCATCACCAAATGCCCAGAAGCCATGTTTGTAACAAGAGACCTATTCTCTCAGCTACTTGGAAAACAACTTGGAGTAAAAGGCCCTGGTTGAATTAACCCTTCCTAGAAGCAACTTACTGAGGTGCAGGAAAGAGGCATGGCCATGGGAGGTGTGATCTGTGTGGTGAGGTAGCGCCCTTGGCTCTTGGGTCATTAAAAGCAAGGACTGATTGTCTGGAAAGAGGAGGTAGGGATGACATTGTGTGGTTTGACCATATCAAAGTTTTAAAATGTCAGATATCCTTTCTTCATAGGAGCTTCTGTTTTGGCAAAGGTCACTGTTGTGTTTTTTTTTCAGCATATGAGGTGATGACTTTTTTCCACTGACATTTTTTCTAGGAATGCTAGCACCTAGGACTATGGGGAGAGAAAGGAAAGGAAGTTGCCATTCCTGAAATATATGCTTTATGGCAGCATAATCTTGTCCCATAACAGCCTCTGTGAACTCAGTTCCTATTGCTGTCCTTCAGAAACTCCATTTTCGCAGACTGCATCTCTCTTGCTCATATGTTAGACCTCCTTTTGGCAGAGATGGACAATTTTAGTGGAGCTAGGGGTTCTGTATGCAAATGAATTGAAGGTAGGCCAAATCCTCCATCCCTGAAGAAACAACCAGCTTTATTTCATTGTGAACTCTCTCCCTTAGCCTTCTGCCTGACCTTTCTAAGGAGGCTTCCTCTTTTGTTGAGTGGATCTTTGGGTGAAATGGAACTTCTGTGATGATGGTACAAGAAAAATTTATATCCAAGGAAAGAGAATCTGCATCTGTTTGAAGATCAAGTATGGGATATTGGCATACGCTGAATCAGTTTGTATCTGAGCTTGCTTCCAGGTGCTCTGCAAATTAAAAGAAGTGAGACAGCCAGATCGGAAATAAAAGCTTTTTCTCTTACAGAAGGGACAGCATCCTGCGTCTGGAGTCTCCTCATGTAGTGCCAGGCAAAGAGAAGTAAAGAGCAGTTTGGAAATGGAAAGACAGTCCTTCTCTTCGCTTCCCCACCCTGCCAAGACAGGAGCAATGTCCACCCATCATGGGTCACCCATCCCCCTTGGCTCGATGGCGCAGATGGGGAGGACACAGTGGGTGCACACAGAGCTGGCAGTCAGGTGGGCTGCTGAGCGGATGCGAGATGTACCCAACATTACGCCTGTGCTTTCGTAAATAAGCTGTCACATGGGGCTCATGCGCGTGTGTTAGAGCAGCACTTTGAAAACATCAGGAAAATCATGTGGCAACAGAAGTCTGCAGGCTCCCAGCCCTCCCCCACTCCATAACCTTCTCACTCCCTTCTGTCTCCTTTCTATCTCTCTTTCTATCTTACTGAGATGGTAACCACAAAGGCTGGAGCTGATTTTTGCTCCTGCTAACCTCATCCTGGGCTTCAGAGTGTTTGTGTTGGCACTTGGTCTTGGCGTCCAACCTACCTGTGCCACTCAGACCACCTGTGCTGTGTGATGTCCCCTACAGCCCTGCCAGGGAAATGTTCGAGTCCAGTCTCCTAGAGGGATCGAAGAACATTTACCCACAGGGGATGCTAAATATTATTAAACCCATTGCTCAATGGGATTTTCACTATTGCAGCTCTGAGTCCAGGAGAAATTGACTTTTTCTTGGCATTACGATTTTAATACTTGACTGGCGCTTACTGGAGTCACTTGTAAGGTCAAAAGAGTGAATTCTGGAGTTTAAAACGCAGCTTGGAAACTAAGAATCTTGAATTTCTCCACTGCTTCCTCATACAACTCATTCGCAGTAGCATAGCAAAGCAGGAGTCTCAGAGCAGTAAGACCACAGCTGAGCTAAGAGCAGGTGGTGCTCTGTGTGGAACAAGTGCCACCACACTGTCAATAAACACACGTCTTTAAGCCTCAGCTCCACTAATGGCTTCCTACTGTAACCAAGTTATTACATGTGTATGGCTACTGACCTTGCTAAGTGCAAAGAACTCAAAAAGCCAGGAAGGAACTGAAGGGTTTTGTGGGCTGTGCCAGGTGAGGCTCAACCTGCCCCACAGTCCTAGCATTGGGGTGCTGTTGCCAATTACACCATCTTCTACTGTACATTCCTCCAGCTATTGTTTCCTCCAAGCTGGCCTTTCCTAGCTGAGAGGCTTAGGATTTTGCTCTTCAGTTCGTGAGACCTTCTCCTTTTCCTGCTTTATGTGCTTCTCCAAATACATTTCTGCTGACTGCAGTCCTCTCCTCTCCTCTCCTCTCCTCTCCTCTCCTCTCCTCTCCTCTCCTCTCCTCTCCTCTCCTCTCCTCTCCTCTCCTCTCCTCTCCTCTCCTCTCCTCTCCTCTCCTCTCCTCTCCTCTCCTCTCCTCTCCTCTCCTCTCCTCTCCTCTCCTCTCCTCTCCTCTCCTCTCCTCTCCTCTCCTCCTTTCCCTTCTCTTCTTAGATAGAAGAATTTTAAAACAAAGTCTCTATCTTTCTCTGTATTTGCAAGAGATCCATCTGGATTTGGGTCAAGAGGATCTTCTGGGTGCAAAATTATAGGGTGCAATGTGCTGGAGAGAACTGAAGAACAAGTGTATTTGTATCAGTATGATGTGAAGAGCATTTCAAATGGACCAATGCTGTTAACCTATCTGAGACAAGGTCCCACAAGCTGGAACTCTGAAAGCCATGCTGATCTCTGTACTCTGGGTAAGACATTTTCAAACCTAAAAACACATTTCAAGTGTGTAAAAACTGAGCTTCTGTTGCCTTGCAGCTGGCACATCCTGGTTCATCACGTTACTGGGTCAGACTTTGAGTGTAAGTTGACAGGCTAGACTATACTAGTCCCCAACTGGAGCATGGCTTGAAATGTCTCAGAATGTCCTGGTATGGCTGGGTTGGGCTGAGTTACACTAGCCTCAGTCCAAATGAGCTACACTTACATGGACTGAGTGCAATCTGAATGCATGTTTGAGATGGTAGCTTGTGATAGGCATGCTCTGGATAGGCTAGACTTGACTGGGCTAGCTTCTTTAGATTGTGTTGAATTCAGAGCTGAAAATGTGGCTGGTTTGGACTGAGTTAAGATTATTTACAGTGGATGGGATTGGGCTGGTGGGAAGAGTTTGGTGGGACCTGCCTGCTGAAATGGGGTGAATGACTTCATTGCGGCTTCTTTAAAAGCCTTGTTTCACTTACACCAGAACTTGTTGCCCCCATTTGCTGGACCAGCTTTCCATGAGTAGGAAAAAGGTTATTCAGCAAGTGCTGAAATGAGGTCCCCAAAAAGCTGATAAAAAACTTCAGTTCCTCAGTGTCCAGCTGCTCCAGGCCATCTTCTCCCACAACCTTGCATGTTCATGAGTTGTTCATGCCAGAATATCTGTATCTCATTCCTGATCTGGTCCACCAGGTCAAATCTGTTCATCATTCAACATCCTATCCTTACAAAGGAAAATCCTCGTGTTTGAGAAATTCCCCAATCAGGGATAACTACCAGTGCTTGAAGTGAGGAAATGGGACCTGAAAACCCCGCACACGACTTCTTTTTTAATGACTAGGGCTCCTTCATGGCACAAAATTTCATGCAGTCTAATGTGGGTGTGTGTAATGCATTGCCACAGTGTTACTTATTGAGGGAATAGAATACTTAACCTGGACACAGGATTAAGCCCCAAATAATGAAAAATTCAGACTTTCCAAATAAATGATGTCTCAATACAAAAGACTGTACCTGGATGATCTGGCAAGTCAGTCTAGGTGACAGTGCTGCCAAATCCCTTCCCTCACCACTGTTCTGGCTCTACTTTAAAAACAAAACAAAACAAAACAAACCAGGAAGAAATGTGTAGTGATGGGTAGGAGATGGCGTTGTCTCGGGGAGAAGCACAGCCCTGTCTCCTTGTGCAGCTAGCAGAGAGCGGAGCAGGAGCGCGGAGGGTAGCACAGCGCTGTACAGCTGCAGGGCTGCTCACAACAGGGCAGAGCTCCCGGAGAATGTGCTCTTTGTTCCCTGCCTTTAAAGGGTAAGAGAAACACTTATGCATGGCAAATTAGCCCAAAAATGTATTTCTCTAAAACACCCGATTGTCTGGCCAGCTCTGCAGCTGCAGGGAAGTTCCAGGGAGAGAAGGGGGAGGCGGCGGGAAGGAGAAAGAGGGAGGCAGGGAAGGATGATTTTGATGGCTGGGGGGAGGCAAGAGGATTGTGCGAATGGGGGAGAAATTCTCATGCCTCGATTCAAACAGACCTGGCCAGTGGGCGAGGGGACCCCTGGCGGGAGGGCCGCATTGGTGGCCAGGGGACCACGGATGCTGTGCAATCTCCTGGGGGAGTAAGGAGAAGAGGGGACAGGAGACAGCTGTGCTTCGGGCAGCACGGGAGCAGGTGCTGGTGCAGTTGGCAGTGCCGGGGAGTTCTGCTGCCCAGCAGGTTCAGCTGGGCCATCTGGGTTGGGACACTCCGCCAGCAGTGCCATGCTCCTCCAGTCACCGTGTCGCGTGTCCCGGGGGCGACGGGCTGTGCCTCCTCTCCTGCTCCTGAGCAAAGTGTGTGACTCTCTGCAGAGGTGCAGGGCCTGTGCTGCTCCCAGGAGGTGGCATTTGGGTTTAAAATGTCCCAAATGCACCTCTTGATTAGGAACTCGATCCAGGCTTGTTGTGAATTTCCAGCTTAATGCTGATACTCATTTAAGAACTCCCAGTCCACTGCTGGCAGACAAGTGCTTCCTTGAACTTCCCTGGGATCTGGAAAGCAAAACCTAATGGTAAGATTATTGACAGCTGCTCAGACTGTCAAGTTCACGGTGAGTACCAGAGTCTTGTCCCAAGGGATGCCACTGAAAGCAGCAGAGTCAGGCCCCCAAGAGCACAGCTGAGACCTCAGTGTCCAAGGAACGTCTCCCATGCTGTCTGGGATAAGATGTCCTCTTCATGTGCATGATGATAATTTATTTTCTCTTCCATTTTCTCTTCCTCTTCTCCTCCATGTGGAAGGAGAGGTGCTCCCTGCTGCAAAATACAGTGCTGTGCATGCACAGCTTTGAGGCAACCTGGCTGGTCCTCATTACAACCCACCGAATGCTCTTGGGGATATCTGTGGTGAGATCCAGATGCTGCTCTCAGGGACAGCAGCTCAAGCTACTCTTTGCTTTAAGGACACACAGGGATGCACTTGTGTGTTATAAATCCAGGTCCCAGCGCTCTGTCCTTTCTGTGATGTGACATGACCTACTCTGGGCAGACAAGAGCATCTCCTTCAAAGCCACCAGTGCCACCTGCTGCGAGGGCTGATGAGACTGGTAGGCAGACTTAGGTTAGGCAAAGCTTAGACTGCCCACAAGAAAGAAGAAGGACATGAGAGTCTCAGAAGGGGATTTGGCTTTGATATATTCCTGTGACTGTCCAGCTCAGGTGTAGGGTTGATGTTGCTACTGGTTCCACTTGGCACAGGCAAGCTGTACTTTGTTTCCAGGTTGCTGCTAAACTAATTTTGTGACCGGATTTTTCCAAGCAAAACCCTATAACTCTTCAGGTTCATAACCCAGAAGTCCTATGAAGTCCCTTCTCACTGGACTGGAGGAAGGGAAGGACAGGTAGACCTGGATGATTTAACTGAACAAGTAGTTATACCAACTGGTGACAGGAGTTATCCATTCCTTCTTTTCAGAGGTTACGTGAATATGCTTAGGATGACACTGGGTATAGAGGTACCTGCTAGATATGTAGCATTATCTGACTGGGGAAAGCCAGAATTAGGTTTGAGAATTTTCCATCGTGGAGACGCTGATCTGGCTTGTATTGGAGAAGGAGTGTGATGGGCAGAGGAGAAGCTGGGGAGCTGAACCACTCTTGAAAGTGGGGTTGGGAAGCTGTTGACAGCTGTATAATCCTGTTGTCACTATCTGGCTCATCTCTATGTGGCCAGTGGGATGGCTGACTCATTTTATGTTTACATGGGACAAGAGGGTATCGAAAAATGTTAGCTTTCATCAAGTCAGCAATAGTTCTCAGCTTTGACACACTTAATTTTCCACTCAGGTGAAAAAGGGTCTCACCGCGTGCATTGCCGTGCGTGGCTGCAATACTGGAGAGTGTGTCCCATCCCCTCCTCTCCACTTCTCCTACACACTCCAGTGCTTTGTGGAGACCCTGAGACCTCTCAGGGATGGCAAGGATGTGGCATCATCTGAGGGTAGGAAAGACTGGTACTAGGGAAGCATTTATTGGTAAATAATTTGCCAAGAAATGGGACTTAGGGGAAGGAAACCAGTTGCAGATCCAGACCTAATTCAACAAGAAATTCTGGCTGGAAAGTGAGTGTGGGAGGGGGATTTTTAAAATATCAAAAACATTTCATTTCAATGCAGTCTTCCTGAATTATTCTGTTTTCTAGATGCCAAAATGTTGCAAATGGACATTTTCAAAGGAATTTCTGACATTTCATTTCAAACCAGCATTTTGCATTTAAAACTTGACCCAGGTTGAAAGATGAGAGGTCAGGCACAAGAGCCTAATAACCACAAAATAAAGCCTGCTATTTCAAGTTCAGCAGAATGTTTTAATCTCTGAATTATACCATTTGGAGAAAAAAAAGAAATCACAGCAGAGCACCTGTGCATGTCCAGATCAATGTGCCCCTATGCGACACCTCTGAGGTAATGGAGACACTGGAGCAGAAACGGCTGGTGTGGTTGGGAAAAGAACAGCTATATGGTGGGCTGAGATGAACTAGAAAATGCCCTTGAACATCCCATACTCACTCTTCTCTCAATAAATCTCACTTTGATCTCAACAAGGCAATTTATGGTGGCACGTGCACCCCTTAGGATGCTTGCTTCAGTCCAGCTCCATTGGTAGCTAAGGCAGAGCAATGATGAACAAAGTCCCTGTGGCCCTGGTGTTTTATTCACATCATCATCTAGCTTTGGGTAAAGCGGCAACCAAAGTGCCATCATTTCCCAGCACTGTCCTGCCGATCCCTATGAAAACCAGAGGAGCTCTCCACAGGCAGTCAGCAGCTCCAGGGGGAAAAATGCTCGTGTAAGTAAGGTCCAGGCACAAGAAAATCTCTGCTAATTTAGGAAGGGACCCTGTTGCTTCTCATAATGAGGGAGCAGGTTGGGGAAAAATGACCAAGAGGGATGAATCATAGAAGCATAGCATACCAGATTGGAAGGGACCACAGGGATCATCTGGTCCACCGCCAGTGCTTTGAGAAGGTGTTGTGCCCCCCAACTGCCTCTTCTGTACAAAGGCAGGTTCAGACTTGATGGATGTGAAGAATTGCCCTCCTCTCCCTTCCCCACCAGCCCCAGCCCTTCACTCCTGCCACCCCATCCTCTCCACCATGGGCACATGGTCCCCACTGGTCATTAATAGAGTTGGCACGGGTGGGCCCAGCCTGACTGAGCCACTGGGGCTCACGACTCTGGACCTGAATAAGCAGCATAAAGGCACAGAGGCCCCGTCGCGGCTCCGTCCCGACCCATCCTCCCCAGCTGCGACAGCATCCGCTGTGGGCCCAGACCGGCCATTCTTACCAAGTCCTTCTATGTGGTTTGTCTTTCTCTCCCTCTCTTGTCTCCCCCTGCCTTTTTTTTTTTTAATCCCCTTTTTTCGAACATATCATTACAGGAGCAACAAAAAAGATGGGACAATACAGCCATTGATGAACTGCTCTCGTCCTCCCGTCCCGGTCCCCCCCACTCCCTCCCTCTCCTCCTCTGGTGCGTGCCAACACTCTTTCCACCCGCCCAGGGCTGGAGCCAGCGCCAAACAACCTCTGCTAATAAACAAGAGGAACCAGATAAACCAGGAACACAATAGAGGGATTTGTTGCACTTTAGTGATGGTGGGAACAATGTCAACTCGGTGGCGCAGCTGCATGGACCCCCTCCCATTCCTCTCCCCCCACTGCCTTGCGCCCCCCGCGCACTCACAGCCCAACACTGTGATTTATGAAAGGTCAAAGGTCACCATGCATTAAAAGGCTCCTTTCTTGCATCATTTATTAACCCTCTACGACAAGGCGTGCTCATTGTGGTGGTACAGGGAGCGGGGAGGGGGTGGAGGAGTCCATGCTGGTGGCATCGCGCATCTCTCAGAGGATGCTAAGGTACAGAGATAGTGCTCAAGCCTGTTTTTGCACCACCCTGGTGTGTGTGGGGAGGAGGAAATGCTTTGGTGACATGTGTTTTGGCCAACAGAAGCAATTTGTGTGCTCCAGACCAGCTCTGTTCACATTTCAGGCAGGTCACCGTCTGCCCAACCTGCACTCACTGTCAGGCTGCTGAGCTCAGCTCTTAGTCAGTGCTGCAGCCATGTACGCACCTAGGGCTGATCAGAGAGTTGTTCTGAAGACCTCATAGTCCATATGGTAGGGCTGACAACAGTGCTTTGGGTCACCTTTTGCTACAAGGTGTCATCATGTGGGCCACAAGCAATGAAGCCAGGCAGAAAGTAGGTGCTTCGGTCACAGAGCAGGACAGGCCACTCCAAAGTCCCCTTCTCAGGCTAGCGGAGATGTGATCAAAATCTCTCTTTGTCCACCAGATCTGGTTGCCATTACAGGCAATGCTGTAGTGTCAAGAGGCAGCACTTTCAGACCTCCCTGTGTGACCATGAAGCAAGGCCATGGAATGCTAGCAGGCTAACTCGCTGGCCTGATTTTTTTTCTCTCGAAATTGCAGTGACCAAAGTCAGTCTGGGCAAGAAGATGCAGTGGCAAAGACTTTGTTGTCACCTGAGCTACCACCCCATGTCCCCAGTTATGCTTGAGAGCTCCCTGTAGAACCTCTCCATGGGCAAGCTTGCTTGGGAGGACAAACCCCACAGCCATCACAGGCTGGGGGTGATGTTAGAGCCCTGGAGAAGGGGTGTCTTCTGGAGGTCATGTCCACCGTGAGGGCAGTGGGGCTGTGCTGGCGCCTGGTTGCCTGGCCCATCCCTCCCAGCTCAGCTCAATGGCTGTGGTGTTGACAGGCTGAGACATCTTCTTCACCCCAGGACAAAATGATGAGTAGCCAGGGATGAGTTTAGGAGCTGATGGGAGCCCTTTGAGTATGGGTGAGCCCCTGCACCAGGCAGAGAGGACATGGGGGCTGGGCTGAAGGGGAAGATGGTGCCGCTGCCCGAATGCCAGCCGGTAACGCTGGTTACCAGCTGAACTGCTCCTGCCCTGGTTTGGTGCCTCGGCCTCAGGCCGTGCTCCCTCGCTTGCTCTCCCTCACATTCCTCCGGGAGCTGATCAGGGCTTGAATGACACCCCAGATGACTCTTTGCTATTAATTCCTGTGAACAGAAAGGGCTCCTTGTTCTCCCAGTCCTACTCTCTGGAGGAATTACAGGGGCCAAGGCAGCAGGCTGAAGCCTTCCCGACTTAACCCTTCCCCCGGCTCCCCAGGAGCCTCCCTGCTGCCAAAGGACTGGCAGAGGTGAAGATCACCCCCAAGCCAACCCAGCCACCACGGAATGAGCCCACCGGGGTCACCCAGCACTGCTACAACCACAGGCCCCTTGGGAGGGTCCCCTTTTCTGGTTGTTCTGCCCAATCTTGTACAATTCCCTCGTTCTCCTCTCCAGGCATCTCTCCAAAGTCAAGCAGACTGAGAGCACCCAGCTCCCTCCATTACATTGCACTGAATATGCCCGCCTCCATCTGAGTAAAGGCAAAACCCTTCTCTCCCAGCTCCCTACTCCTTAAGTGCTTTCTTTTTGGGGTTTGCTTTTTGGAAATGCACCTGGCCTCCCTGGCAGGAGACGAGGGGGTTAACAGCCAGGGAGGCTCCATGCCACCCATCAAAGCAGGTAGCAGACAGACATGCCTGCCCCATTCCTCTTTGATCTTCTCAGACCCAAGTTAATTCAGGAAAAGTGTCCCTGCAGGTCCTCCTCATGTCCAGGAAACATCGGGCTGGCTGAGACAACAGGCCAGGAGATGCCCAGAGTCTTTGTGATGCTCAGAGGCGATTCTCCCCTCTCCTTTCCACAAGATTTTTCCCTACACCTCCCACCTGAAGCAGCTGGCACTGTAATCCACTGCTGTAGAGCAAAAAAAAAACCCCACTGAGCAGTCTCCTGCTCAGCCACATCAAGACAGCACACCAGCAGCACAGATTCCTGCACCTGCGGCAGCCCTCACTGTGCCTTGGAGCGGGAATGGGGTTTCTCCTGCTCTGGGGCCAGGTGGGACTCTGCAACCACACCCCAGCCCCAGCCCTGGTCCCCAAAGAGCTTCCTCAGGCCTCCCATCTCAGGGTGATTGGAACGCATGGCCACGCACCAATTGGCATCACCCAGCCTGTGTCACCCATGGGCAATGATAATCCCGACGCTTCTTTCGCAGGACACTGTGTCTGACAGAGAGACAAACAGCCCAGTCACACAGTAAACAACTCCAGGCATGGCGTGCCTTTTGTTTCCCCGGATACCGCATGACAAAATTACTGCACAGCCCCTGCAGCCAACTGTCCTGTAACCACATGGACACGGTGAGGTGCTGCCACAACCCAGGCGGGGTTGCAGGCAGCAATTTACTTTTCTTGAGGGACCCACACCACTTTCTTCCTCCTCAGACTGTCTTACAGACAGCCAGTCCACCCAGACTCCTAATGTTTGGCCCATGCCTGAAAGCAAAGAGGCATCTGGGAAGGTCTAGGACCAAAATTGGGAGCTTCAGCCAAAAATGGCAAGGCGTGATGAAGACCAGAGCCCAGCAGTGTCTCCTGTGCCCAGCTCCCTGGTGGGACGATGCCTATGGCAAGAGGCAAATTGTAAGACTCTTTGGAGATTGTGGCCACCACAGAATCGTGGAGGGTGACACAAACATGGTCTTTGGACCCACTCTGCTTCTCCTGGTCCTAGAAAGGCCTTGAAAATGACCCACATGCTCGGAGCCTGGGAGGGTGGTTGTATCATTCAACTGGAGAGGAGTTTGGAGAGAAGGGCACAAGGAAGTGTGGAGACGGGGCTGGACTTAGGTGCTCCAGCAAAGGTTATGGCCTGGTCCTGATCTCTCCCAGCTGCCATCAATCATGTCCCATGATGTCTCTCAAGTGAGACCAGCCGCACACCCATAGATTTTCCAAGCATTATGGTGGTCTCCCCATTTGCTCCTCCCCACTTTTCCTTGGAGCATTGCACTCGTATGATCTTCAAATAAGAAGAGTAACCATTTGAAACCTTGTTGTTTTTCCCAATTCTTTCATGACTTCCTCTGTGAATAGTTCAGATGGTCACCTGGCCATCCCCTCACTATCATCCACTTCCTCCCCGGACCGAGTAATCAGTTTCCCAGCTATTTTATAGTAATGGTGATGAGGTGTTATAGGGCCCTGTGGCATCTCCACACCAAAGGGGACATGCAGTCCTCACTGAGGATGTTTAATATACTATTTCTGGGCAGGACTTCCAGCATGGGTCAACTGTCCCTGGCAACTGCAGCCTTCCCAAGATCATCCAGGGTGCCTGGTCCTATCCCTTTCTCTTTCTACCTCCTGGGCCACCATGGGGCTGAGCAAATCCATTCATATCTTCCTGCACCACAGCCTGGGGCTGGGACATTGCCCTCTTTCCAGCAAGAAGGTTGCCTTCTGCTCCTCTCCCTCACCGAGCCCTCCCCTCCGGGCACAGTGGGAGCAGCAAGCCTCATGCCGACAGAGACGCAAATCCCACGTGGGAGCTGGGAAGGGTCGAGGGCTTGGCTTTGGCACAGGAAAAAAAGCAGGGAGAGAAGGGGAGACTTCTGCATCCCTCTCCTTGGCACAATGTTGGGATGGTCACACCCAGTGCAGGCAAGAAGGCAGAAGGGGCAAGACACCCTCCCACCCCCAAATCCCAAACCTTGCCCCCCGCCACCCCTCCTGCCCCTCATAGTTCCATGTGCCCACCTCCACAGGAAGGGGATTTTGCAGAGAGCCGCTGGTGCCCGCTCGTCCGTCCCAGTGGCTGTCCCCATCCTAGCCACCGCCGCCGTCTCAACTCGTCCTAGCCTGGGTCTCCTCTCCCGTCTTCGGGTCTGGAGCAAGCTGGACGCTCTTAAAAAGCTTTTATGTGCGTGCGCGCGTGTGTGTGAGTGTGTGTTAATCACATGATTGTCGTTCACCTGTATCCCGAACAAAGACAGAGCACTGTTTAAGGCCCAAACAAGAAAGCCGGCAAGGGAAGGAGGTGGGGGGGTGTGTTGGGAAAACTGAAGGGGCCGTTGAGAGAGCGGGTTCGCGCGGAGAAAATCCTTATCAAACTCCCAATTCATGGGTCTCCCTTTCCCTCAGCACACTGCGGGTATTGTTTGGCTGGGAGGGGTGTGTGTGTGTATTTTTTTGAATGTCTGTGTCATCCCCCCCTCGCTCTCCAGCTCTGACGCTGTTTCACTGTATGGAAAGATTTCACAGGGAACCCCTCCCATTTTCCCAGGCAGTCCTGGGACAATACCAGTGCTGTGCCCCTGAGCTGGGCAGGGGACAAAAGCTGGCCCTGGCTCTCACACTGCGGATCCTGCTGCTCCTTGGCTGCAGACAGGCTCTTCCCTCTTACTCCTCCATTGCCATGGGTGCAGGGGATGGGTGTCATCTAGCAAAATTCCTCCCCAGCAACATCGGTGGTCCCACCTTTGTGGTGCAGGTGTCTCACCAACATGGTCCCCTCGTTCAAATGCTACTGAGCACTTGTGATGATGCACCCTGCTTGCCCAGCGCCCAGCTGTTTCCCATTGCCCTTGGGAGCAGTGCAGATGCAGGGGCACCCAGCGTGGTGACACATCTCCGCTTCCCACCCAGTTTTACCCATTGCCCTCCTAACATGCCTTTATGGTGAAGGAGTGGCATGCTTCCACCTTTGCATATTGGGGACAGAGGCCCGAAGAAAGCATTTCACTGACATGTCACAGGAAATTTGTGGCTTAGCGAGGTCTCCAGCTCATGAACCAGCTTCACTGGTAGATCCTTCATCCGGAAAAGACTGTCCCTTTTTATGGACCTGGAGCACCTCAGCCATAGAAATATATGCTGCAAAGAAGGCGTCAAAACCTGTCATATGAGCATTTCCCCAGGAACCAGTCATTAGAAAGACGTGCAGTTAGAAAAAACACTTCTGCAATGTTAGCTGTTGTGGCCAGTGGTGGCTCTTGAAGGGTCCTTGTCTCTAAAAGGGCTTCCAGGAGACACTGAAGGAAGAGACATGCCACCCCAGGGATTCCTGAAACAGGGATGGTCTCTTCTCCTTCCCCTCAGCCTGTCTTCTAACCACAACCGAAGAGAAGGCATCACCCTCAGCCCTGCTGCAGTGGAGGTGTATTTTCCACAGCTCACTCTCCTGCCTCTAACTTCTTTGTAGGACAAGAGAAGAAATGACACATGGACAGAAGAGAGTTGGAAAAAAATATACGAGCTTGCATCTGCAGTCAGTGCTGCGAGGGGGAGCTGGAAAGAGGGGAAAAGGTGCTACAGGAAGATTTCAGAAAGAGGAGGCAGGACCAAAAGCAAGAACTAGGTAAAGGCAGAATGAAGGGAAAAAAACCCTTCCCTTTCATTTAAATATGAGGAGACACTGAGACTCGGACTGCAAAAGCTGTGTGGCTGGTACATGGTCCTTTGAAGATGTGTCCCTGTCTACAGCTGAAGTGCCCACAGCTCTTCCAGTGAGGTGCAAATGGGACCTGTCTCCTGTCTGGAAGGTGGCAGCAGCCCCTGATGAGGATGGTGACTGGTGGGACAAACACTGGTCCAGAACCCCATGGGTTACTGAAATCCCTTCTGGGTTTGATCCCTTTCTTGCCCCAGCTGGGAGTGTTGGGTCAAACACTCTTCTCTCAGCTCTGTTCAGTAAAGATTTCTCACTGGGCTCTAGTGAGGTCTTCCCTGCAGCCTCCCTCTGGTTTCAGAGCTTAATTTACTCCAGACAATGGCAGACATGCAGGGAAATGACCCTGTGCTGTCAGTCAGGTCTGCAAGGGCAGTAGCCAGCCCCACAGGTTTGCTCTGAGGGCTTTAGCTCAGGTGCTCCTTGGGACTGGTTCTCTTATGCTTCATGTGGTTTTGCTGGGTTTAACACAAAGTTTCTGGAGAGGAAATATCTGTCACAGGAGTTGAAAAAGGTTCTTGAAATCCCTTGAAGCTGGTACCCTGGGTCATATCCATTTATCTCTCTGTATTTTCTGACTTAGCACTGGTGCATCTGCAGGTTGGCTCTCCAGCGAGGAGCTGGGGCAGGAGCTAGGTTTATCTCATTGCTAACTGAGGAGTACCGTGAAAGATCATCAGATATTTTATGGGCGACCTCTCACGGTTACAGGGTTGGTGTTGGCCTATACCAATCCCGGTGACAAAGGAAACTGAAGAAGCCAACCACCAGAAGCATCTGGGAAGGCAAGCAAGCTAGAAAATGTAAGATGTGATGGAGAACATCCTAACCCATTAAGTGCTGAAATCCTCTATGTGTCCCAGTGCATGAGCAGCAAGAATGAGTGTGTGTGAGAGAGCCATTCTCATCAGGAGAACTCCCTTCCCTCCTGAAAGACCCCACATTTGTCTTCAGGAGCAATTCAACATGTTGGAGAAAGCAGAGCCTGCTTGCCTTGGCAAGATCCCACAGAGACAAACATGTTGTGACAAGCCTGTCCCTTTGGTGCAAAAGTCCTAAGAAGGTTCAAACTGGCATCCACTCTCCACCAGCATGGTATATCCCTGGACCTGTTGTTATCCATCCTCAGGACATCTCTGACCTCCTGCATCCCCTTCCCCACCCCACATACTCAGTTCAGAATGAGAGTACCCTTTTGGCAGCTCCCTGACCCCGGGGTCCCAGGCCAGCTTAGGGTTCCTATGACACTCTGTGATGAAGACAAGGAACTCAGTGGGCACTGCGCTGGCTGGGGAAGAGGAGGGGGATCCCAGCCCTGGGGTGCACACCCATCACTCCAAACCACCCCAGACCCCTTCCAGCACCCAGCCACCCCAACCTCCCCCTGGGGCTGAATCCTCCAGCACCACCTTTTGGGTGGCCACACCGCTGAGAGCAGCCCAACGCCGAGAAGCTGGCATCAGGGGAAAGCGGGGAACGTGCTGGTGGCCGAGGTGGGGTGGGGGGCTGCTGGTGACCCCTCCCCACCATCCCCAACCGACCGTGTTCTGGCTCTGAGGAGCGCTTGGCTCCACCTTCCACTCTTCCCTCCCCCGGTGCTAAGCAGCAAAGCCAGCTAGAGGCATCCAGCCGGGGTATTAGTAAAAACCAAGTCTCCCTCTAGGAATGGCACTCGCCTGAGAGCCTCCCTGCACCACACGCCCCGACGCTGCTGGGTCCGGGAGTGAGAAGAGGGGAACTATTGGGATACAAATCACAACCCTTGCAGGACCTGCCTGGTACACTGGCCAGTAACGTAAGTTTTCCTACCTGAGCTCGCTCACATGCTCTCGTGCTTTTTTCCTCCCTATTTCTCTTACTTTTTTCGATTTCCCCAGCAAGGGTCCGTATCACCCTCTGAAACTGGAGGGATAGCAGCCCTTGCTCTGTGTTGCCTCTTTTTCAGCTAAGCCAGAGGCATGCTTTTCTATCTCTTCTTTTTTTCTAATTTCTTTTTTTTTTTTTTTTTTTTTAATTTCTGGATGGGGATGATAGAAAGGCCTTTATTTTTCAAGCGTTTCTTTCTCCAAGGGGGGAACCGCTGCAGGGCGGCAGGGACTTTTAGAGGTGACTGCAGACAGGAGAGAGGAGTGTGTGGGGCAGGCAAATGAAAGCCTTGGCTTGTCTCAAAGTTAAACTTGGTGTATGTTTGTATCTGTATGTATATATATATATGTGTGTGTGAGTGTGAATATGTGTATGTGTATGCGTACATACGCAGACAGGAGGGATGCAATGTAGATGCATTTTAAGTATTCGGCTCATGAGCTGCAAGATGGGGTGTCCCCACAGAGGCACTTTCCCACAGTGGGGATCAGGGTCTCCAAGTGCAGATTTGGGGTGCAGGCTGATTCCCTGTCCTGCAGTGCTGCCCGCTCAGCTTCCCCGGCAGCCGGGAGATGAGTTCCTTCTGGTTTATGGGTACAGTGCCAGCAGTCCCCCTTCCTTGCCTTTCCCTGGGTGCCGTGCTGGCATTTTACCACATCTTCAAAAGAAAAGGGCACTTCCCCACACAAGTTTTGTGGCCATCATGCAGATCCCACTCCCCATGGAAAGCTGCGCCTGGGCAGGATAGTCCACGTCTCTCTCCTTTCGGGTCCTCAATGCCCCTTACCCCTCTAGCCACAGGCCCCTCTGTACATATCATCTCCAGACAATTGCAGATATAGGGAGTGATATCCCAATTAATCAGGGGCCTTGACCCATCCCCACCCCCCTCGATCATGGGTTTTGCGATATGCACGGCAATTGCCTTCCTTGTGCTTTTATTGAGTGTGACCTTTCTCATGGTCAGATCTTTGGAGAGTTTGGAGTCCCTTTCAGATTTGGTGGTTGCTTCTCGTTTTCTCTTTTAGCCCCCATTCCTTTCTTTCCTTTGTTTTTGTCTTCCTCCCTTCCTTCTCCAGTGAGAAGAAGGACACCAAGAAGGAAGAGAGAAAGGTCTCGCAAGCAACTATGGCCGACGACCAAGACCTTTCGGAAGTGGAGATGAGCCCAGTGGGCTCTGAAGACCACCACTGCCTCTCACCAGGACCCTCCATGGCATCGGACAACTCCCCACACCTTGGCGGCTCCGGAAACGGGGAGATGGGGAAGGTCAAGAAGGAACAGCAAGACTCAGAGGCAGACGACGACAAGTTCCCGGTGTGCATCCGTGAGGCGGTCAGCCAGGTGCTGAGTGGCTATGACTGGACCCTGGTACCCATGCCCGTCCGGGTCAATGGAAGTAACAAGAGCAAACCCCACGTCAAGCGGCCCATGAATGCCTTCATGGTCTGGGCACAGGCTGCCCGGAGAAAACTGGCTGACCAGTACCCGCACCTTCACAACGCTGAGCTCAGTAAGACCTTGGGGAAGCTCTGGAGGTAAGAGCACGCGGGAGGAGGGGGAGCGTGAGGGCTCGGGTCTGGAGGTGTCCTGGAGAGGACTGTGTGGTCATGCAGAAAGATGACGACCTAGTGGGGATGGACCTTGAGGGGGACTTTGTTCCCCATGGGGAGCCCCCTCACAGAAGGGGTGACTGGGGCAAGAATGCTGGCTGGATGTAGTGAAGGCAGAACTCACCTCCGTCCTGGGCAGCAGTTAGTGTTTCTCACCAGTTTCCCTGTCGTTCCTGACCAAGACGCTCTCATCCTTGTCCTCTCCTGCCTGATTGCCAGGGGACATCTTGTTTTCTTGGCTCACCCTCTCTGTTGGGCCAAGTTGTGCACTAGCAAGAACTGGCCTGAGCCCCATTCACCTTAATTCACTTAACTCCCTGGTGGTTGCCTCAAGCCTGTTTGAACTTGGGTCCCAGCGCCAACATGGGTTACTTTCTGTGCGGTGCTGCAGAGCAAGCGGGAAAACAAGTTACAGCCGAGGAGGAAGATCAGAGGAAGGGAGCCAGGTGGCTGGAGGCCCGCACCGTCCTTCCCAGGACAGGGCTGGTTTTGGCAGGCCATGCAGGTGCAGTGAGATGGACAAGGAGAGGCCCTGCTAGAAAGGGGGACTGAGGCTTAGCAGAAGGGAAGAGACCTGCAACAGTCCCCACCTTAGCAGGCTCTCTTGCAACATGCTGGCTCAAATCGTCCCCATCTCCCTTTGTACACAGAGAGACACCCTCCCTTCTCGCCGGCACACATACGCTTGTCCTTCTGGCACCAGCAGTTTTTTGTGCCTGTTTTCATTTCAGCTTTGTGCAGATCCCTGGGTCCTTTATGTGCACTCCCGACCTTGCTCCTCTTTCCTCCAGCAGACCGAGAGGCTGCTCTGATCAATGGCAGCCGGCCCGTGGGTGTGCATGGAGCTGCCCCCCAAGCCAAGCGTGTGAGGCTGGCCATGCCGCTTCTTTCCCATCTGACAGTCCCTGCTGATAACCCCATCAACCTGTTACAAACGCTTTCTGCTGCAAGTCCCCGGCACTGTTTCCCCCCTGCAATTGCACCAGCCAGCGCAAACTAAGACTCATGCAAAAAGGCCCTCTCATTCCCTCTCCTGCCCTGATGATATTCCGTGGAGGTAGCCCTCAACCATGAGTGGGCCAACAGACATTTTTCCAAGCAGAAGCAAAACACACCCTGTCCACCAGATGATGCCAAGGTCTCTTCCTGGCTTCAAAGCTCCTTGCTCACAAGGAATTCCCTTGGGCATTAACTTCTCCCTCTGCTACATCAGCCTGTTTACCCCAACCCGTCAGTGTCTAGTGTAACCCCAGCAAAGGGGTTTCTTTGGGAAGTCGAACACAGGGCATGATTGCAGATGTCTCATCTGATGCTCTTTCCCGCTTTGTTCCCCGCTGCCTTGCCCTCCCTTTATCACAGCACTTGCTCCCGCCTGAGGCTCTGCTGCCAGCCTCTGTACTGTGAAGCTGTGCTAGAAGTGGGTTGTGTGTGTGTGGGGAACCCACCTTTTTTGTTCCCAAAATGTATTACTCCTTTATTGCAAAATATTGCCAGATTTTAAAGCAACAGCCTTCCTCCAGACACAGCATTTCCCTTGAAAATACAGCAGAGCAGTGAAAGTCTCAATAGGTATTGCGTTCAGAGCGCAGGGAGATGCAACCCTCAGCCCATGGCCATGTTCATGCACCCAAATGCCACCCTGCTCCCAGGGCACCAATCCCACTGCTGGCCGCATGGGACTCAGAGCAGGGGGACGCTGCCACTGGACGATGGTCAGGGTCTCTGAGTGTTTCTTAGGGCACCATGTAGCCAGGGCGCAGGGGTCAGGCAGAGACGCTTGTGCGATCAGGCCTGGGGTTGTTGAGTGCTGCTGGGTTTGCTTTGTTTGAACATCTCCTCTCTGAGTATCCCCAGTGCAGGCTGCAGCTCTCCGTGTTGTGTCAGCCCCTACAGGGACTGTACAGCAGAACAAGCTGGGTTACAGATGAAGTTGGTATCTGGCCTGGGCAGGACCACGTGCATGTGCCTTTCTGTGAGGCTGGGGGGCAATATCAGGGGAGCTGGCCCAGAGGTTACCGGGATAGTAGACCCAAGCCTCACCTTGCAGCCACAGTATGGTTGAGTCTTCCTCCATGGAGGTTCCCACTGCCCTCATCTACGCTGTCCCCAAGGTATAGCTCCTACATGCTGGTATGACTGCAATAAGTTGGGTTGAGCTTTGGATGGCTTAGTCTCAAACATCTGATGAGGGTCCCTGCAAAGGGCCCCTGCTGTTCCCGTATCCTCACCCTTACAAGGTGGTCACCCAAAGCCCACAGCCTACATTGCTAGTCACCTTGAAAAATGTGGGCAACTTATATTTCCACATGGGCTGCTCTAAGCTTATACAGGTAAAGGGTACGTAGGCAGAGACACAAGTGCTGGAGAGCATAGAGACTGCCTTGCAGACCACCATTAAACCAAGCATGTCCCCAGCGATTGATGCTGGGTGGGGACAGCAGATGCTCGGACATCTCGGAAGGCAGCAAGGGAGTGATAACCCTGGTGCCATCCCACATGCCCCTCTGCAAAACAGGTTGCGATGGACCAAGCGTTTTTTAAGCCCGGAGTTTATTCTGGCTCTGCCACCGCCATGTCCACCATGGGGCCCAGCCCTCACTGGGAAGGGCTGCAGGACATGCCCTGATAGTCGCAGCACCCGCCTGGCCCCAAGTGTGGTGCCAGGGGCTTGCGGCCCCATCCACCTCTCCCAGTCCGTACCCACTTGAAGCATGTGAGGGGTGCACTTGATGAACTGAATGTACTAAAAAAAAGGGTGGGTTCCTGTGCTCACTGGTCATGAAACCTCGCCTTGGCTGCTTTCCTTCCCCGGGGTGGGACAAGGAGCAGCTCTCAAATGGAGGCTGGCTGCTGAAAATGTCGGCATGACTCTCGGCCAAAATGCCAGCCAGCACCACCTCCGGGGCCGAAAACAAGTGAGGCATGCCAAGAAAGGGAGGAAGGCTTGGTAGGGAAGAGCGAGGGGACCCAGTGGAAAGATATTTGCATGGGGGTGGCAGCACCCAGGGAACAGGGTCATCCCCACAAAAGCTGGGGCCGTGGATGTGTAAGCGAGCCCACCCCGCTGCTTTCTGCTCCCAGCCAGCCCAAGCCCAGCACCACCGCACTGACTCATCGGCAGCTGGGTCCTGGCACAGGGTCAGGCCTCTGGCCGGTGAGCTGGTGGCCTGGCACGCAGCACGGTGCAATGCTGGGAGGCTGCAAGAAGCAGGTGGAAAGATTTTAGCCCTTCTTTGTCCTCCCAGAGTGGGGTGCTGGACGCTTGCCCCTCTCCCCTCAGCTCAGGGGTGAGCATTTGGTGACAGGGTGGGTGGCGAGGGCTTGGTTAAACCCCACGAAGGGCTTTGCTCCATGATCCATAACTTCTCTGCTCGTGCAAGATTCCTTTGCATTATGGACTGGGGCGTGTGGGGGGCAGGAGGGGGAGGGCAGGAAGCAAGTGAAATCCAAATCCCCACAGATCTCCTGGCCTTTGCCTGCTCGCACCAGTTTCACTTTGTTAAAGCCGATTTGAGCTCTGATCCCAGCGGGAGGGAGGAGGGAGCAGGGAGCCTTGGAAAGGAGAAGGCAAAGACGTGGGCAGTGGACTTGCCGCTGTCCTGCTGGTGGCACTGCCCATGGGCTGCTCTCAAGGGGAGAGGAGGTGAGGCACCAGGGCATAGCTCAGAGGGCAGGGATCTGACTTCTGCATAGCCTCCAGCATCTCTGCTTCATGCCATCCATGGGACACCTCTGGGCGGTTAGGCTTCAGTATTCATGGCAGGCTCTGCTCTGAGCTCAACCTGCGGTGTGCCATGTAGATCAAAGCTGCCTGTGCAGCCTACAGCCCTCTCGCTCCACAAGATGCCCATGTAGAAAGTGACTTTTCATTCCCAACCACATCAGCTTTGGCACCATCTGGGCTAGGAACACTGGGATGTTGGAGTCTGGTTGCCTTGTAGTGAAGTGTTGCAAGCCTGCAGGGTTTGCCTCTGTTCTCCACCTCCTGTGGAGATGGGGCATTCTGCAAAGATGAAGCTTTTACCAAGGCAAGTTTGCGTCTCAGTCCATGATGCCTGTGAGGGTTGGCCAGGTTGTCCCTTCAGACACCTTGGAGGGCCATCTGGAGCAGCACAGGCTGAGGGATTAGAGCCCTCTGGGACGTGTGAGTGTGGTGTGCGGTGGTGGGAGGGAGACAGGAAAGCTGGTGTTGGATTCATGGTGGCTCAGTTGCTTTAATCTCCAGGATTAAGGCAGTAGAGGAATGTGGTGTGCAGCCACGACCTGCTCAGGCTGCCTGGAGTGAACCCTGGTCAGCACCGTAAGGGGCTCCAGCCTACGCCACACACCTTCTGGCTGCCGGCTGGGGGGGGACGCACAAGGGGCAGGGAGAAAGTGAGTGCTTAGAAACCTACCCATTTCTTGCTGGCAACCTCTTGGATCCCTTACCAGATTAATCTGTGTGCTCCTTGAGCTCCTCCTCTTTCTCCAGTTTTTCAGGCCTATCTTTCTTTCTCAGTGCCTACAGTTTAACAGAACTGGTCACATTTTAGTGCTACGGGCTCCAGGGGTACCAAGGTGCTGGCACAGCCCCATTCCCAGATAATTCTTTTGTTGGTGGGGAAAAAAGGCATGAACAGCTCACAAATGGAATATTTTTGCTGTTTGGGAGCCCTGCCATTTCTAATGGCTGCTGGAGCTGCAAGTCACGGGAAGACTGGTGCCTTCTGAGAGCAGCGGTTTCTGGTTGGAAGCAGGATGACCTTGAGTCACAAGAATATTTGAGGGGGAAAATCATAAAATAACCGAGACGAGGTTGACCTCATCTTCTAGTGCTCTGAGCCATCCTGCCTGCACATTTCACCACTTCCTTGGAGAGACTCTTAACTAGAGCAGCTTGTGATGTGGCAAGAATGCAGAGAAGGAGTTTATATTTCTGCAGTGCCTTTCATCCAAAGACCAAAGCTCATCTATTTCTACAAGGCTAGCAACGTAGAAGCTAAATTTTTTACAACTGCTCAGTTAGGTTCAAGAAGGTCTGGTCCTTTGTGCTTCAGCCTTTTGCATTACCCATGTCTAAAGTGAGCAGGAGCTCCAGGAACAGCTGAATACATTTTCCCCATCTTAAAAATTGTCTTTAATTCCCTTCTAGGATATTGCAAGATGCTTAAAGGCCCAGCAAGCTCCATGCAGCAACACGGGTATTGTGGAGCCAGCACCAGTCATTGCCATTGGTGCTCAGTGCCCTTAATTTGCTCAAACTCTTTGAATGCAGCTTGCCCAGCCTTATTTTACACAGCTATGAAAGGCTGTGCTTTGCTGTTAGGGCTGAAACTAAAATGTAAGAGAGGGTAATGAACTTATTGAGGTCCAACACATCACACAGGTGGGGAAGGGGGACCCAGCACTGGCAACAACCGGTGTCAGGGCTTAATGAGGAAGAGGAAAACATTGCTGTCTCCACTGAAACACGTTCAAGCTCTCCCTGTTCTGGAAATACCCTCAATGGGGCAGTACCCTGACATCTGTATTTACACAACACATCCCAAGATGCTGTGTATAGGGTTTTTTTTTCTGATGTACCTGTCTCTCTCCTTCCCCTCTTCTCTATTGCCTTGGCCTCTGCAGGCTGCTGAACGAAAGTGACAAGCGGCCCTTTATCGAAGAGGCAGAGCGACTGAGGATGCAGCACAAGAAGGACCATCCTGATTACAAGTACCAGCCACGCCGGCGGAAAAATGGCAAGGCCACACAGGGCGAGGGCGAAGGCCAGGTGGAGGGGGAGGCCGGTGGGGCTGCTGCCATCCAGGCCCACTACAAGAACGCCCACCTGGATCACAGGCATCCCGGCGAAGGGTCACCCATGTCCGATGGGCACCCAGAACACTCCTCAGGTGAGTCCCATGTCTCTGTGAATCTACCAACAGGTTACAGCCAACTCAGAGGCTCAAAAAAGACAAGTCATCACAGTGAAAGCCTTAGTGATGTGGCTCACACCTTGCTTGAGACCCAACAAACTCTGCTGGGGTCAGCACTACAGCGATGTGCCCATTCATGGGCACTCGCATCCCTCTGATCAGGCAAGGTATTGCTGCACCCTCCCTCTGTTTCCACAAGACAATATAAAAAGGTCTAGGTTTGGGTGGCTACTTCTACCCCGTAGCAATGAAGTCTCCAGCCAGCCAGTTGCTTGCATACTGGGAGAAGCAGAGCTAGGCTGTGTATAAAGCCCAGGCATAAAGTGGTAACTCACCTCTTCTCTCTCTTTCCTCCTCAAATTGTCTTTCACGTTGCAGGTCAGAGCCATGGTCCCCCCACACCTCCCACCACCCCTAAGACTGAGCTGCAGGCAGGCAAAGCTGACTCCAAACGAGAAGGGCGTTCCCTGGGGGAAGGGGGAAAGCCACACATTGACTTCGGCAATGTGGACATCGGGGAGATCAGCCACGAAGTGATGTCCAACATGGAGACCTTTGATGTCAATGAATTCGACCAATACCTGCCACCCAACGGACACGCTGGCCACCCGGGCCACGTTGGGGGCTACGCGGCCGCTGGCTATGGCCTCGGGAGCGCCCTGGCTGCAGCCAGCGGACACTCTGCCTGGATCTCCAAGCAGCATGGAGTCTCCTTGTCCACTGCCACCTCATCGGTGGTGGACTCCAAGGCCCAGGTGAAAACGGAGGGGTCTGCCCCTGGAGGTCATTACACCGACCAGCCCTCCACCTCCCAGATCGCTTACACATCCCTGAGCCTGCCCCACTACGGGTCGGCCTTCCCCTCCATCTCCAGGCCCCAGTTTGACTACCCGGACCACCAGCCCTCAGGGCCCTACTACAGCCATTCCAGCCAAGCCTCTGGCCTCTACTCTGCCTTCTCCTACATGGGACCTTCCCAACGTCCCCTTTACACTGCCATCTCTGACCCTGCACCCTCCGTGCCACAGTCTCACAGCCCCACACATTGGGAACAGCCTGTGTATACAACGCTCTCCAGACCCTAGGGAATGGGGAACGGTGACCGAAGCAGTGACAGAAAGGCTCCGAAGAATCAGCACAGGCAGAAGAGCCTCCAAACTCCGAGGTCACTCAGTGCCATCCGGCCACCAGAACTCACTGAGCATATGGAAGTGCCTTTCTTGACCCTGGCTATTGCTGGCTCACCCGCCTAGGGAAGGTTTTTCGTCCTTTCGCCCTTTACCAATTTCACGCAGGCCACGTGACTGGCTTGCGACACCTTATTGGCCTTCTAGATGAGGATTCTAGACATGGAGTGACTGGTCCACGGTGGGTTTTGTTGTGTGCACCCCGGACTGTACGATGAGAGCGACTGTCCTTTCCTTCCCCTCCCCAAACTGCTCCAGGGAGTCAGCACGTCTTTCCCACAGGCCACAAAGGCCGACACTTTGTCACCTGCAGTGGGTGAAGGGTGGTTGCTCAGCCTTGGTGAACATGTTATGTGAGGAGCAGTAGGGAGGACGGCATGGCCGGCTCCCTTGCGAATGGCGTCGTGCAGCAGTCCTGCCTAAGATTCACACATGCACGAATCTTGAACTCCGTTGGAAGACCAACCTACGCTTGCTTCCCTGCTGATTTCCACAGCTATATCCTAGCTTTTGTCCCTCCATCCTGCCTCTGCTTAATCCCACACCCTTTCCTGCATGGAGATTTTTAAGGCTTGTCTGAACAACGTGCAGGACTCAGGAACCACGTTGTAGGGCTTAGTGTTACTCACATCACAGCCTGTGTGTGCATGTGTGTTCACGTATGGAGGTGCAGGAGAAGTGGGGAAGGACCAGTGAACGACTAAGGTGCTGTGGGTGAATCCTCCTTTCTTACAATTACTCTATATATTTCATTTATGTCTGGCATTTATGGCATCTCAGTCCTTCCTAATCTCTTCAGTATCCCAAACAACTTCTGAGCAAACTTGGTCCTTGCTCTTCCACATCTGACTGCACCTGCCTGAACTGAAGAGGCACCAAGGAAGATATTGTGCCCTTGCCAACATCCCGAGTTGATTCCAATACTCTCTTTGAACCTCCACTCCAAACTCAGGCTGATGGGGTGTGCATCCCCACTCATTTTTCATTATGTCTTCCAATCAGTCAACAACCCCCTCCTACCTATGCTGAAGACAGAAAGATGCTCCTGTGGCTCTAAGCAAGGTAGATATGCACCAAGACTTGGATGAGGGTAAAGAAAATAAGCCTATTTAAATGCAAAATGATTTGTTTTCTCCTTCGGGTGTCAAACTGGAAACAACCAGCCCTCGCAGTTAGATCCACTTCCTTTTTTCAGCCCAACACCTGAGGACAGTCTGCTTACTTCTCCTTTGTCACCTCCAGGTGGTTTGTCATGCCAGGGAGTGAACTGGCACCAAAGTTGCTGCAGGAAAAGATGATTCCTGGCACTTGATCACAGAGACATATTGTGGGACCTTTCAATGGATATTCCAGTCTAGAAAGATAAAATACTTTGACCAAACGTGGACTGTGACCGGTGCCGCTGTTTCCCTCCGCTTATATGACTGTCAGATGCCCTTCCTGCCTTCCTTAGCTATGGATGACTTCTCCTTGTTGTGTCTGAAGAGATCACGTAGAATGTTTGCTCCCTGTACACATGTAACCTCTTCCAGCCCTGTCCCCTTATTTATGCAAGTAGCACCTTCCTCCCCCACCTCCCTTTCCCCAGTCTTTATGCTGTCCTAGTGCCATTAACTCTGCATTAAACATATGGAACAATAAACTTAAAAGTTTCATTTTCATGTGCCCAGGGCTTTTTGACTTATTTCCTGAAAGTCTCAATTTTTTCCCTCAGTAAGTGTATAATGGGTCGCACCGCCACCACCACACGGATCTTGTGCATGGCCTTTCTCTGTCTTTCATGAAGAGGACACAGGCAGAACTCTGGCTTACCAGCCCTCCTTCACAGGGATGAAACTCATCTTCTGTTCACACCCCAACTCCAGTCATTTCTTCAGTGAGAAATGTGGTAACACGGATTTCTGTTCTTCAGATTCAGCACATACAATTAAAAGCAGTGCTGTTTTGCATGTGTTTCACCCAGTAATTTCTTTGTGTGATTTTTAATGCTCTCTCGAATAGAAGCATGGGGTTTCTCATCACTAGGTAGCAGATGATGTTCCTTCAAAAATAAAACTTCCCCGCATACACAAACTTGTGTATTTTTGGAAGCAACCATTAGTTTCCCTGTGGAAACTCTCTCCCTCTCTTGCCTTCCACAAACAATAGCCTAAACACAAACACACACGGGGAGTATACTCAAGAATAGGTGTATGCACCTTCTTACTTGTTAAAGAGGACATCCCGAGTGTAGTCAGGACCTGGGAGACTATCTGAAGCTGTTTGGAAAGGAAATGTGCAGCAGATACCAGTCTGCTTAAAAACACCTCTCAAGGCCAACAGTAGCAAGGCAGGATCCCAATTAACACAGACACTCCACAATTACAAATCGATTCCAAAGGTTTCAATGCAGACAACATGTGATCGACCCAGTGAACTGGTGTTCCCTAAATGCTCTGTGTGTGAGTAGAGTAAGCAGGATGTCTAGGAACTGTGGAACACGTTCAAAGCTTTTTAAAACTCACAGCACTATTTTGATGAAGTCCTGTATAGGGCCATAAGCATTAGCAGGAGAATGGCTTAATGGATCTAAAAGTAGTGATGCCAGCTGAAGGGCTCCATGCAAGACAGGACTGTGGACACTCACTGGAGAGGAGGAGAAATCTCTACCCCAAGCTACAGCCTTTGGGAAGAGTCCAGAAGGGAAGGACTGCACTGCTGAGCAGGTCAGGAGCACGTGTGGGGAAGGTGGTGAGCCATGGTGGAGTTAGGGATAGGAAAGCTCATCACAGGAGTGGGAGCAAGAAGGGACACCATGTGGACAAACAGAAGAGTGGGAAAAGTTCTTAACCACACACGAGTACCCTTCTCCAGCTCTCCAAAAAGCAAACTAAGAAAGCGAATGGGCTCTGCCCCAACCATTCCCTAGTTGAAGGGTTGACTCGTCTTATCTAGGAGGGTCCTCACAACTAAGACAGGACTGAGCATGTTGCTGGTAACAGAGGGGTTAACCACTCCTCCTGCAGCCTAGCAGGAGCTGGCCCGACATCCTTCCCTATCCCTTTAATCGTATCTGATACAGATGCAAGGCTGGGGAGGGGAGGCGGGTAGGGAACAAAGAAGCCATTTAAAAAAAAAAAAAAAAAGGACAAGAAAGCGACCCCCGCGCTCCATGGCGGACGCCAAAACGATTGCACAAAGGCACCATTTCAGGGCTGAAATTTCACCGCACCAATGTGATTAAAGGATTCCATGGAGGGTGGGGGGAGAAGGCTGAAGGCCACAGTACTAAAAATTAACCTTTTCTGGGTAAGGATGGCCTGGACCAGGAAGTATTCGTGTTCCTCACAGTCGACGCCCTTCCCACACCTGCAAGCATCTCTACATTCCCTTTGACCTGTCATTCTGCCCAGGGACCTATTTGGCTCTTGCATTCTCACCTGCAAAACCAGTCCCTCCTGTGCACACCAGAAAAGAAATTTTGGACTGATGCTTTTACAGGGAGCAGTAAGAGAATGACATATGCGGCTGGTTATATGAGCTGAGTTCCCAGGCAGGTGCATATAAACTCCCTTTGGGACATGGATGCTCTCGTGCAGGCACTGACTAACATACAGCATGGAGAATGCACGGTGCATGGGCTTTAACACAAACCAGTTGGAAATATTCTTCCTGAACCAGTGTAAAGAGAAAAAATAATGTAAAGCAGAAACTGTAGGTAAGGTGTGCCTTCCTCCTTCTTCTCTTTAAAAAAAGAGAAAAATTCCAAGAGCTCTTTTTAATAAGATAATTGAGAAAGACTCAGTGTGTTCTGCCCAACAGCTCAGATCTTCCTCATACAGAGCAAGAACCTTGGAGCATACAGATAAGAAATGAATAGTAGGCAGTGTCTGGCTGGAAGCCCTTGCAGATTGCAATGCATCCACCCAGCTCTTGACTTGAGCATTTAACCTCTATGCACATCAGAGGTGAGAGTGTAGGTACCTGAAGGGGACAAATGCCTGATCTTTCGTCACCCTACAGCTTAAAAGAACTCCAGGATTTAACTACTGTCATGCCACCAAAAGAACCAGCAGTGTATGTACAACTGAGATGGCTGGAGAGCACCCACACCCCCAGGACCACCAGTTCCACCACGTGTCAGAGAACGGCCATACAAGGAGGACGCACGGCAACAACCTACAACCGCCGAGCTGGTGGGACCGCGAGTGGCAACTGCGCTTCCAGCTGGGGCAGCACCACTGAAAGGGGATCCCCACTTCTGATAAGCAGCAGGAGCAGAGAAACAATAGGTGATTTGATGAGAGCTGCTCTACGATACTCCTGAGAAGCCTCAGAGCCAGCCCCAGCCAGAGAGGAAATTGGGGGTTTCCACAGCAACCTGCTGAGGGCACAAAGGTCCAACTGTCTGTGGGGAAGCAAGGGAGGTGTCTCAGCACTCCTGTTTTAGAAAGGAACACGGGTGGAGGGCTGGAGTCTGAAGCCAAAGTACCTGCAGGAGCACTTTTGTACAGCAGGAGTTAATTGGCTATCAGTCCTATAACCAAGGAGGAGCAGCGCTGGAGGAGGAAGTAGTTACTTCAGGCTTTAGCAAAGTGAAAAGGCAGGGCCTTCACAGGTGAAAAAATAAGTTGCAAAATAAGCACAGTACTTGGCTCCCTAACTTTACTAATACAATCCATGACACAGAAAGAATAATGACCAAGCTGGTAGAGAGGAGTAAGAAAGTCTTCTCTTGGGCATGTAGGACTGAGATGAAAGAGAAGGTGAGAGGAAAAAAACAAACAAACACATTTAACTTAAAATGGTGAGGTTTATAATTTATTTACACAGATATAAACAAAAATAGAAACATCTCTGGAGAAGGAAAGAACCAAACCAATGGCTGAAGGCTGATCAGTCTGTGATAATTAACTCATCCACACCCCAGTCTTCATAGCTCCCATCTGGTAGGTAACGACGGATGATTATGGGGATCTTGCGTGCTCTGAAGGGAGGACAGAGAGGTGAACAGAAATGCCAGAGCCTTCACTCCACCACTTCAGCAGAATTGAGGTGCTTAGTGGCTTCAGTAAGCTCATCACGTTTAACTGATAGATCTGTGTGGCACCAGTGATTTGGTGTTATACAGTAGAGGGAAGCCCCAACAACCTTCTCTCTTTCATAGGTGCAAAGCACTGAGCACCCTTGGACTTGAAACAACCGAAAACCCACAGGTCAGCCCTATGTTGCCATTGCAGAATCGAGCCCTGTGATCTCAGCCCACTATGGGACACCACCAAGCATCTAACACAGATACATGGGGAGAAAAAATATTTAAAAAAAATCAAGGGACTTCAGAAACAAATCCACTTTCTATTTGTGGAAGATTTTTCTCCACAAGATGCTACAAAAGCAGCAGAATTCTGAGAACCTTCACAACAAACCAATATTTACAGAGTATTTTGCACCTTGAAAGCGTCAGCTGCATTTTAAGAAAAACGCATGAAACAGGGACAGCACAGCACAGCATCTGCTAACACCGCTTCCAATGAGAAAGCAAGAAAATGCTGAACACAATTTAACTTAATGGAAGTAGATTTAAGTCATCAGAATGTAAGCAGACAGCCTGGCATCTACCCAGGGCATCAGGTTTCCACTGTATCAGACTTGAAAAGCAATACAACTTTAATGATCACATGCAGGGCCGTTGCTTTTCCAGTACCAAAGTAGCTCCCTCGTGCCAAGAATTATAACTGAGTTTTGGCACAGAACAGGATGCCACTGTACTTTGTCACACCCTGACTTATTTTCTAGAGCTCATGCTCAGTGACCAGAAGCAACTCGGTCTGAGCTTGGAGATATGACAAGAACATGACCCAGGGAGCTTTTGGCAATGATAAAGTGAGTTGTAATAGATACAAAGTCTACAAGAGCAACCGAGGGAGCAGAGGGACGACTCCATTCAGGAAATGGGACTTAATCAGTAATGGAGTCCAATTTCTCCACTTGGAGAAATACCTGCCTGCGATCCAGGTCACCAACCATGCCGGCAAACCGTGGGCCAGCAGGGAGCTCAGCTGTGGGAAGGTGGGACTGTAAGTGGTCATCTGAAAGCTGCCTCTGCTACAGTTGAAAGGATTTCTTTATCTTTCTGTAAGCAGGGAATGTACCGCCCTGCAAGCACAATAAGCCACACGTGGGATAAGAACATTCTTAACAGGGTCTCCACACCACCAGCCTGACCCTTATTTTATGTCTTGCCCACACTTCACTTGAACACAGGTCTGTTCAGACAGCTGCTTCAAATCAGTTCCATTCAGGGAATTAAATCAGTTCCAGAAAGATGAGGACCTTGGGTTCTCATCATAAAGAACCCTTGGACCCTGAAGTAAAAGAAGTCAGAGCACCTCTAATCATGAGTACTTTGCGCAAGCAACTAGGATGGAGGAGAGCAGCTGTGGAGAAGTTCAGAGATGAAAAAGGGGAAGGTAATTGTAGTGCTCACTGTTAACAGGTGAAGACGAGGTTCTCTTGGAATAAGTTGCCAAGTGCTGGGACAAGGAGAAGACTGCTGGCTATATGGGAATCAATACACTCACCGCCAAAATCTGGGACTTACTTGAGTTCTTTCATGGCAATCAGCAAGGGGTCTGTCTCTCCTTCCAGCTCCACCATCACAGGGGCGCACATCCTGGGACAGAACATCAACAACCACTTCAGCAAAGGCACAGAGAGGGAAGAGGGACACCTGAGCACATGCCTATGTCTATCACCTGGACAGTGGTCAGCAAAGAGGGAAGGTGGGACACCCCCTTGGCAAGTCTGATTTGCTCTCTCATGCGCTTCAGGAAGCAAATTCCCCCACATGATTACGGACTGAGCTTTTACTCAAATACTTTTCTTGCCCCAACCCTCAGCCTCTGCTGAGCAGCTGGTGCTCAAGGGCTGGTCAGATCCACACCTTTCTAGTCACCCTCTGCTGTACTTAAACATGAGGATAAGAGTGGTTCTAAAATTAACCCGCTGAAGAGGGTGGAAACACTGTACAATGAGCACACCTCCTACATCTCCAGCACACCTCTCACATTCCGGTTTGCTCACACTTTCAAGGCTTTGTTTGGGGGGAAGCGAGGGGCTGGATCTACCACGCACTCTGCCTGTGGGAAGAGAAATCTAAGCATTTTGCAGGGGGCTATAACAGCAGAGCAAACATGGGTGACAACATCCACGCATCAGACAGCAGCAGCAAAGACAGTTCACGTTATGCGTGGATAAGGCCACTGGGGGCTGCTGCTGGCCAAGGCTCAGCACTGAAGGCAGAACATGTAGGAGAAGCAGAACCAGGCGCCAGAGTTCCGGATTAAAGGCCCAGCATGGACCCATCTCGCTTCCCCCATTATTTTTGGCCTTCCACCAGTTGAAAGAACATGCACAAAACAGTTCCACAGAGCAAAGACTCTGCAAAGAAGAGCTGGGAAAAGTGATGATTAAGGAAATATCTGTTCACCACCTACGAGCTTCTAACAATGTAGAGGAAAAGCATAATTTTCAAGGTGGATATAACAAAGATGAAACTCAGAGACAGGCTTTCAGACAAACCTTGCCATGGCCTAACAATCTCACTCATAAGACAGTTTTTCAAAAAGTGCAAAACTTTTTGGTATGTGTTATTAAAACAAGGCTAGACAAGTAAATGAGGTTGAGAGCAGTCAGCCTCAACGGCACTCAAAAAAGGACTTAAATGTTATTACTTATCATAAATGAGGCCTTAGAATGCCAAATACTTTTAAAAAACCTTACAGCAACTGCACTTAGAACAGATTTCAGGTTGTTTACTCCATTCTCAATTCCTACAGTATCAACTGAAGATGTTTTGGAGCACTCTTCCTTTCAACATGGGCTTTTGCAAGCCAGTTCTGAGCTCTCCAGCCCACGTGGTCTGCCTCATGAAATTCAGAAACCAGGACCAGCTTGTCACCTTTCCTACTCATTTTGTCTGTGACTTGGAAAGTTCATTGCAGCTGCTGAATGCTCTCCTCTCCAGGCACAAGTACCAGTCTCAGACAAGGAGAAACACACAGATTTCACATGCAACTAAAAGCTCCCCAGTCCTGCGCTTCAGTGTTGACCCAGATGGTGACCCGCAAGCTTGGGAGTCACATAAGGGATCACACGAGATTCAGGAGCTTTTAAGGGCAAAGGAAATAAGCTTTCATTGGGAAGGGAGAAGCCGTGGCAAGACTTGGGATACAGAGCGAAATACTCACGCGATCTGGAGGGCGCGAGTGCCCAGGACTCTGGCTCGCTCGTACTTGGTCATGTAGGGGGTGGTGATCCGCTTCTGGTTCGCCTGCTGCCGCTCTCCCGAGGGGAGGATTTCCACGTTCTCCTGTCCCTCCTGGGGAAACCAGCCAGCCCAGCGCTGCAGCTCAGCCGAGCCCGCCGCCCAGCCCCCCCGAGGCCTCCCCAGCCACAGCGACTGCCGAGCCGGGCCGGGACCCAGGCCCGCGGTACCGGCAGGGCCTGCCCGGGCCGGCTGGCACGGCGGCGCGCAGAGCACGCACCTCCTCCGCGTTCTCCAGGTCCTCCAGCCCCTCATCCTCCTCCACATCGTCGAAATCGTCCCCGTCAAAGCTGCGGGAGGGACGCGCACGTTGAGCAAGCGGGTCCCGCCGCCTCCACCACAGGCCCCCCCCGCCACGACCCGACGCGGAGCGCGATGCAGCGGCGACGCCGCCTCGCCTGGGTTCCCTTCCCACCCCCGGCCGACCCCGCTCTCACTTGTCCTCGTTGTCAGACATGTTGCCTCCGCGCCGCCTTCCTGCCCGGCGGAAGCAAGAGCCACTTCCGGGTGCTCGCCGTGACGCCAGCGGAAGTGCCCGTGCGGCGTTGTTGCCGTGGCGACGGGCCGCCTCACTCCCCGCCACCCCCGGCGCCTCCGTTCCCCCCCGCGGCGCCGCCCGTCGCTATGGAGGCGTCAGCGCCCGCGGCGGCCGGGCCTGGCGGCAACTCAGCAGCCATGGCAGGGGGAGCCCGGTACAGCCCGGGGACCCGGGAGCTGCTGAGAGGTAACGGCGGAGTGGACCCGGGGGTCGGGCCCGGCTCCTCGGCCTCCCCGCAGCCCCCGCACTGCCGGAGAGCCGAGATCCGGCCCGTCCCGCCCCTCCCGTGAAGCGAGGCGTTCAGCCGCGGCTCCCCCCGCAGGGCCCGGCGCTTGAGTCTTGTGAAGCTGCTCTTCCCCTTTGATCTGGGGTGTGGGGAGGGATCAGCCCCGGGCGGGTTCCCCAGCCCGCCCCGCTGCCGGAGGGGAGGCGTGGGGAGCCCCCTCGGGCCGCCGGCTTCACCCACGCGTCGTGTCTTTTGCAGCGATGATGGAGGAGTCGAAGCTGACGGGCTTCCAGAGGCGATACCTGATGGACTGTGTGGAACGTGAGTGACGGCGCTGCCGCTCTCCCGCCCGGCTGCTGGGCTGTGCTCAAGAGCTTTGCCGCTCGCTGAGACGGGGGCATTGGCACACAGCCTGCCGGGGTGGGCCAGTGCTGTGAAACAGCAGCACAGCTGCTGCTGACGTGCTGGGACACATCGGGCGAGGTGTCCGCAGGTGTCATCCCAAACAAGACATAATGGTGTGACTTGAATGACAGTCTGTCTCATGCCAGCATGTACCAACAACCAAGGTGCGACACCTGTGGCACCCTTCACTTCATAGAATCACAGAATGGTTGGAGTTGAAAGGAACCTCTGGAGATCATCTAGTCCAACCCACCCTCTAAAGCAGGTTCACCCAGAGCAGATAACACACAAATGTGTCCAGGCAGGTCTTGAATGTCTCCAGAGAAGGAGACTCCACAGCCTCTCTAGGCAGCCTGTTCCAGGGCTCTGGTACCCTCAAGGTAAAGAACTTTCTCCTCTTATTCAGATGGAACCTCCCATGTTTCAGTCTGTGCCCGATGTCACTTGTGGTGCTACAGTGGATCAATAGGCAGATCTTCTGCTCCTTCCTGTCTGACTTACCAATATTTTTTGTTTGTTCTCCAGGAGGAGACACCCTGCCTCTCCGGTGCCACCCCACATCCAGTGAAGAGCCAGCACCTCCAGCGCCTGCTTTCTCCCCAGCAGTTTATCAGCTGAGCAGGCTTTCCGCTAAACCACATCTCCGACCTGCCAAGGTCTGCCAGGCAGGAGGTGCCTATGTCCGAGAGAAATTCAGGCCACAGGCAACCCGTAAGTCAACAAACTTTGCCGGTAAATAGATGATACCACCTGGTCCTTCTCTTCCCCTTATGTCCATCCCCTACCTGCAATCTCAGCAGTGGCAGGGGTATGTTAACTGCTCTTTGTCCTTAAGCTTTGTCTTCAAAAATGCTTTAAAAATGGATCACTGAGGGAACATCCACTGTAAGTGCCCACTGACTTCTGCCTGCTGGCTAGGAGGGTGACAGTCCTTGAGTAGAAAGGGAGCACTGTGTATTTTTTTGGCTTATAAATGTGACTCAAGCCTCCAGTGCCAGTTTGGTTGGCTCTTCACCACAGGTACGCCTTTGCGGTACTTGCGCAGTTCAGTCCAGGGATGGGCTGTCGTTAGCATAATGCTTCTTCTGGCATCACTAGCATGGAAGCTGTGTGGCCAGGCTCCTCGCTGAGGAGACAGCCTGATAATATATTTTTTTTCCCCTTGGCATTCACAGGAGACTTGGAAAAGGAGAAGCAGAGACTCCAAAACATCTTAGCGACTGGGAAGGATAAGGATGTGGTGAAGCAGACGCCGGTTCAGACGAAGGCAGAGGAGATACCTGAGCCTGACCGGTTTGAAGAACGTAAGTGTTTACGTACCCTGAAGGAAGGGGGGTGGGCAGCCTGGGAAGCCGGCGCCCTCCCAGGGCTGGGGTGACAGCCTGTGCTGCCAGTAACGTGAAACCCATAGCAGAAAGAGGCACCAAGCCCAGTTTCCAAGATAAAGGACTTGCTGCTGTGGTGCTGTGTCCTCACAGAGCTTATACTGCAGAGGTTTGCTGGCAGATTGAAGCTCCCTGGGCTGCCCACACAAAATGAGCTCTGCTGGCAGGGGAACACCCTGGGGACGTGCAGGGTGATGCAGGCAGGAAGCCCAGGTACTGCGGGTCCTTTTCCCAGCCTGCGTTAGCTCAACATAGACCAGGACGCTTGCCAGCCTGACCATGCTTTGGGCTCTGTTTTCTTTCACTCCAAGATCAGAACAGTTAAACAGGAGCAAAGCCTAAACGTCAAGCAGAATTTTAAGAGGTGGTGGACTTTGGCCTGCAGAGTATTCTGGGATGGCAAAACGCTGCCTGATGTCTCTCTGTTCTTGAATCTTCAATGTGCGTGTAAACTCCAGGCAGCTCTTCACTAACCAGGGCAGCACAAAGATAGGACAAGGCTTGAGTAACATGTACAGAAGGGGAGCTTTGGTCCCTGCTGCAGGGAAGCCAGAGAGCTGGCTTCATGCATGCTTTGTTTCCAGTAAAACTTGTTGCAAGCTGAGTGCTGTCATTGACACATCTGAAATACTCGTGTACTTTGTGCCGCGGCAAGATTTGGTCTGGGATCTTGCAGCCATTGGAGCTGCCTGTGCGTCTGTGCTGCAAAGCAGCAGCTAATATTCTGTGCCTGTGCTGGCCCTGGGAGCACAGACAGCTGTGGACACTGGGTGCTGCATGTCAACAGCTTTAAGCAGGTTCTGTCTCCATCCACAGACCAGTTGAATTGCTCACAAGCAACAGATAATTGTTTCTACAAATAAAACTAGAAAGTTACTGTTCCTGCAAGATAGGGAGCGGTAAAAAGATGAGCAGTGGGGACATTTTGCATTGTGTAAGGGACTACAGAGGTATTTTGGTGACATGGGCAAGGTGATTTTCAGAGCAGACATCACTCTTCCTCTGGCAGGACCCTTGTTCACACAGAGGAAATTGGGGGTTCAGATCTAGATAGAAATATATTTTCTTGCCTTTTCGCTGAGTCCTTTTTCCACAGTGTTTTCTCTCATCCATCAGTGTTGAATGAAGTTCAAGAGAGGAAGGAGTTCCTGGCAGAGATGGAAGCTCTAGGACAGGGCAAGAAGTATCGAAGTATTATCCTCACTGAAATCTCACAGGTACGTAAGGTTCCTGGCGATATCGGCCATGCAGCGCACGGAGGGAATCCCTAGCGTCAGAAACCTTAAAGCAGAGTCTCCCTCCACTACATGAGCAGGGAAGGGGAAGAGAACTTCATGGCATGGGACAGACATGAATTTGGGGGATGTGGGATAGAGGTTTTCAGCCTTTTTTTCCATGTCTGCACGTAACTCAACCAGGGAAATAGAACCTTTGCTCTTGGGGTTGGCAAAAGAAAGGAAAAAAAAAAAAGCTGCTAACATTTTCCCCGCTCAGTCCTTCGCCTTTGTACTTCGCAGAAAACGCGTGAGCTGGAGATCATTGACAAGATGAGAAGTGAGGAAATGAGAGAGATCACGACAGAAGACTTCCCTGGTGGGAACCATTCCGATCCCCACGACTAGGCCAAGGGAAAAACACAAGCACAATTTGTTTTCACCTCTTCTTTCCAGACTCTTGGCATCAGATTTTCAAGAGCTGGTGTGTGCCAGTGCCTGAAGAGGGGGCAGCACCACCTGTTGCCTAAAGCCAGAAGGCAGGAGCAGTTTGTGCGTAACTGGTAACAAAAGCAAGCTGTTGTAAAATCCTACCCACGCACTGGATCCCTTCTTGCTCAATGGTATTAAAGAGCTGAAAACACACAGCAGCAGCTACCAAAACACAACAAAGCAGAGCCTCCTTTTGCCAATGCAAGGCCTCAGAGTAAAGCAACCTACCAATAAAAATGTCACTCCTGTCCATCCACCCAGTGGTGGAGGTTTCTCGTGACAGTACAATGACAACACGTGTTGCTGCCCCCATCTATGACCCACTTCTGTCCCCAGGGCAGAGAGGAAGATGTGGACGCGTAGCCTTGCGCAAACGTGAGTCTCCAGCATTGCTGCAGGTCAGCGTGATTGTCTTCATCATCAAACTTCTCGGCAGCAGCTGCGCTGAGGCGGCACAGGGGATTTCAGCCCAGCACACGCTGCTCTTTGCTGCGGGCAAGCTGTGGTTTCTTTGGTTCCTGAAAGCACGGTCTGCAGAGCAGCCATCGATCTCCCACAGAGCCTGGAAATGGCTGTTTGCTCACCTCATACATACCCTCTGTCCTCCAGCAGGCTGAAGCCTGCCCCGCTACTCCTGCATGAAGTCCACCTCCCAGTTTCCTCAAGATTCCATTATCTGCTTCTTAACAATACTCAGCCACTCCCCAAAGCCAGGCAGAGTGCCCTATCCCCAGGACAGTGTAGATACAGAAAATAATTAGAAACCTGAGCTGCAATCAGTTTTTAGATCTGATGTTTCTTTTATTTCTTTTCTGGTGAATGGAAGTCACAGAGTTAGTACAGTATAATTTACAAATCAGAGTTCTCACTGGGCACGGGGCCAAAGGGTGTCAGGCTGCAGCAATCCCGATGGCCTTTGGCAACAGTGATGTGACAGCAGGCTCTAAAGCGGGTTTGCTTCTCCTTGGAGAAGAGTTGTGCTTTGGGATCTCCCCTCCCACTGCTCTTCCTCAGCCTGCTGGAGTATGGCAAGAATGCGATGGTGTTACCAGCATGGGGCTGAGCTTGCCACCTCCCAGAGGCCACACTGGGATTGAGGAGTGGTTCGGGTCCCTCAGGTTTTGGGAAATGAGGATCCCTTTCCAGAAGGCTACACCAGCCACCTTGCAAGGCACTGCTCTGAGAGTGTTTTGGCTAAAGCCTGTTGAGTTTTGAGAAGGGAACTGCAGCAGATTGCTTGGGGCTGGTTATGTCTAATTTGCTAATGAGAAGGCATGATGAACAGCTGACCAACCAAACACCCATGAAACTCTAATTCAGACTGATCCAACAATTCAATAAATAACTCCTCGCCTCAGAGGAGAAGGCGGGAAACAAAAATGGAAGGAAGAAGGGATGGTTGGACTAACACAGCCCCCCCACTCCCTCCTCAAATGCACACACACGCACACACACATGACAAATAAAATAAAGGTTTTAAAAAGTTTTAGGGTGGGTTTGAATTCATCTAGTAAAGGAGGTGTAAAAAATCACCAGCCAAACCCTGCACACTTTAAAAGCATACACAGATGAAGCTGGGTAGAGGTCAGTTGTGACCGTGCCTCTCTCCGCAGCCGCTCACAGGTGGCACTGGTGAGCAGGGGCACAAGCCTTGTGCCTCTCTCTGGCACCGAGTCAGTCTTGACCTTTTCTGCCCTTGCCTGGAAAAGGAATGTTCCTCCCTCCGAAGGCAGCAGAGTCAGGGGTGTTTAGCAGCAGTGGGGGGCAAGATGTCCTGAGTGGGGGTGTGAGCTGCGTCCTAGCAGCTGTGTGCTGTCCCCTTGGGTCCCCTCAGCCTTGTAACGGAGCCCACCCAGCACTGGCCCTGGAGGGAGAGGACAGCTCAAAATAAATAGGGCACCAGCTATTTTTTTGGCTATGGCTCTAGAGCCTCGTGATGCAGGAGTATTTTCTTAATATTTTTAGTTTAGGCCAGCAAAACCCAAATAATCCTGATTCTAATGCCAGAGTTTTCTCCTGAAGTTAAAAATGGGACAGGAAGGGGACAAGAGCGGGTGGGCAGGGAGGGACAGGCAGGCCCAGTCCCCTCCTGGCAGAGGTCAGAGGCACATGGAACTGTCACAGTTAGATCAGGAGAAGGGACGGGGGGGGCAGTTAGTGCAAATTTTCCCACAAACACCAAACTCCTTGGCTTGCTTCTCAGTTAATAGCAAGAACACTCAATGGGGTAATGTATCCAAAAAGCAAATCCATCTTCTCCCTGCCTTGTTAGCAAGGCTGCCCAGAGGGGACTGTCAGGCTCCTCCGCAGCCTTGGGCAGGGGAGCGCTTTGGTCGGACTCGCCCATGCCGGGCAGAGGGCTGGTGTCTCCCCAGGGTGGCAGCTCCCGTGCCTGGGGAGGGAGCAGAGGGGGGCAGAGGCGACGGGAGCAGAGGGAGACAAGCCCCCCTTCCTGGCAGGCGTCCCAGCCAGCTGTGGAGAGGCCAGGGCAGTCAGGCAGCACATCCCTTCCACTGCTGATGTTCTGCTGCTCTAGCTTTTCTCCTTGGGCGACTTGCTCTTGGAGTCATGCTTGTTGCCCAGCAACTTAAGCACCTTCATGGGCTTGAATTTGCCTTTCTTCTTGTTCTCAGTCTCCATCTCCTTGTGAAATTCTGGGGGTGCAAAGTGGGGTGGTTACTGCAGGACGCTGATGGTTGTACACATGCAAGCCTGACAATGGTGAGAGCCATGAATAAAAGCCCTCTAGTGTATGCACAGTTCTTTCTGTGGTAGCAGGGATGCACAGCACAGCTGTGCCCCAAACTTTAACAGCCTTACAGGAAAGATTCCAGAATCTACACAGAATAGATCCACACTCTCCTTCTGCACACAATTTCATGAATGGCTCATGCTGCCCCTTGCTGGGGTTAGCAGTGAAAACATCACTCCAAAAATCTTCCTGACTGTTTCTTACCTTTCCTTTTAATCATTGCTTCCAACATTTTATCCTCCTCCTCTTCTCTGAAAGAAAGAATGGGAAAGAGCTCAGCAATTCAGCCCTGAAAACAGCTGTTGTATTGTTTAAGGCTAGAGAACCTCCTACTTATAAGCCATGGAGGGACAGATCCATCACTGTCTTGTGAGCATTTGCTACCAGCAGGATAAATCCCACGTGCTGCATGTACTGCCTCGTCTTTCCCACACAAGGCATTCAAAGAGACAAGGATCAGGAAGCCTGGGAAAGACGTCAGCAACAGGGACACCTTGGGACACCCCCACAAACTGCTTGTATGGGGCTGAGTCAGACAAGATACACTTTTCCTCTTTCCCCCAGCCCACCCCACTCCTCACTCACCTCTGCCGGTCCTCGTCCAGGCAGTTCACGATGGCATTTCTCTGCTCAATGATGGTCACCAGTTCCTGCATCAACACCTTCTCCCTCCCTCGGTCCTCGTCAGTCCAGTCCTTTTCTACCCAGCCAAACCCCAAGGAAGGACAGGCAATTAAATGGCTGAAAGAGCTCTGAAATTCAGAGCTTTGGGGCAGATGATCTGTAGCATGATCCCCATGCTGCTGGGCCAGCTGGGCTAGTGGTGCTCTGGAGGGAGAGCCCTGTAGGTGACATCCCATGGGGACAAAAGGAGCACATCCCTGCACAAGGCTGGGGCATGCAATGCAATGGCTCTAAAGCCAGCTGATTGTGCTGGCATCCCTAAAGATCACAGAATCAAATAACAGTTTGGGTTGGAAGGAACCCTCAAGGGTCATCTAGTCCAACCCCCTGCAATGAGCAGGGACATCTTCAACTAGATCAAGTTGCTCAGAGCCCCATCCAGCCTGGCCTTGAATGTCTCCAGGGATGGGGCATCTACCACTGCTCTGGCCAACCTATGACAGTGTTTTAACACCCTCATTAGAAAAAATTTCTTCCTCATGTCCAGCCTGAATCTCCCCTCCTTTAGTTTAAAACCATGACCCCTTGTCCTGTCATAATAAGCCCTGCTAAAAAGTCTGTCCCCATCTTTCTTATAGGCCCCTTTTAAGTACTGAAAGGCCACAATCAGGTCCCCCTGAAGCCTTCTCCAGAAGATCTGGAGAAATCTGTCTCTTCACTTGAGACCCACCTAGACAGAGGAGAGATGATGCCCAGGTTAAAAAATTGAGGTAACGGCACCCGGAGCAATGCTTTACCTGGCTTGTTGAGGAGGCAACGCAGTTCATACTCCACATCTGACTGCCGCTGCTCCAGGTTCTGCTGCTTGAAGCTACAAGGGAAAGGGACGCTGCTGGAAACCACTGCAAGGCTCCAGAGAGGCAGAATATCACCTCAAAGCAAAGGGTGAGCTTGGAAAGAACCACTGAGATGTTGGTCTTATCCTGTATAGCCAAAGCGTCAGGGAGCCAAGCACCAGCAGGGACCAGCCCTGGCTGTTCAAGGCTGTCCTGAAGGGGCTCTGGTGACTTGCAGCGGGTCAGTTCTGAGTGTGCTTGAATACATTTGTCTGCTTGCCCTGCTTCCCTCCCTTTTCCAGGAAAGGAGGCTGTGTCGGGCTCTCCCCTGGAAGCACAATTTTGGGAGGGCTGAGCCAGGGCTCCCCACAACAGCGTTAGTGCCTCCCCACACACCAGCACACACTTACATGTAGATGAGCTCTGATTCATGGCGCACCAGCATGTGCTTTTCATGGATGAGTTTGAACCAGTCCACCAGCAGGCTGTCCTCAGGGCTGTCTGCCAAGAAAAGGGACAATTCAGAGTCATCCCCAGCCCTGTAGGACCCCAACACCCTGTGGCGGGATGGGTTCTGCCAAGCTAGAAGAGGGATGCTGGGCTAGAGCCAACCTGACCTCAGCCTGTTCCTCAGCCCCAAAGAGACTTTATCTCTTCTCCCACCTCTTTCCACATCTCCATGTCCAGGGTATGGCTGCAACCATTCTTGGAGCCCAGCACAGCCCCTTGTGCTCTTCCAAGCCCAGCATCAGCAGGGAGGATGTCACCACTGCAATCTCACTGGCTGGACACAAGACAGCTCTAGGGTCCATCCTGCCCCACACCAACAGACAGCCCAGCCCACATACCATTCTCAGCACTGCGAAGTTTTTCCTCCAAGGCCACCCCACGGTGCTCCAGCTCATCCAGTTGGTGCTCAATGGCATCCATCTCCCCATAGATGTCTTCCTCGGGGATGTACTGATCTGTCTGCACCTGCCAAACCACATGGCAGATACTTTCATTACCACCAATCTCCAGTTTCCAGGGATAACCCTAAGGCTGGTCAACACTAATGGGGGCAGGGGAACAACACCTAAGGGTGGATTTGAAATCCCCACTCTGGAGCAAAGGGAGACCATGGTGCTGCCATCAGTGGGGTCTAGGCTGGACACCATCCTTCCCAGCCACAGCCAACTGCTGCAATCCCTGCCCAAACATGCATTGGCAGGCTGTATGTGTACACCTATGACCCTGGGGGAGAGGACAGAGCTGACTTCTGCCCCTCTAACCCCAGGGGCCCTTTTACCTTGCGTTTGATCAGTGGGAAGCCGTGACCTGGTGCAGGAGGACGCACTGGCTTGGAACCCTTGGGAGGTTTCTTTGCAGAGGGGGAAGCGGCAGGCGATGGCTTCCGGTTGAAGGGGTTCTCTTTGCAGGAAGACTGGAGTTGGGGGACAAGAGGAGACATGTGAGGGTCTGGGAAAGGGAAGGGATGTAGCATCCCGACAGCTGGGACTGAGCAGACAGGGCAGCCCTAGGGTTTGCCTTGCCTCACACCCTTCCAGAGGAGGAACACAGCACCCATCTCCACCAGCAGCCATGGGGCAAAAAGTAGCCATGCTCCTCTTCGGCACCAGTTCCCCAGACTCTACCAAGCATGCTGAACTATTTTCCTTCACAGTTCCCTTCCTGTTTGCTTCAAGCACACAACACCCTGCCTCTTTGCTAGCACCTGGGGCATGCAGGGCACGAGCAGAGCCACCACGTAACGAGCACATGCCAGAGGTTTGCTTTTGGGGGTCACACACCAAACCAACCTAAGGGGCAAGCCTGGATTTGTGATCCCCACCATGACCAAGGGATGGACAGAAAAGAAAAGCTCCCTGATCCAGATGGCAGGAAGGTCACCATCTCACCTTCAGCTGTGGTTTAGGCGAGGAGGGGGTCTTAGGGCTCCCAGCACCCCCATCTGAAGCCAAGAGGATGGGTGTAGGGCTAGCCCCAGCAGGAGGCTTGGGGGGCAGCCGGTTTGGGCTGGTCTTTAAGCTGCCAGTGGAGATGCTCCTACTGGTGTGTGGGGTGCTGTGCTGCACCTCCCCGCTGAAGCTGGCCAGCTCACTGGAGGAGGAGAAGGAGGAGTTGGTGGAGAGGCTGGCTGGAGCAGCAGGGCTTTCGCTGGAGGAGATGCTGGTCAGCGGCGTGTCAGCGCTAGAGGTCTTGGTGGCTGTCGGCGTGTGGACAGTGGGCTCGGAGGAGCTTTTGGGCACTGAGGACTCATCGGCATCGCCAAGAACCTTGGCTGAACTCTCAGAGTTGATGCTCTCAAGGCTGAGGGCTGGTGATGGGGTGGAGGATGAGGGCTCAGAGTGTGACAGCCTGGAGATGGGGTGGTGGGCTGCAAAGCAAAGGGAGAGCTCAGAGAGGAAGTGACGGGCAGCCAGGAGGGAAGGGGAGAGTGGTACATACTGGGGGTGGTCACGAGTGCAAAGGGAACCAGTATCTGTCTCTCTTCAGAGAGGACAGATGGGACCCTCCAGAGAAAAGGTCTTGCCTGCAAATGCTGTTCTCTAGTGGGCAGAGAGGACATGGCTAACAGAAGTCCCCAGGTAAAGGCCTGGCCTGCCAGGGCGATGCAGAGGTGCCCTGGGAAGGGGGAGCCTCCAGGGGGCTGCACAGGGGTTGCAAGGGAGGGATAACGGGGAGGGGGGAAAGCTCACCTAGTGGGGAAGCACTAGGGGCTCGTGGAGCTGGCCGCTTCTTCGACTTTGGGCTGCTGTTGGGAGTGATGCCATACCAGGGATGGAGAGGCTTGACAGCAGTCTCGCTCTGCTCCTGCTCAGGTGTGCTTTTTTGGGCAGCAGCGCTCTCCTCTTCCTCATCGTCCTCCTCCTCAAAGGGGTTGTACGGCTTGGGCTCTGTGGCATCAGACTTATTTTCCTCGTTCCTGGCTTTCCCCGCCTCATCCCCATTCTCCTCCTCTGAAGTTCTGCTCAGAGGCTCATGGCCGCTGCCTGGGGGAGGAGGGGGAGCTGGCTTCTTCTTGGGCTCTGTTTGAACTAGGGCAATCCACGGTGGGTCCTTGGCTCTTGCAGCAGCTCCAGCACTGGGAGAAGAGAGCAAGAGAGAGAGAGAGGTGGCAGGGAGCAGAGACAAGCCTGGAGGGTGAGGCACAAGATGGGAACCTAGCCCTCAGGGGAAAGGATGGATGGAGCAGGATGTCTCCCATGCAGAAGCAGCTTTCTCATCCAAGGGTGGCTCTAGTCGTCCCCAGAAACAAAGTGCCTCTCGTTCTCTGCAGGCAAACCTTCAGCCTGAGGGAAGCACAACCTGCCTGACTCCCCAGCTGTGTCCAGCATTTTGGTTTCTGAATATTACAGCCCCCACCTACTAAGCAGTGGTAAAGGCCGAGCTTTATGGGCACAGCTGTTCTTCCCTCCTCAACACCGTTCCTACTCCCAGCTCTGCTCCGCAGGCTGTGTGCAAAGGGGCAGTGGAGACCAGATACCTGTCCTCTTCTGCAGTCACGCTCCTTTCCTATCCTTCAGAGGGCTGCCTGTCACCTTACTGTCCAAGCGTTCCATGGCAAGCCTGTACCACAGCCCGGGGAATCACTGCTCGTCAGGACAGTGGCCATCACTTGCTGCACGCACCCGCTCCTTGGTTGTTGCAAATGCAGTTGCTTGTGCAACCTCTGTCCCAAGAGCAAGAACGAAGCAGAGCCAGTGGGCTCCTGGGTGAGAGCCCAGGACGTGTAAAGGTTGCAGCCAGGAGCTCCCAGTGTCGCTGCACCAGACCTTTCCTGCAACAAACCCTCCACAAGGCAGAAAAGTGTCCCTTTCTCAGCACTCACAAGTAGGGCCATTTCAGAAGTCACTTGGCAGCCTGCACATGCCACATAAACACCTTTCTGAAGCCCCCAAACTCTTTACAAACCCTAAGAGACAAAGACGCTGGGAAATACGGACAAACACTGCGAGCCTGACTGCACTGGACTGGCAACTGTAAGGGGAGGGACCTGATCACAGCCTACATCTTCCCAAGAGCAGGGGCTGAGAGAGGTGGGAGAGGAGACCGCAGCTGAACCATCCCCACAGCCCCACTTCACTATGGGGTTTGCAGGTGACCTGCAAACAGAAGGACATACCGATCAGAGGAGCAGGGTCTCCCTCGGGGTTTTGGGACAGGGGGGCTGGGTTCAGGTACCCTACCTAGAAAGACACAGGGTCAGACTGTCACAATACCAAAAGGACATGAAGAAAGAGGTTAAATCAAAACAAAACACCTTTTAGACATCTCCCAGCAAGAGGCTCCTTAAGACCTCATGGTGTTTTTCCCACAGTTGGTCAACCCCAAACATCCCCCTAGCCTTTTTATCCCCTCCTCACCCCTGGAGCTGCACCTGGAAGACTGACCTGCCCCTCTGTCCCCACTCCCATGAACTGCTCTAGCACTGCCACCTTCCCTCCATGCTGGCAGCACCCCCAAGAGCTCCAGAGACGTACAAGGGAGCTGGCGCTGCTCTCCCTGCTAAGGGGATGGCTCCCAATCGAAGGGTTGGTGTCCAAGCCTGAGATTTATTCAGAGACAAAAACGCAACAGGCTGCAGAGGAGCAAAACTAATCTGACCCGCAGCTGACCACTTTGGTTGTTGCAGAGGCAGAGGGTAACCCTGCCACCACCGCGCTCTCTTACCGTTCATCATGCCAGGCACACACTCGCTGCCCTCGCCCTGGAGAGTGGACCTGGGCCGGGGGACAGGGTGAGAGGTTGGAGGGGACAGGGCTGACACATCGGTGGTCCTCCTTGGGGCAGGGGTGGGCCGCGTGTCTCTGAGCCGTCCGTCCAGTGAGCTGGCTTTGTCCTGGGTGAGCACCGTGGGCTTGCTGGGAAGGGGAGGTCTGGGGGGAGTCTGGGAGATGGGCGCCCCGCTGCCTGCATGGGCAAGGGGCGTTGCTGTCTCTGCTTTGCTAGGCACGCTGTCCTTCTCCGCTGGGCTGGCTGGCTCCTCTGCAGGCATATGGGTCCCTGCCGTGCTCTCCAGGGAGTCACCATCATCCTTCCCCACCTCCGCTCCTGCGGGGAGGGCATCCTCACCCACGCTGCCAGCCCCAGCTTCAGGACTGAGCTCTGGTGACCATCGGTCTGGGCTGGGCCTCCTCTCTGCTTTTCCACTCATGGCCAATTTACCACGATGCTGCGTGCAGACAAAAGTCCCTGCCTCCGACCCAGGCTTGTATGACCCTGGGAGCAGTGTGCTGGAGCACTCCTTACACCTGCCAATGAGAAAAGAGAGCCCTGTGAGATGAGGGATGCCATCCTCAAGAAAGACAGCACACCTGGGAGATCATTGCAGGGCCATGGAGTTAGTTCCCACCCCACTACTAAATTGTAGCGCTGTTGTGGGGAAGTCATTCAGGAAAGGAGAGGAACAGAGAAATGTCACCACATCACTGTGTGAACCCATGGGGAGTTAAGAAGGCAAACAATCCTCATGTTTGGGTTCCTCCTTCAACTCAGAAAGGATTTAATAGACGTGGAACGGCAACAGTTGGCATTGGGATACAGCATGGTTTCCAGACCTGGAAAAGTAGAAAACTACAGTTTTCCTGGAAAAGATGCAGCTTGTAAGGGACAGAGAGAGCCACAAGATCAGAGGTGGCCCTGGGAGTGGGAGAAGGATTGACCAGAGGCACAAAACAGGGAGTATCAATATCAGCTGGAATCAGGAAGCAGCTGGTTCAGAACAGGCACAGGATGGCTATGGGCTGCCTTGAAGGGGCCAAGGGTCCAGGTGGGTTAAAGAACCATCAGACACATTTGTATGAGAAAAAGAAAATAAAACAAAAAAAACCCACTCACTGAGTATTAATTGAAATTATGCCACTTCTGACTCAGGAAACCTCTGTGCTGGGGGCTTGTAGAATCCTCAGGAGCAGCAACAAACATGCCCAGCCCAGTCTCACATTCCCTTCGCTAGTGCTGGCCATGGCCGCCACCAGGGCTGGGGCATTTGGCACAGTATGACGCAGTAGGGACGTTCTTACACTCACTCTGCCTTGCCTGTCGAAACCCGGCTAAAAGCTTCCCCTCCCTTCACTGTCTGCCACATCTCCTTGGACCATCCACTCTTTCTGAATTGAACCTTGGAATCCTCCCTAATGAAGCCCTCCAGGCGCAAGCGCAACACAGGGCTCTGGCAACAAGTCAGCCCTTTTCCACCTGGGAAGGGAGGAGGACAGCATATGTGAGAGAGCCAAGGGCGAGGGGCTGATCAAGCACTCCCATGAAAACCAAGCTTGTTTCTTCTTGTCTGAATACCTGGCACTCACAGCAGCTGGCTGCCCTACACTGCGAGCAGATGATTTTGGTGAGGAATTCTGCTCTAGGTGTTCAGTTGGCAGAGATTTCCTCAGAAATGCAGAGCAGAAGCATGAGGACACAGGGGCTCTAGAGACAAGGGGTATGATGAAATGAAGAGGTGGCAAGTTCAAACGAGGGGAGAAAGAGTTTGGTTTCACCTCTGTCAGCTCACAGAAAACGCTGCCACAGAACAAACTGCACTAACAAGTTAGCAGGGGAGGGAAAAAAAAGACAAGAAAAGCATAAGGGGGCAAAACACTCAGGACAAAATTACAGGAATTTTGCAGTCCAGTCTGAAGGGCCATGAGCTGCGCCAGGCAAACATTCCTATCCCATGAGCAATGCTGCACCTATACCCCACAAAGCTCCTGCTTTTGCCGCAGCTGCAGATGGGAAGCTTGATGGGCCCCAGCTCAGCTCCCAGCACGACTCCCTTCCTGCAACGCTGTTTCTATGACACATCCTCAGGTGGCTTAGGCAGGAATTGTTTATACAGGTGAGCGAGGACTCCCATATCTTCCCAGTGGCTCAACATTTCCGTCCTCAGACGCCAGCTGCCCAGTTGCCAGCTCCTGTCCTGTGGCCCGCAGGAGAGATCTCATCTCTTCATCATCAGAGCAGGGAAAGCAAAGTGAAATGACTTCACAGGTGCTGCAGGTAAGGACTTGTACCCAGGTAGTAACCACAGCGCTGCTGATGTCTAATCCCTCATTCCTCTGTTTGGTAACAGCCCGCAGCTCTGCACATGCTCCCCTGAGAGCTCAGCACCACCCCAGGCAGCGTGGGAGCCTGTATATCCAGTTGAGGATGTGGAGTGTGGGTGGAAGGAGGTCTGTGGGATGATGTCCTAGCTTAGAGCTCATTGGAAAGTGGCGTTGGGGGTTCTGAGTAGGCAGGTGGTAAAAAGGCAGAGCATTCTGGTTTATGGGGCTGGGAGAAGAACAAGGGGGTGGGATCCCAAGTCAGTGAACTGGAAAAGCAGAAGAGAGCAGGGGAGGCAGGGAGTCGGGGAGGCAAGCAACATGGGGCTGGACACAAGGGGCTAGTCAGACCCTGGGACAGGAGCCTGACAGGCAAACACACTCTACTCAGTATCATTTTGGGCACTGTTGTTGATGCTCCACGTTGCCGAAGGACACGGACAGATGAAGATGGGTGCAGCTGGCTGCAGACCTCCAGCTTGCTGGGGGAGAGCAGCAGTGCCACCAGGCCTGGACAGCACATACCGGAAGCACTGGCGGTGGTAGAGCTTGCCCTCAGCCAGGTAGCGCTGGACCAGATGGACGTGCTTCTGGCAGGCCGCACAGGTACTGCTGAGCGTGGTGCGCTGGGACCGCTCCACCGGGTCCGAGGGGGCATCGTCCTGACATACAAAGCACGGGGAGCTTGGGGTGAGGGCCATGAGCTGCTCCCCAGCTCACAGCTCCTCTAAAGCAGCTGCTCTCCATGCAAGATCCATCGCTGAGCGCTTACGGCACAGCTCAGGGGCTGACCTCAGGGTCTAACAATGCAAAGAACAGCTGTCCCCAAATCCAGGCACAGGCAGACTGCCTCTTCCCAAATTAGAAGGGGCAATTACAAAAGGTGCCTTTCCCCTATCTAGGGGAAGGGCTGAAGTTCTGTGGAAGGGACTCCTCTAAACCCCACAGCAGCAGGGACCTGCAAGAGGAACCTCTTTTCTTTGGAAAATGTGCCATCCCAGACATCTGCTAAAACCTGAAATAAAGGGCCAAGAAAGAAAAAGGCATCTTTTCTGCTCTTCTAACCCCACATTCCTGCTCCTACAGGGTTATCCTCCCATAGGAAGGAGGGTGTTTGTGCCCTGGATGGCTCAAGGAACCATCTGGTACCAATCCCCGCCAAGCCTCTTGCCCGCCATGGACAAAGTTCAGTCTGCAGACTCCTGGAGAGAAAACACTCTCACAGCTGGGTCCTCCAAGGCACCAAAACCCCAAACACTGCTCTTACCCCAAAACACACAGCTAGCTCTCTGCACGGATCCATCCCACTATGATGGGCTCTCTCCCATCTCCTTGTCTGCAGCACAGGGAGGACCACTGCCTCTGGCTAGCTTTGAATCACGAAATTAGATACCTGTGGTGCCGGGGGACTCTCAACCTCAGCCACGGGTTTCTTGTGGGACAGCAGAGGAGGAGAGGAGGCAGCAGCTGGGCGCTTCATAGGTGGAGGGACTCTGGCTGGAGGCAGAAGGCAAGGAGGATCAGGCACGGAGAGGAGTGGTGACTCACGCCACCCATGTTGGGGGAGGGGAGGGGAAAAAAATAAAATCATCCAGCCTTGTGACACAGAATGGGACTTGCTGCTCCTGACACTTCAGTGACTATTTCTGGGGGAAGAGACAAACACAATCTAATAATGGGTCAGAGAGGCTGCCAGAGAGCTTAGCCCTGCTGTGGATCCCCTTTGGGGGCCCAGGGACACCAGCTCGCACTCTGATTTGATTTAGTCATCAAATCCTGCTCGACTTCCTCGTAACCAACTCCCTCAGCAATGCTCTAAGCCCAGAGCACCCCAGGCAGCTGCTGACCTATTGTTGTGACCCGCTGGGCAACAGGGCTTCTGGGCTGCCAGCAGGTCTGCGAAGCATCTCCTGCCCATCAGGGTTGGCACTCACACTCTGATTGCCACAAGTCCTTGGCTGGGAGGTCACCATCCCTAAGGAAGTATATGCACATAGAAGAGATTTATCTGATGTTGTGGCTAGAGAAGGGAAAAGTCTCCACCCAGGAGGGATGCCCTGGAAGAGCTGTCTCAGAACAGCACTCAGCTCAGGTTGCAGTTGCAAGGACAGATGAGCTGATTTGAGAGACTCCACCCTGACCGCCCTTCCTCCCTCCTCCAGTCACTTTACACTTACCAATGTGATAAAAATTAGCTGCGGCAGGCGGGCTGCCTATCTGGCTCTCTCCCTTGTTAGTGGGTTAAAGCAGATCACAAAGGGGTTTGATGAGCACAAGGGTGGCCCAACCCACACTGCAGGAATGCAGCAGGGAGGGAGGAGAAACAAGGCGTTCCTCTTTCCAAAACCTGAGCTGTTAAATCACTCCCCACCTCTTGTGAAATCTCACCCTGCTCCACAGTCTGCCCCAGGCCTTCCTCACTGGCACCAATAAGATCCAGGAGAGTCAGGTACTAACTACTCCTCCCGTTCCCCACTAACACACACGGATTCCATTTGCCACAGGATGAGGTACCTCTGGGTTTCCTGTACTCAAGTGGGGGCAAACTGGAAGCCAGAGGGATGGGAGGACACTTACCTTGGCTGGGGTTGTTGAAATGGTTGTAATACTGAGACACATAAGTCATGATGCTGAGGCAGTCGGGGACTTTCATGGAGACCATGTCATTGGGATCTAGCAGAGCTGGGATGCCCAGCTCCCTCTCTGCCAATTCGAAGGCCTGCAAGAACAGTAGAGAGAGGCATTAAGGAGACAAAACTGATGCTCTCTGAAAAACAGCAGCGAAAAAGCTGGAATAGCACTGGGTAAGGTTAAGTATTAAATCTGTGGTATCCCTGATGGACAGAGGCTCCCAGACATGCTGCTTGATGGGAAAGGTGGCATCAGAAGCAAGGGAACAAATTGCTGCAGCTGCCACCTCCTTTTTAAGTCATTTCAGCTGTTTGTGCCCCTGCAACTCCCACCCAGGGGCCTTGGCATTTGGCTGCTGCACTGGGACAGGAAGGCTCAGTTTTCACTGGAAAAAAAACAATGTTTTTTCAACCTGTGAAACAGGGCACAACACCAGGGCCTTCATGCAAGAGCCTGGCAGAGAGCTGGCACCAGGAAAGGCCAAGGGTTGGCAAATAATTCCAGCAACGCAGCCAAACACCAGCTTTACTGAGCACTGGTCCTGGGCACCCAAAATTTTCATCCCACAGAAACACTGACTCTGCCCATCCCTTTGTGCTCTGAGGTGCCACGTTGTCCCTTCCCACTGTTAACAGAGCCATCCCTGCTCAACAGCAATGAGCCTGCCGCGCACAAGCCACTTTTCTGTGTCTCAGCAAGCAGAAACCACAGAATGTTAGGGATTGGAAGGGACCTCGAAAGATCATCCAGTCCAATCCCCCTGCCGGAGCAGGAACACCCAGATGAGGTTTCACAGGAAGGTGTCCAGGTGGATTCTGAATGTCTCCAGAGAAGGAGACTCCACAACCTCGCTGGGCAGCCTGTTCCAGTGCTCTGAAGGGAGCCACCAGCTGGTCTAGGAAAGGATGTGGGCAGGATCCCACTGCAGAGTCCTAACCCCGAAAACCCAAATGATCTAGCCCAACTCGTCTTGGGAAGGTGATGGCCCATGTCTCTCCACATACTAATAAGAGCCTGCAGCAATTGGCCTTTCTCTCAGGAATACAACAAGGTTATTTCTTCTCTGTCCTACTGCTGGTGTTGGCCATCTTCCCATTCTTCACTGCCTGCTTCTGCTGTTGGCTCCAGCTGTCCCAAGCAGGAGGGGAACGTTGTGGACCAGCTAAGGTTCAACACAACCTTCCTCTCTGCTTATGCCTGGAGTAAAACTAGCTTCCTGCTTCCACTGCCTGCCAGTCTAGAACACCTGAGGTCAAGAAGATGTTGCACCATTTTAATTTTCACCTGAGACGTTGTCTTGGCAACTATCACAATAACCATCTAATCTTCTCTTCAGTCCAGGCTGAAAGCTGATGCTTCAGATTCCCTTATGTTTACAGATAAGCTCCTGCCTGCTACTTACAAATGCAGATTTTTCTTACCCCCTCACCACTGTCACAAAGTCCTCCCACACTACGTGATCTCCACTGAGTCACTCTAATGACCCTTATTCCTTTTGTGTACAGCATAATGGGGACTTACCAAGCGGTTATTCTCATAGACATCATCCTTGGAAAGGGAATCAAAGTCTCTGAAATGAGAAAGGACAAAAAAGCAACATGAGATGCAGAGGAAGAGTGCCTGAATGCCACCACATGCATGTCCTCAGGACAGCCAACCTTCCTGGTGCATTACAATAACTCAGCACAGGAGACCCTAGAGAAAAAAAAACCTAGGCAAACCAGAATTCACATTGTAAAGGGACAAAAAATAACAAGGGAAATTGTAATTAAAAAAAAGAAAGCAAGTCCCAAATGGGTGGTGGCCAGGAAATTAAAGTTACATTCTTGTCTCACGTTACCTGCTTGTTCTGCCCTCAAAGTCAAAGGCTGCAGAAATACCAGAGCCACGTTCTGATTAACACCACACACCGCTGCACCAAAGGGCTCACATCACCCCAAACTTGCCCTTCCAAGGCCACCAGCACAAGAGCAGATCCTCCACATCAAAACAGCTGCTCGCATTAGATCTCTCCCTCCAACGAGAGTCCTTAGACAAACCTCCTTGCACCACCACAAGGGATATGAGGTCACCCCAGGATCTGGAGCGACAGAGAAGGTCTCAAACTGCACTTCTGTCCTTGCTTACCCCCAACACTCGCAGTGCACAGCAAAACATCCTCGGCTGCAGGCTTTATGGCAAGGCAGCTTGCTGAATGCAAGGTGGGCAGGGCAGAGAGAGGAACCCCAGCAGTTCCCAACCCAAACATGTTGTGTCATTTCACTTGTCCCCCAGGATCCCTTTGGGGGATCTAACCAGCCCAGCCACAGGGACTGATAGCTGCCTTCACCAGTGGAGCAGAGGGTTAAAGTGATCCTCAGGTTTTCAGCAGAGTGGGGGAAATACAGGAAGCAGCTAGTTACGCCTTTTTGCATGTGTGTGTGGGTATAATGTGTAAAAACAGCATCACGCTAAACTGATTACAGCCCCTTCCTGCCAAGCATCTCAGCTGTGTCACCAAAAAAACCCTCACGCAGCAGCTCGGTGTGCCTGTGAGCTGGATTCATGGAGGAGGACACAGCTCAGAGAGGTTTAGGGTCAGGCGAAGCCACCCCAATGGCTCAGAGAGAGGTGCCAAAGCTTTGGAGACTGACCCAGAGAGACAATTTAGATCAGGAGGGGGCACGTCCCCCTCACCCCAAAGGTGATGTGCAGGAATCAGGGCGAGATGGTGAATGCTCAGCTGCAGAGAGGGATTGTGGGAGCCTCCCTTCCTCCATCCCCTCTTGGGTTTTATTGCCTTTTCCTGTAACACTGACACAACCCGCCCCGGTGCCGCACGGCGGGGCAACCGGCCCCTTCTCCAAGCCCGTTGTTCGCCTTTCCCGATGCGGCAGAGGAAGTCTGTGACGGGCTCAGGAAGGTTTTCCCAGCTGCCTGCACCACCATACAATTACACTTCCTCCGTTCAAAAGCAAGAGGCTGCCGGGGCAGTTTCCTTCCCGACATACGAAGCTGCAGCCGCTCGCTGCTGCGGGGTTGAATGCGGCAGAGGTGCAGAAGATGGGCCAGACATCCAGCTGTGTATTAAGCATCTTCCTGAAAGCAAATACACGCACAGAACTCAGCCTGTTCAAAATAAAGCACCTTTTCTCTCTCTACATGCTGGTGAGAAAAGGCTTCAGTCGCAGCCTTTGCTTCGATGTGAAAACCAGTGCTTTTTTTGTATTTATGACTAGTTTCCACTGAGAGATGTTTTTACCCCAAGTCTTTTTTTTTTTCTTTTTTCTTAGAGAACTCCTTTAACCTTGCTGTATTTTTTTTTTCCTTTTAAAGAAAATACCAGCTTGGGAACAGAGGAGAAGCGATGACAGCAAAGTTATATATCAACTGCCTTCTAAACATTTATGACCTTCATTTTGAATGCCCTCACTTTCAGGATATGGGAGTGGTGCAGCTGGAAGCTCAAATACTCCTTGGTGGCCTGGGCTGGGATAGTTTTTTTTGACAGACAAAACATCGTGTCCATTCCACTCTGTCCCAGCAAACCAAAGCCATTTTAGTAAACCAAGGCAACTCTGCCTGGGAAAGCAGACGCCAGCAGAGGGGACGTGAAGCTCAAGAGGTACCCAGGGAGCTACCAAGCAGCAAGGGAATGCAAAAATGTTTCCACTAAGACACGATTGCAGAATCTCAGCTTTTACCGGAGATGCTGAATCCATCAGTATGAGGCCCCAGGGACCGCAGCTTATTCAGTTCCTCTCATTGCATTTTTCAGCTCCCTCTCCGAACAAGCCAAGCAGCACCTTGATGGTCTCCATCACCCCCCACACGAACACTCCCACTTGCCACCCCGTCACACAGCATCCCCACGGCTCTGGGAATGTTCCCTGTACCAATGTGCAAGAAGCATGGCCTCTGAGGTACGGGGGACAGTCACCTCAGACAATACCCTTTTCTTCTTCACAAACTGCCTTCTCTGCTGAAAGACCAGAACTTGCCATCCCGCAGTTCTGTGACATGTAGCTACATGTCACATTATTTCCTTGCCCTGATCTCAGCAGCCTTTCATCCAGCCCTGCTCAGGCTCCCCTGCTCACAACACACCAGGCCAGGGGACTGGATGTAAGAATGGGCGAGACTCTGGCTATCCCAGCTGAACAACCGTCTTGACTCAGCAAACCCCAGCATTGTAGCAGATCCTGGAGTAATATTTCCACACAAATAGCATCCCAAGAGCTTACCTAATTAGACACATACAGAGCCACTAAGCACTCCAGGGTTTAGGGCAGCTGCCAGGGTGCACAGCAGACCCAGGGAAGGGGGAAGGGTGTGCTGTACAGCTAAAACCAGAGCAAATTCCTAGATTCCTCAAATATAAATCACAAGCCCTTTAATGGCAATGCTGCATAATAAGCCCTTCAGCTTTCCAGGTCTCATCAGGGAAACACAGGCAGTACATGAGAAGGAACAGATGAGATTTGTGATCCTGCCTTGTAACTGAATCCAGGGCTCCAGGGACACAAAACAGAGATTCAAACACACGGCTCTCATCTCCTGTTTTCTTCAAGCCTTCGTCTCTCTCTTGGCACTCAAAAGGCATGTGCCATGCTCTCTTATTCTCATCCCCATATGCCAAGAACCTCCCCTGAGCTCCGGGGAGGCTGCACAGCTTGGGACGCTGAAAGATGCTTTTTGCTTCACTAAGCTGTGGCAAATGTCTTGTAAACGCTAATTTCATGCTTTAGATTTCCAGAGAACTGAGCAAACAGTTAATTCCCACAGTCCACTGTCAAGTTGGCCTGGATGCTTCTAGATTAACTGACAAGGGAAAATAAGAGATTAAATGTCTCACTCCAAGATCACACAGCCAGCAGCGCAGTCAGAGGCTAAATCCAGGCTTCCCACTTCTCCAATCGGGAGAGTGAGGCAGCGAAACCAAGCGAGGTGTGTGCAGCAGTGGAGCCAGAGCCAGGGACTCTGAGGTTCACAGTTAAACACAGAAGTCCCACAGCCATGCAGCCCATCTGTGAAAACACCTTTGGGTGGATTCAGTAAACCAGGGGTGTCAAACTCATTCTCACCATGGCGGGGGGGGGGGGGGTGGGACACATCAGCCTCCCAGTGGCCTTCAAAGGGCAGAATGTAATTACATTTTGCCCTTTGAAGGCAACCATGAGGCTGATGTGGCCCCCGGTGAAAATGAGTCTGACAGCCCTGCAGCAAACACTGAGCACTTCCAGATTTGTCTGCTTCTTTCAAAAAAAATCCTCTGGTGTTTACAAGAGCTCTGCAGAAGCTGCTGTGAAGCTCTCCAGGGGAGCATCCTTCTGATGTCACCTGCCTCATCCCAAGGGGACTGTGTTCAAAACAGAGGTCACGCGGCAAACTGCCCTCAGCCTCACTTATGCGTATGGCCTCTCCTTCCTTCCACAACAGCCTATTCCTCAGTGTGTCACCTACCAGGACAGCAGGGCAACAGGGGGGTGTCCGGGTAGGGACAGACCAACAGCCTCCACAGTTGGAGAAGAAGGCCCGGAGGATCAGCGTGCCAGCGGAGCTGTGTGGCACAGGTAAACGAGAGAGTTCCACCTCAGCTCTTGTATGGATGTGCTCATTCCTCCCCTCTGCAGCCCAAGGGGAAGCCAGCAGACATGGGGAAGCAGCTGCGTACAGAGGAACGTCAGCCTCCGGGGAGCAGCGTGGCTGTCTCACACAGGCCAGGAGAGCCCTGCACAACGGAGGACCATGAGAGGTCACAAACATACTCGCAAATCCCTGCCAAGTCCCATTACCAGGCTGACTAAAAGCACTTTAGAAGAAAAGAAGGGCAACTACTTTTCCTCCACCGTCAGGAGATTTGCTGCCTCTGATCCAATCTTCCCACTTCCAAATCGGGACAGGCTGAAGAAGCTGGAATCAGATGAAATTATGCTACTCTCCTGACCACTTTCTGAAAATCCTTCTACAACATGCCATGTCCTTGTAAGGCCCTGAGCTTTGTCTCTCCAACACAGCTCGTGCAGAGGACCTGTGAAGCATTTAGTTAGGACATCTGCCAGGAACAGATTTAAGCTCACTGACAACTTAAGAGCAGTGGCTCCTGCTTAATGGGATGGTAAATATGGTTAATAGGAAAGCATCAGTTGGTTTTAGTGTGTTTATTGTAAGCTTTTGCTGAACCTCTGCTTTTCAGTTCCCAGTTACTGTGCCACTCACACGGGAAAAAAAGAAAAACAAACATCAGAAACACAGTAATTGCACGTGTTCCTGTCCTTAATTTGTTTCTTCCTCTCCAGCAGCCTTGCAACTCAGAGAGCATTTTCTGAGGTTCTGTCCTAGCTGGTCAGAGTGAGCCATACCACCCAGGAGCTGCTGGGGCACAAGACCGCTGAGCTCCCTCAAGATCCAGAGCAATGTAAAGCCGCCATACATCTCTGCTCTTAGTGGTTCCCATACACCACACTAGAGGGTTTTGTGGCAGCCATCGGATACACATCAGGCAGCAATTTGGTTTCTAACGTACCTGTTCTGCTTCTGCTTCTAAGAACATGAGCCTGTTTTGCCCTCTTCATGGACGCCGCAGCTCCACAGCAATGTCACTATCAACCCTCTGTTTGCCAGAGATGGCTTTTTTGTCCTGTTGTGACAAAAGGCTGTCCCAAGACCAGCTCCTAAAAGAGGATTTGGTCAATTCAGGCAACCTCAGAGGAAGAACCACAAGGCCCGGAGCAGAATGTGACAGGAGATGCACTGCTGGCCTTTGCTGACAGGTGAGGAAGCCATGGCAAGGTGGGGCAAAGCCTACTTGCATTGCAAGGGCCACCAAAGATTAGAGCAGACAGGAGGCGCGTTCCCAGCAGTGCCGGGGCACGCAGGGTTACAGTGGCAGGTTGGGGCAGATTCCTTCCAGCAGCTCGGCCAGTTTCTCCAGCTTGACACCGTGCCCCCAAGCAATCCCAAACTCACTGGGTGTTCAAACCCATATTCCGCCCCCAGAGCCACCTTGCGAAAGGGAGGTGGACAGAGGAAACCCAACTCCAAGCCAACTCACTGGGGGAGGCCAGCAGGGCTCGGTATCCCTGCTGGTATCTTCTACCTCCTGCTTTCACTGCAGCACCCACAGAAAACTAGCTGGAAGCAAATGGAAGAAGCAACCTGGTCCACAGCTCTGCATGTTTTGGAGGGGAACATCCCTGTGCTGGGCAGCGCTCTGGTCCTTGGGAAATGGGAATGCCCATCTCTGGCAGAGGCGGAACACCCCCATGCGAAGTGGTGCCATGCCGCCTCCCTGGCTGCCACTGCTCCCAGGAGGTGTGCAGCAGCACACTGGCTTGAGGCCAGACCTGGCCCACCTCCACGCTCTCCTCAGCCTTCACTCCCATGACATTTGCTGACACTGACGGGTTTCCCAGCCCCGGTAAGAAGGTCACTCAGTGAAACACAGCATCCTTCATCCCGGTACCCAATTACTTCGGGAGGCGACGGAGCCACTGCCCTGCTTTCTGCCCTCGAAACCTCGACACCGACACACAAGGAGACCCTGTCCCTCCCCGCTAGCCGGCCCAGAGCCATTTCCTACGGTGCCTCCATCTCCCCCAGCTCCCTGCGAGCCCCCACCCACCCCGCATCGTCCCAGACAGCGGCAAAGGGGCACGGATAGCTCAGCCCCTCCAGAAACGGGGCTCCCGGTGCTCCCCGCGGCCCAAACCTCCGGGTCCTCCCTTCTCCTCTTCCTGCCCCAGCGACCGCGGGCTGGAGCCGGGTCCCGCGGCAGCCCCGCCCGGCCCGGCGCGGCGGGCGAGGCGAGGCCGGTGCCGCGCGGCCTGCGCGGCCGCTGCACTCACAGGAGGTCGGGCCGGTGCCGGTGGAGGATGGCGCAGAAGGCCAGGCCGTCGCGGAAGGAGGCGCTGAGGTCGCGGATCTCCACGCCGTGGTACCCCTCGCACTGCCGGCGGCACCAGGCTTGCAGGGCGCCCCGCGGGCCCGACATGGGGGCGGCCGCTCCGGCTGCTCCTGCTGCTGCTGCTCCTGCCGCCGCCGCCACCAGCCCAGGGGCGGGGCCTCCGGGGGTGGGGCCGCGGGGCTGTGAGGGGCGGGGTCTACAGGGGGCGGGGTCTCCAAGGGCGCGGTCCCCGGGGCCCGCGGGGACCGGCCGGGGACCCGTCCTCTTCTCCGGCGATCGCAGGGCGGCTCCCCGGTGCCTGCCCGCTCCCTTGCAAGGGGAGGGCGCCGCAGCCCCTCCCCGGGCCGGCAGGGTCAGACCCCGAGCAGCTGGAGGGGCAGGTGGGAAACACGTGAGGGAAGGGGATGCCGCAGTCCCCTACAAAGGGAACCTGGATGCTCCAGGGAGCAGGGCCAGTCCCCGGGGGCTGTGTGCTTGCAGGTAAGGCAGCAGGTTGTGGAGACACACCAGCTCCATGGCTTCCTCACAGTTCAGGGAAGGCTGAATTCTCAGAGAAAACCTATGAACAAGAGTTTCAGCCTGTATTTCCACTCCATCCTTGAAGAAGAGGGGCCACAGCAAGCGGGAACTGAAAACAGTTGGGGCTGAACTTGTTTAACTTCAGCTAAAGGAAAAACAAAAACCCAGGCAACCTCATTTCTGGATCCTCTTTAGGCTTAGGTGGCGGCTGCTCTCCGCAGCAGCAGCAGCTCTCTGCAGGCCCGAGGGGCGCAGGTCACAGCAGCGGAGGACGTGGAGAGACCTGGCACTGGGGTTCATGCAGGACCTAGGGGTGGCTCCGGAGGTAGGCACGAGGCCAGGGAGGGCTTTGAAGATAAGGACACTTGGAGTTGCAGGCAGCACTTCACAGGAAGCCCTGGAAGAAGTGGAGGAAGAGCACGATACAATCTCAGGAACCTACGACATGGAGGAGATGGATTGTCAGGAGAACTGGCTTTCATGTTTAGTGTGATGGTCTGACAATGATAGGGGGGAAACAATATTAAAAGTTACTTTTTTATGATAAACATTTTTTTTTCATTTCTAAGTAGGCGAAGGGGAGGCAATAGCTACCTCTCTGGAAGACAGATCCATCGCACTGCTGCCAGTGCCAGTCCCAAATCAGTAAGAATTCCCTCTCAATTTTTTTTATATTCCTTTCTCCCATCAGATCTCATGCTTAGCACCCTCCTTCCTCTATTCAACTGTTTTATTCTACCACTCCATGGCACCAGAACCGTAAGGACTAAAAAATAAATTCTGCTTGAATGGCTCGTGTAGCCTCCTCCTCCAGTGCCTGCGATAAGCTGTGGTTTAAATCACTGGAAAAGCTACTGTGTAGAGAAAAAGGAAATTAAGTATTGTCTTAGTTTGGTAACGACCCAGCTGGCTCCTCAGCATCCCCCAGACCTTCCTGACAGCATGTTCCTGAGGTATCTCCTAAGGGGTGATAAAGGATGATGCAAAGGAACCAGGGGTATTTTCTTGACTGTCTGTTCCAGGGTCCATAATCACACTCAGCCCTTCACAACTGCAGGTCAGAGACATAACCTTCTGCTGTGGCTCCCTGATAAAACCATTCTGACCACAGCTGCCTGAGAACACTTCCACTAACCAAACCCCACTGCAGCAGGCAAGGCTCGAGCTCCGGCAAATCCACCCCACCTCCCTGCAGACGCCTTTCCAGCAGCAGCGGGGCTCTGTTGATGCTGCTGAATGCCCTGAATTCCTCCTTGCTTCAAGCAGTGCCAGGCACCACAGCTCGCTGAGCCCATCTTTCTGCCCCATGAGAGAGCTGCAAGCGCTTCCTGGCTTTGTTCCACCAAGTGCCAGTCCCACTGAGTTAACCTTCAGCGGTCCCTCACAGCAGGCGTGGAGCCAGGCAGACCAGCGGATGGTCTCTGTGCATCCTCTGGAAGCTGCTCTGGCAAACACAAACACAAGCAGCAGCATATTCACGTACCTGAGAAGCGCCTGTAACTGCTGGAGTGTTTAAGATGATACATATACTCATGAAAAGTCTGTAATTCCAACATGCCAATCACAGATTAAAAATGGACCAAATCCCAGTAACACATTGGATTCTTTTGCTATGAACTATAACTGCTCATGGAGATACTACCCTGCCAGAGGTTCTGTTGTGTACCACTTCTATCTTAGCGCAAGATTTAGGCTTTGTATAACAAGAACACAGGAGAGGTGTTGCTGCTGTGGTAAATATACACCAGCAAAAGTGCCAGCCCTAAAAATAAAAGGGAACGGATTCTCTCTGTATCATACCCAGCTCCCCTGGGCTGCCGCAATGCAGTGGCATCTCAGTCCTTTGATTTCTTAATGATATAGCTGCATCAAAGCCTTCAGAACTGGAGGCAGCAAGTCCTCAGCATGCACCTCACTCTGTGCTGCCTGTACCCTGCATGCCCGAGTTACAGAATTTGGGGATGGGAAACGCAGTTTACTTTTGAACAGCATCTAGGACACTAGAAACTTGACTCTCATTCAAACACGGCGTTTAATCCAACAAAGGCTAATTATTCCCAACTTCTAAACAGATTCACATCCGAAGCCAAGCTGGACTGCCAGGACCCCTCTCTCAGCGGAAAGGAACGAGAGGGAGGGGTACAGAGAAGCAGATGGTATATACGAAGCACCCTTTGTGTAGCTTTCCTGTTACACACAGGTTTTTCTCTTGCACCTGTTTCTACCACTCAAACTATTTAAAGGCAGCAAAAGGAGAGGGGATAGAGGGCGTGGAGGGCCGATGAGATGCGATTCATTCTTTGCGTTCTCTTCCCCAATATTTTTTAGGCTCTTGATTCCCCTTTATAGGGCTAGTTTTCAACTCGTTTTGCTCTTTCAAGGCACTGTAAGCTTGCCTTGAAGAATCCGAAGTGGCTAGAGAGCTGGGAAAAATAGCATTTAAAGAGTTTTAATAAATTAAACGCCCTCCGGGAAGTTTCCAGAGAAACTGAGCTCCATTAAATTAAGGGTCAGGACTTGGGTATCACTTGTGCTGAAATAAAACACAACCTCCAGCAAGGACATCTCATCAGGTGACCGAAGTTAATGTATTGGTTGAATGCTTACAAAAAATCCTCACCCTTCCTTTAAAAACTTGTCAATCCACTTTTGAGCATTTTTACTTTACAGCAACTACTTTTTTTTTTTTAAAAAAAAAAAAAAGAGGGTTCAGAAGGCAAAAATGCAACCTTCTAGGAAAGCAACTACCACTAAGGTTTATTCCCTGCATGGGGCAAGAACTAAAAGGAATAATTTTAGCTTGCATCTCTTTCTGTATCCTGTGGAAACACTGTGGAACAGCTAATTTTCTCCCTGTTAATCAGTTCCGCAGCCTTTCTTGTTCACTGTGTGCAGTGCCTTTACAGAGCATGGAAAGAGATCTGCTCCCCACTGCTACCTGCAACAGAACAGATCAAAAAGAGCACAAACCAAAAGCAGCTGCCCATGTCTCCAGATGCAATTATATTCTTCCATGGAGGAAAAACAAAAGAGTACATCAGATACTGAATGCTCAACAAGAAAATTCCACTAATTTATTAGATGTTTTGTCCTTCATAGGATGGTTCGAGCCAAATGAGTCTGCTTATTTAAGTACAAAAAACCTTTGGAGCCACAGGAGATTCCAGAAATGCCAGAACCCTGTACTCCCCTCCCGCACCACAAAGAGAACAATCTCTCCCACCCACTTCTCTGCTCAGGCCAATCACTGCATCCATGGAAGTTCTAAGGTCTCTGGCCCATCTTCTTCAGGGTTCGATTCAGCTGGAATTAGAGAAAGCAAAGGTCAGAAAAATACATAGTGATTGACATACACTACTGTTCCCCTCAGCAGCCTTTACCCAATGCCTCTCCTTCTTCCTCTCCAATTCACAGACACAAAAAGCTCTCGCACAAGTGCGGGCAGTACGTGAACTAGAAGGGGAACCAGTGAAACTCCCTCCTCCCCTCCAAGACAGCAGAGGAAGATGTGGGGAGGAGAGTGCAAACTTCTGGCAGTGCTATCGCAATCCTGTATTGCTCAAGTCCCCACATCTCGGGATTTTGCTGCCCAAGTTTCCAGTGTGCAACAGCCTCTGTCAGGAGAGTGGGGCGGTGACAGAATGTCACCCCCTGGCTGAGCACAACCATGAAGTCATCTGTGCTCCAGGAAACTTTGTGGCCACTTTTTAGAGCCATTGTTGTGAGGGCAGAAATAGGATTTTGGTTGTTAGCGAAGGGAACACCGCAATTGTCCAAGGACAATGGCATCCAGACCCTTAAAGCGTTATCCCCTCTTCTGCTGTGGCTCAACTGAATGAGCACTTCTCACACAAAAACATATCATTCGTCAAAGACCAGCAGCTGCTGCTTAAACCACCTGCCTTTGCCCAGTGCCTCAGAGCTGGGACTCACCCCAGAAGGCACTGCACAGCTGCATCACCAAGCTTGCCTCCTCCAGGGCCTGCACAGCCCAGTGCTTACCCCGCTTTTTCTACAGAGCTACACAGTTCTCCCTCCAAGGCCTCACCTCCTCGAACTTGTGGATCTGGCGGATGAAGAAGTCCCCATAGCGTCGAGCAACCTTTGTGTCTGCGATGTGGATCATGTCCTGGGGAGGGAACAGCATGAGGTCAGGAAAAAGTCTGCGCTAGCAGGGAGACAGCAAGCACTGCCAAACAGAAGGAGCAACCAAAGGGGCTCCCTTGCAGCCCTGGTTCAGTGTCACACATACCGGATCTGTGCTAGTCCCACAGCAATCATCCCGTTCTCTGTGGGTTGCCTTCTCGATATCCTTGTGTGGGATGTGTCCCAAATCCACACTGTATTCACTTCCCCCATTCTTGCACACTCTGCCTGCTTTTGTCTCTCTTTTGCAGCAGTCTGACAGTCTCAAGCCCAGCTCATGCTCTGCTTCCCTCTACCTGCAGCTAACAGTCATGCCATCTGCCAGGAGAGCAAGACTGAGACACAGCATGAGACCTTGCAGGAAGATGCCTGTTCTAAGGACCAAGAACAAGGGGAAATCTGCTCTCCTTCCTAGCAAGAAACCTAATGCTTACTGCTGTCACACTGGAAAATGAAGTCCTAAAAGCCTTTTTTATGCTTCCTGCCACCTGGAGCTCCAAGAGCAGGATGATTACAGCATCACACCCTGTGTTTAGGTTCCTCCTAGAGGAGACCGAGCTAAATGCTGCTCCAGTGAAAAATGGACCTGTAACATGATCAAGCATGATTCCTGCTTTATCAAGCGAAGGAGAGATGTGGGGGAGATCTATAAAGCTGACAATCCCACCTGACACACTGACAGCACTATTTGTCACCCAACTGTCACCTCCCAAGAACACTGACAAACAGTCCCCATTGTCCCAAGGAAGACATTTAGGACCTTTGTCTTCTGGGTGCAACAAGTGGCAAAGCTGCCTGCAATACCCTGTTGCTGCTTATCCACTGATATGTCTATTAAGTGGGGCTACGACTTCACTGGGGGCAGCCAAGCTCTTCACATGCCAAAGAAGGAAGGGATGTTTCCTAGAGACTGGAGCAAAACCTGGTGCTGCCACTTCCAGTATTTCCTGGGTAAAGGAGTTTCCTAGCCAGCTGGGGGTAGATACCAACCTTGTCAATATAGAAGTCAACCTCAGAGGCAGACTGGAACTCTCCATCCAGGGCAGAAATGCCACTGGTCCACACCAGGTTCTTCATCTTGTGCTTGAAGACGAGCAGCTGGATACGAAACTCCTGCTCTGTGAGGTCTAAGAAGCCAGCCAGCTTAGCCACAGGCATGGTGGTGTAGAGCTTGAGGAAGCTACGGATGGTGGAGAGCTGGGCCTGCTGCTGAACTTCATCGGCAAAGACCTTGAGCTGCTGCAGGAAGGGCTCCTTATGGTAGTTGGGGTGCACATTGTCATAATTGGGCACCACAGGGGAAAGGAACTTGGGGCAAGCGTAGCTGAAGAGCTCCTCATAGACTTGTGCATCACCCTTCTGCATGCGCAGCATCTTATCCCCGTATTTCTCTCGCAGCTGCAGGTGGATGCTCTCATCTATGCGCATGGGGTACATGGTGAGGGCGATGGCCAGGAGTGCGTGCATCTGCTCGTTCTGCTTGTTAATCTGAGACAGAGAGGAAAACCTGTTAGCTTGTCAATGTGCTTGGGCTTTGTGCTGCAGGAGGGAGCAAGGAGCTGTGTTTTTCACAGACTCTTTACCCAGAGCACTGGTGGTCCTGCTGAGCAAGGGGGAAAGCATAAAGCAGTAGCGCCTCTGGGCACAGCAGATACATGCTATATCAAAGGTCTCAACAATAAAAAAGAGGTCTGGACAACAGGGAAGTACAGAGCAAATTTATCCAGAACCATAGAGAACCTGGATGGCCAGAAGCAGGTTTGACTGCTTTGGTGCAAGAAAGTGCAGAGAGGAAGGGAAGGCAGAGAGTCCAACAGCCATCTCCTGACAAGGGACAGTTATCAGAGGCCAGTGAAGAAAAGACTGAGAGGGAAAGTTTATCCAAGTGTGGGATGAGACAGCTGCATGGCTAGAACAGACATACCAAATTTCTGAAGTGTCATGGAATTAAGAATGGCACGATTTGGCTATGCAAAGAGTCAGAAATGAATCATAAGGATGAAGAGGAGACAGCGGCAGCAGGGGATAAAAGAGGCACCAGAGACAGCTTAGGTGGAAAAAGATAGGAACTTTGTTTCGGCCATGCTGAATTAAAACAGTCTGTGAATGATTATCTGATAATGGAAATATATCCAATAATGGAAACAGCCTGAAATGCAGGACTGGACTAGGAACAGGACTGAGTTTAAAGCAGCATCAACAAGAATATCATTAGTAGCTGATATTCATTAAGAACACTGCCTGTAGGGAGCGTGCAGACTGAGTCAGGGCAACTGCATGGTGAACAACCAAAGGAACTACTAATGCACCTAAGAAAAAATATTGCCACACATGGCAAAGGAGGTGAAAGGATCCCCAGTCACCACCAGCAGCATAACCTCTGAAAATAAGGCTGGACTGTCAGATGTAGGTCATCAAGTGACAGAGAAGGGGCAGGAAAGAAGACAGCAGCCTTTTCTTTTGGGAAGCCTAGACCTATGCTATCTCTTACCATCTCGTACTTGTAGGTCGTCCTCTGAAACATGCTCTTGGTCCTCTGAATGTAGAGCAGGATGTTGGCAAAGACACGGATGGCATCCTGGTAACGCCGCATCATAAGGTATGCGAAGCCCACATAGTAATATGTGGTCACCTGGCACTCAGGCACTCGGGAGTACATGCTCTTTGAAGGAAGGATCAACACGCTATGTTAGAGGAGAAACAACCACCTTTCATCCAAACAGCTCATTACCCAGAATCCAGCCACCTCTGCCTTCACTCCCATTCCAGATACAGAAAGGAGAGGGTTAATTCAGGATACCTCACCTCCCACCCATCCCTGCAGCAGCTTCCTCCCTGTTTATTAGGTCATCCCATTTCCTATGTTTTCCAGTTTCAGCTTCCTGCAAGCAGAAGACTCTTGCACTGTGCTGAATGTTGCTCTGCTCAGTTCTCTTTCCCCTTTTCACTCCATGCCCAGTACCAGACAGCACACAGACAGATCTGAGCCGAGCCTGCGTCACAGCTGGACTTTTGTTACCCACTGTTATCACAAGTAGCACCCAATTCTAGAGCAAACACATGCAAGGTGGGAATAAGCACAGTGAGAACAAGAGTCAAAAATAAAAGAATGAGCCATTGACCAAGGTGGGAACAATGTGTCCAGCTACCACTGCGCTACCACTTATAGTTCAAATAATATTCCCTATAACACTGCTTTGCACAACACAGCAAACAAACCTCCTTAAAAAACTAGGCATATGTGTTACAACAGCAGTCACTATCATATGGCTTGATTTAATGCCAAAGCTCCAGCTGTGCTCAGCACACACAAGTGTGGAACTTGACACTTCTGCCAGCTAATCCTATAAATAAACTCCTGACAACAGCTACAAACAACTCCTCAGCTGGAAGATTCATGATCGCAATCTTTCACCAGCATATCTGAAAAGAAGCATTTGGAGAACCGCAATGGAGGGCTAAAACATGTAGTACTACCTTCTTGTTGAGCTCGATGTTCTCCAGAACCTTGATCGCTTGGTAGTAATCACCCAGCAGAGAGTGCAGCCGCAGCAGCCCAACCAGGCTAAAATAGCCCAGCATCTTGTAGAGAGAGTGGCGACCGTATTCACCAGCCACGCTTTCTGGGTCACCTAGGAAAAAAAAAAAAGGAACTGTGATGCTTTCTTCCAAGGGAGCAGGCTCTCCTTTCAAGACACAGTCTCCCACAGCATCCTTACAGCTAAACTGAGGGAGTGAGGTCTGGACGATCAGGTAGCGAGGTGGACTGTGAACTGGCTGAAGGGAAGAAGCCAGAGTTGTGGTCAATGGGACAGAGTCTAGTTGGAGGGCTCTATCTAATGGAGTGCCTCAGGGGTCAGTACTGGGGCTGGTATTATTCAATATACTTATCAATGATTTGGATGAGGGAATGGAGTGTACTATCAGCAAGTTTGCTGATGACACCAAGCTGGGAGGAGTGGCTGATACGCCAGCAGGCTGTGCCACCATCCAGTGAGACCTGGACAGGCTGGAGAGTTGGGCGGGGAAAAATTTAATGAAATATAACAAGGGAAAGTGTAGAGTCCTGCATCTGGGCAGGAACAACCAGCGTAGGGGAAAGGGACCTTGGGGCTCCTGGTGGACAGCAGGATGACCATGAGCCACCACTGGGCCCTTGTGGCCAGGAAGGCCAATGGCATCCTGGGGTGTGTTAGAAAGGGGGTGGTTTGTAGGTCAAGGTTCTCTTTCCCCTCTACTCTGCCCTGGTGAGACCACACCTGGAATATTGTGTTCAGTTCTGGGCCCCTCTGTTCGAGAAGGACAGGGAACTGCTGGAGAGAGTCCAGCGCAGGGCAACAAAGATGATTAAGGAAGTGGAGCATCTCCCTCATGAGGAAAGGCTGAGGGAGCTGGGTCTCTTTAGCTTGGAGAAGAGGAGACTGAGGGGTGACCCTATTAATGTCGACAAATATGGAAAGGGTGAGTGTCACGAGAATGGAGCCAGGCTCTTCTCAGTGACATCCAATGGTAGGACAAGGGGTAATGGGCTCAAATTGGAACACAAGAGGTTCCACTTAAATTTGAGAAGAAACTTCTTAGTGAGGGCAACAGAACACTGGAACAGGCTGCCCAGGGAGGTTGTGGAGTCTCCTACTCTGGCGACATTCAAGATGTGCCTGGACACATTCCTGTGTAGCCTCATCTAAGTGTTCCTGCTCCGGCAGGGGGACTGGAGTAGATGATCTTTTGAGGTCCCTTCCAATCCCTTACATTCGGTTATTCTGTGACCCCTACATTTACAAGCAAAAGAAGCAAGTCCTCAAGCGTAATCACCAGCATTTCTCACATAAGGCAAACAAAAAACAAAACCTCTTCCCAGTCAATCCATCCACTGATTAAAGCTCCAGCTCCAACACAAAGCCAACCAAGCCACATCAAATCAGAACAAGGCAGCACAGACACCAGTCTTGCTTGACATCGCCCAGCCAGCTCACCTCCACTTGTATAGACCTCCAGCTGTCGGTTGATGTTAGATTTGTCCACCAGAGAGTGTAGCACATTAAGGACACTGTGGACATTCCAGATCTTGGGGTTGGAACGAAGGAAATCAATTTCCTCTTCAGACTTCTTGGCTGTCTTGCAGCGGTACTGGCTGAAAGACTGGAACTAAAGCAAAAAGCAGAGATTCAGTGATGAGAAGCCAGTTCAGCTAAGTGCACTATGCTCACAAGTTGATCACACAAATGCATCACAATAAGCTACAAGTTGCATGGAGAAAAGCTTCATTTGAGATCACCTGACAATCAAAATTGCAAATTATACCACGTTTAAGTTGCAAAAAAAGGAATCTATAGAGAAAAAACAGTAGCATTTGAAATCTGTGTTACTGCACTCAGAACAATAAGGGGGAAAATATTTCCTAACTTCAAGATCTTAGACCATAGATTATTTCAAATCAGGTCAGCAATGTCTCCGTGAAAGCATAAAGGCCCCATTGACCATGAAATAGAAAACTGAAGTAAAACTACACAACACAATAAAAACAGTTTGAACAAGTATCTTCATAAGGTCTTTGTGATGATAGCAGATTTCAGTCAGTCTGCTTTGCACAAATGACCCAGAAACACAGGTGAGTTAAAAAGAAAACGCCTCTGAAGAGCAACTGAAAGAGAAATTTCAATAGCAGACAAGGACTCCCCAAAGAGTTCCCCGTAACTTAAAAACCTGTACCTTCACAACTACTTCATCTGCCTGGTGACCCAGGAATAACAGTGCTCACCAAAGTTTTTTGACCTGCAATGATACCCTAGCTATGAGAATCACAGGGAGGAAGGAGATGGAAGATGGTGCTAAAAGAGACAAAGCTGTCTCCAAATGGCCCAGTTTTATAGTCATATACCTGGTATATGAATTCATCAATGATATCCCAGAGCCACTGGTTGGGCAATTCCAGAGGAGCAGGGCCATCAGCATCTGCAGAAGAACATAAGTAATAGATGAGAGGATTAATACCTTGAGCAAGAACAGTGACATAACTGGAAGAACAGACAAATTAAAGAACACAAGAATTTTGCTGAAATGGGAGATGCAGCAGCAGATGAGTGAAGCTTCCAGTAAGGTGGTGATATGTAGCTCTACAGCTGCCTGCACTTTTAAAGCATATGAGCTTGTATCGGGTTAATCTCTGGAGCATGACTGCTCAGCAGCAGTAATTCTCAGGAGCTGTGCACAAATTCTAGGGTTTTATCTCAACCACTCTATTCTCCACAAGAAGTCTGGCAGGGAGGCACAACCTCTAACATTTGTTCCAAAGGGAGTCAACAACAGTAAGCAATTGTAAAACACTGTAGCAAGTCTTCTCTAGCTTACAGCTTCATTTTGCTTTTTAATAAAGATAAGTGAAGCAATTCTCAGCAAGATGGAAAGCTATTTAAGTTTATTCTTTACAGTATTTCAGAAAGCACCAGAAAGTATTTGGGTTTTTTGTGGTTTTAAATGCAGGCATGCCAAGTGCTCTTCATTCAACAAACTCGAACACACAAAAAGCTCACAGACTACTTCTCTCTGTATAGTCTATAAACAAACATGCTCCAGTTCTTCTGACTCTTTCTCCAGCTCTGCCCTCTTCAAAATTCACAAACCAGAAATGAACTGCAGCAACTCACTGAGGATGTAGTTGAAGAGATTGCAGTAGTTGTAGTAGGATTCGAACCTCTGCTCCAGCGTGGGCCCCCCCTGCAATGAGATATCCGCACAATCCGTTTTGTTTCAAGCACGGCAGAAGTGAGCTTATGGGCAACAGGGTGTAAAGGACAGTCAGCAGTCACAGCAGTAGAGGATCTATGTCAGAAATGTTAGAGCCAGTAGTCAACTAGGACACCCACCAGTACCACCCAGAAAAGCTGAAATTGTAACACTTCACGTACAGGCAGTTTCTCCCAGGATGACTGAGTTTTCAAACCTTCTGTGAACAGGATGCATTAACCTTCCTTGTCCTTCTCTGTCCAGATTTAAAAGTTTCCTATTACTTTCAACATCTTTTCTTCCATCTCCCCTCATGAGAGGCCTTAATAAATTGACAATTCTGCTTCTAGACAGTATTTCTAAAGCCTTCTAAAGACCAGTAAACACAGTAGGGAATCACTCTTCCTAGAATCATCTTCCTTGTTTGACCTGGAGGCACCTGAGGGCAGTCTGAGAATCACTAACAGCGTCACTCAAGAAACCAGTCTCTCCTGTTAAAGCCTGATTCAGGTTAATAGAACAGCCTTCTTAAAGTCTCAATTTCTCCACCCTCTGGTCCACACCAAAACTGCAGTTGTTAAGCATGTACTCCACATGTCACATGCCTGTTCAGCTTCTTTCCTTAAACAGCCAAGTACTACCATGATTTTTTCATTTACTTCAAATTAGCTTAAGGAAAAAAAGCAGTGAGCTTTATGGATTTTATGGATTTTTGTTTGTTTGTTTGTTTAGTTTTATTGACCATTATTCCTTCTGCTTCCTTCTCCTGTATCCCTTATAGTGCCCATGTCTCCCTCTCCGCAAGACACTCTGACCCCACTTGTTTTTTTAATCACAAATAATGTGCCCTCCTCTTGTGACACCCCCTCTCACCCACCTGCTAATCTGAAGAACAAATAAACAGCCACAAAGGACCACAAAATAAACAAGTGATCTATGGTCTTGCAGTTATAGCTCTACCAAGAAAGCTCAGTTCCCTCCCAAAAAAATCCTCCCTTCTTTCCTAACTCACTAACCACAATATTTGGTGTCAGTAACAAACTCTTACAGAACAACCTCCTCAAAACTCAGACCAGATCTTATTGATATATCTGCCAGGGAAACATGCACACTCATCACAACTAAACTAACAAGTTTCAGAAAGACAACCAAGTCTTCCTTTTCAGCAATCAACGAATCCTTACTAAACTAACAAAAGGCAAGAATTTTACGCTTCCCAAAATCAACTTGACTTACAGCTCATAAACCTATCCAATCCTGTCTTGCAAAAACTATGGAACCATTGATATTGGGGTAGCAACAGATTTTGGCAAGTTGTACAGCAGGGAGAAGTCAGCATGCAACCAACAGGAAAACAGAGGACAACCACTCACGCTGACTTTGGCGTAGATGTGCCTGTAATACAGCTCCTTGTAAAGGATGAGGAAAACAGCATCTGCAAAAGAGGATAGAATTGGACGTTAGCAAGCCATAAGCTCTAGGCGACTGGATTTATCAGATACATGGGTGGTGCTTCTCCTGCCACATTAATAAAGGCAGACACAAAAGGATACTTCCTTCAGTTCTGACTTTTTGCCAGGCATCTACTGAAGTGTTGCCACAGTACACAACTCAAGTAGCAGAAACACTGTGCACCTGTGCATCCATGTACCAAAAGTAATTTAGTTCTTTCTTTCTCCAGCAAGCAAAGAGAAAGGAAAAGACTTACCATTTCCCACCTGAGGGGCAATGGCCTCAGCCTCTGGCCATGGGGTATTCTTAAAAAACCTTTCCGTCAGCTTTGTCCAGCTGAAAGATAGACACACATGGCATTAGAAACTGTTTCTCAGTATGAGAGAGCTGGAGTTAGAGATCACAATACAGAGGCCTTGCATCATGCCCTTTTAAGAAATCCAGTGTTGAAACAAAGAATGAAAAAAGCAAACTAAGCAATAAACTCTTCAATTTAACCCTGAAGTATGGAACAGTTGTGCACATCACTTTTATGCTGATAACAAAACATAGCTACATGCACATGTGGGAGCATCTGTAGGGAACAGACACAACAATTACACCTCACGGCTTTCTGCAAACTGGTTAACCAGCACTACTGAGGTGACTTTTTGCTACCTTCATACCTGCTAGGCACGGGACTGGTATTTGTTTTCACACAGGTCACAACTCACCTAGACTTGTCTCAGGGTAACGGCCTGAAAACGTTTGTCTTTCCCACAGTGATCAAATCAAATGTCATGCTGCATTTCAGAGTAAGCCCAGGTTTGTAAGAAGACAGGCAGCCAGCCTTTCAAGAGCAAGGTGCTCTTTCATCACAGCTTAAACAGTGATTTCCCCTTGCGGGAAGGACAGCTTTGTACCTGTTCTCATATATGTCCTGGATCTCGTACACCTTTTGGTCAATAACATCACTGGAAACGCGGCTGGCCTGGAGCTCGTACACCTTCTGGTCAATGAGATCCGACACCGTCTTGTGGAAATACTGAATGAAGTTTTTGATGACCTCGGGGATCACCTGGTAGGTTTGCTGCTCGTACTGCCGCTCGTAGGCCAGGTCTTGCTTCGGGTCTCCTGAGGGGAAAGAGGAGCGGTGAGGCGGCTGCCGCTCGGCCCGGGCCGGGCCTGCAGAGCTGGCCGGGGCCCGAGAGGCCGCACTCACCCGTGTGCATGTCATAGTCGTTGGAGTAGGCGTAGGGGTCGTAGGCGGCCTGTGGAGAGAGGGCGGCAGCCGGTCAGCCTGGACACGACCCCCAGGGTCCCCTCCCGCCGCCCCGGGACCCCCGCCCCGCACCTCGTTGTCGTAGTCCTCCCCCGGGTAGGCCATGGCGGCGGCGGCGCAGCAGGGAAAGGGCCCCGGGCGGCAACGCGGGCCCGGCGTGCAGCGGGCAGGAAGAAGGGGTGGGACTAGGGGCGGAGCTGGGGCCGGCCGGCTAGACAGGTTTGCGGCGGCGGAGTGAAACCGTTCTCTTCTACTGGCTGAAATAACTGTCTGTCTTCAGCCTGCTGCGCTACGATGGGCCTGTTGCGCCCTATCGCCCGCCCCTCGCGCTGATTTGAGAATATGCCTACCCGTCAGCCCTTCTTTGGGCACGGCCTCCGCCTCCCGCCTCTCTTCGCCTTCCTTCTACCTCTCCCACTGCCTCCCCATTGGCTGCACCCACCGGGCTGCGGCCTGCGATTAGTCGAGCGGACGTGTCCCGCCCCGTTGCCATAGCGATGACCCGTCCCTCCCCTCTCCCCCGCACAGCGGCCCGGCCCGTGAGGGGATGGAGGGCGGCGGCGCCGCGGCAGCGCCCGACGCGGTGCCGGAACGGGAGCCAGAGCCGGCGCTGGGGGCTGGGCTGGCGCTGGGCGCGGCAGCGGCGGGCGCCCCTCTCGGCTACCTGCACGTCCTGTGGCAGCGGGAGGAGCCCGCAGGCAAGATCCCGGCCCGCCGCCTGCGCAGGGCCGCCCGCCTCCACCGCCGGCTGGGGCCGACGGGCAAGGAGACCCACGGTGAGCAAGGGGCGGCCCTGCCCGGGACGGCTCTTCTTTCGGGGCGCAGAGCCTCCGGCCTGGGGGGCCTTAAAGCGTCGGGTTCGCCGTGTGCGCGGCCTCTGGGAGGGAGGGGTTCGGGTCTGCTCGGCGGGCGGCGGGGGAAGGCGCCCGTGCTCCTGCCCGGGAGAGGGTGCCCGCCGGCCTGGGGGGACCCTGGCCGGCCTCAGGAGGAGACAGGGACTGCGATTCTTACCTCGCACCTTGGTCTCCAGCTTCCCGTTCTCTGGGCTGAGCTCACAGTGTGAGTGCTGGGATGGGATGTTTTGGTAGGGAAATGCTCCTTTCTCCTCTGTGCTTTCCAGTGATTTGTTTCTTTTCTCCATAGCGCTGAAAAGGCTGCGTGAAGCTGCCAATAGCAACGACTTGGACACAGGTAGGATTTCTGCCGAACCTACTTGGGACCTCTTCCTGGAAGGGCAGTTTTGTCACGGACCTTTACTTTAGGAGGGGAGGAGGGTGCAGACAGTTTGTGGACGTGGTGCTTTAGATGCTGCAAATCTAGAAACTGCTTTTCTGGAGCCTTGTTTTGTTTTCTGAGCAAAGTGAGCCTAGTTCTAATATTCTTTTGCCCAATTGTAAGCAGCAAGAGAGCAGTGTTTTGGTAAGGTGGAGAAATTATGATTATCTCAGCCATACTCTGTGTGATAAGACAGTGTGATGTAGCAGATCAGAACCAGGACTGTTGCTGGACTCTGCCTCTCACAGTGACTTCAGAGAAGGCTCATGGCCTATGGCTCCCTTTAGCTCTCAGTGCTGATTAGGTGGAGTTTTATGTGAAGTGTCCAGCAGCAATATTGGCAGATATTATCATCGTTCCTCCTTAGACTATACTGTCCCTGCAGCTGCACTGACCTAATTGTTCGCTTGGCCATTCTGTGAGCAGAATTGGAAACTGGCTTGTCTTGTAGAAACTCCCAGGATATCATGATGGGGGTTTGTCTGTCATGTTTCACTCTTCAGCTCCAGAATACACCTTGTTTCATGAACTGATGGATAAAGTTCACCTGTGAGCTGTCAGTACAGAAAGCTTGGCTTCAGTCACCAAGTCAAGAGGAAGAATGAAAGAATCATGCTTTTGAAAGTCTTGGTTTCAATCCATCTCAGAGTTTTCCAGCTGTGTTTGATACACAGGTTCCCCTGTTTGCAATCCTGCTGTGTTTTGTGTACTCTGCAACTTGAGGAAGTGTCTGATGAATTTATTTTTCATCAACAAGTAAAAAATATTTGCTGTTTCCTGTGGTGGCACTGGGTGGGAGAGGTTACGTCATTTCCTACAGGTTTAAGGGAAGGACAAGGTAAAGCATTCCCCATTAATGCTTCTCACTGGTGGCACTGTCAGTCTCCCTGTCTTTCTTCTGGAGTACCAAACATCTCCTCTTAATGCCACTTCTGTCTTTTCAGATGTTCCTTTCATTACTGTACCACACTTAGCAGTAGGTGTACAGGAAGAAATTCAAATGTGACTGTAATTTGATCTCTGGAAGCTTAGACAAACCATGACTTTCAGCGGTTTGAGCTATCTACTTTCTTGTCTGCAGTACTGGTCAGTCTTGACTGTTGCAGGATATGCCATCAAAGATCTCAAAATATAGTGAATCTATCAGTATTTTTAACAGCTATGGAATGAGCTTTATTTTACACACTGATTACTATATCAGGATAATCTCAAAACGACAGGACGAATAGCCCTTACAGGTGCCCTTACACATGTTCCTGTAGATGCTGCTTTTATGTCCCTAACATTTTCAGCCCTTACTGGTCTATTTCCTTTTGTTATACCCAATACTAGAGAGTCATATTTGTTTATCTGTCTTTCTATGTGAGCAGGTTTTTCCTTCCTATCTGAGAAAAGGCAGTAGTTCAGGTTACAAGAAGTGCCAGTGGTGGCATAGAAGTAGCTGGGTTGAAAAGTAGGGGGAACAAGTGTGAGTAGATGACAGTGTGGCTACTTGGGCTGTTTGCTACCTCACTTCAGTATATCGTCTCCTAAGGGTATATTTGCACTGTGCTGCCAGTAGGTTGGTGCACTCACCTGTGTGCCTCCCAGTCAGTAGCCACTGTTAGTGTGGCAAAACCTCAGAGTTTTGGGTGAAACTAGGAAGCGACGTATTCAAAACGAATGTGGAGAGGTGTTTTTTCTCACTGCATGGAGTTACACTGTGAAACTTCTCACTGCAGGTCCATGTTGATGTGAAAAGTTTACACAGGTGCAGAAAATAGCACTGCAGATCCATAGAGAAAGCCCATGGAGGGCCAGTAAACACAGGATGCTAATTCTGGCTTGGAAAGTGCCTGAGATGCAGCTGACCAAAGTCTGTGACAGTTAGTCCTGCAGCATTGCTGTCAGGGTGCTGGGCCATCTTGTCTAGACCGTGCTTTTGCCAAGAAAGGTTGGACCAGATGATCCTTGTGGTACCTGCCAACCTGGTATTCTATGATTCTGTAGGCATTTGCTGCTGATTGTCGTAGGAGCTTGAATATTTGGCTAGATGGATCCTTAGCTATGGTCATTATAGCTGTTGCCTTATCTTTTATGGCAGTATGTAGAAGCTGGTGAAGGCTGTAAGAGGGTGAAGGGTACACTGCCTGTGCTGGTTCTGCTGAGCCAGGATGCTCACTGAAGCCGGTTCAAGTCCGGTTCACTTAACAGCTGGCAGAACATGTATCTACCTGCAGAAGCCTGAGTAGCATTACCCCTTTCTGACCAGGTGGCCCTTCAGCTTACCTGTTTTCTTCTCCTCCTTGTCTCTGTCAGTGCAGCAACTCTTGGAGGATGGAACTGACCCCTGTGCCGCGGATGACAAAGGCCGGACAGCCCTGCACTTTGCCTCCTGCAATGGCAACGATCATATCGGTGAGTGGGGAGGGGGAGTTCTGTCATCAGACTTCTCTGTGGCAGAGATTTTGAAGGGTGCGCTTTATTTTGCTTCAGCGTGTGACAGAGATTGCTGTTTTCTGTGTGTTTTGTGGCAAAGTTGCCAGCTTAACTCTGGCTCCAGAGCCTGCCGTGTCCCCCTGCTGAAGGAGGAACAGGAGCTCGCAGCTCGAGGGCTGTACTGGTGGAGAAGGATGTTCTTAGTCCCAGTTCTGCCCCTCAGGGAGCCCAGGGACATTGGCACTGCCTGGCTTTGTGCCATATTCTTTTGCATTACTCTGCAAACCTCTGTCCCCAGCTTCTGGGAAGAAGCTGATGAGCTGAACAGAAGAATTCCTAAGGCAGCCTGGTGGCCTTCATGTGGACCTGTGGCCTGTGTGGTCCTGACCTGTGGGACAAATGGAAGGGACTGATATGGCTCCAATTCCTTTTTTCCAGTGCAACTGCTTCTGGACCATGGGGCTGACCCAAACCAGAGAGATGGGCTGGGAAACACCCCTTTACACTTAGGTAAGTGCCACACAGATGAGCTTTGCATGCAGAGAGGTGAGGTGAACACTGCCTTGCTGTTTCTTCCTTCCTCTTTCCTGTGCATCACACTGTGCATCCCCAGCTCTAAGTATCTTGGAGCAACTCTTTGCATTTTATTAGCTTCACTTCTGCAGAAGGCTTAAGGGTCAGAATTTGAGAAAATCCATTTCCTTCCCTCTGCCAACCCCAGGGAGTGCAAGGTCTGTTCCAGAGGGAATACTCAGGCTTGAGCATGAGATTACCCTCAGCAGCTGGGGTGTTCTTTCCGATGGCGAAGAGCCCTTTGGGAAACAGCAAGCTCCACTCTTGAGCAGAAACTCCTTTGTTGTTTGCTAGTACCTCTGAGTTGTGTGTCCTGTGTTTTCCCTCCCCAGCTGCCTGCACGAACCACGTTCCTGTCATCACCACGCTGCTGCGCGGAGGTAACATTTCCTCTATAACATTTACAGCCCATGCCTTTCCTGCCCTGCCCTGTTGATACTCCCCAGGGACACTAAGTCTTGAAGACAGACTTCACTTTCTGTCCTTGCTCGTGCATCTTGCAGGGGCCAGAGTTGATGCCTTGGATCGAGCAGGCAGAACCCCACTGCACCTCGCTAAATCAAAGCTAAACATTCTGCAGGAAGGACTCTCCCACAGCCTGGAGGCTGTACGCCTTGAAGTGAAACAGGTAGAAGAAACTATCTCGTGTTCTGGTTAAGTGGTGCAGCCCCTGACAGTCTCCTGCACCCATTAATGGTCAAATATCATTTAGCAGCTGGTTTAAATACCTGTCTGTAGGCTCTTAGCTGCTCTGGGAAGCATTTGACTTTTTTCTTCCATTTTCAGAGACCTTCCTTTTTCTCAACTGCTACTCTGAATTTTTGCAGGACCTCTCTTGGCTCTGGTAGGCCAAGGATGCATTGAATGTCTTAATTTTCAGGCTGTATAGAGCATTCTCTTTTCTTCTACCACCGTGTAAGACCAATGTCTTGTGACAGGAGAGGGACCACAGCAGGGGGCTGTCGCCATGGCGTACGCGTTCCAGCAGAGACTTGGCATTACTAGTGCGGTCTCCCCTGCTCCAACCTGTGGGGCTGCATCACAAGTGCACGAGGTGTTGGCCTCACTTCAGGAGCCATATAGGAGCCACGAGGATTTTCATCCTTGGTGCACAAGGAGATCCTGCTGGCGTGTGAAGTCCCTGTTCCTCACATTGAGGGAAGCTAGCTGGCCATAAAGAAAAGCTTGGTGCTCTCAGATGACTGTGTGGCTACTTGGGCTGTTTGCTAGCTCACTTCAGTACATCATCTCCTAAGGGTATATTTGCACTGTGCTGCCAGCAGGTTGGTGCACTCACCTGAGTGCCTCTCAGTCAATAGCCACTGTTAGTGTGGCAAAACCTGCGAGTTTTTGCTTTTTCAGCTCTCTTCTGTCTCTCTTCTCTCTTCTTAAGCCAGGCACAGGGATCACAACTAGTCCGTCTGTGGCTGATGAGCACCTCTGGTGACTCGCTGGGCTTTGCTGTCATTAGTGCTCTCTGGTTGCTTTGCATGTGTTCGTCTTTATGGCTCATGTACTCTGCCATGTACCACGGCGTCAAAGCTGTGCTTGGCAATTTAACTGTAATTAAACTTTTCCTGTAAAAACACCCGAGCCTGGTGCAGTTCTCTGATGTTTATGTCTTACGCCTGTTGTTTTCAGATTATCCAAATGTTGCGGGAATACCTGGAGCGTCTGGGGAGGCACGAACAAAAGGAACAGCTGGATGACCTCTGCTCCAGGTTACAGATGACCAGCACAAAGGAGCAGGTAGGCAGTGCTGAGCTAATGTGACTCACCTGCTTGTGTTGTGATTTCTGTGTTTAGGAGAATGCAACTGCTTGAGCAAGGTGACATTGAAGACGTGGTTATGGAAGTGTTCTTGCTCACATTGGGTAACATGGGCAAGTTACATGATGACTTGTGGTACTCCTTTGGGGCGGAATTACAAAAGCAGAAAGTATCACTGTGCCTAGCAGCTCAGCAGAGTAGCTGAAGATCAGATGGGCCAAGGGCACAGGCATTTTAAGGCTGGGATCAGCTCAACCACACAGAGTTGCAGGGCCTGTTTGGGTTTTTGTTGTTGTTTATTTGTTTGTTTGTTTTTCTACAAAAGATTGGCCCTTAGAAACAGGCTTAAAGGAAACAGCCCTGATGCCATTGTTGAGTTCTGGGTAGTGTAGTAACATGCTTCTATTTTAAGGACTGGATAAATAGCATGAGGTGGTCAAGCACTGACCTCCTGAAGAATGAGGAGAAGCTCTTAATGCCTTGGATTCAGATCTGTTTGATCATGAGGACAGAAGCTCTCCTATGCAATTGTGGGACCAAAGGGATCCTGTTCCAGTATAAACTCACTGTGGGTGTTACTGGCGGTCCTGGTGCAAGGGTGGTCCCTGCTGCACGGGGTTGTCTTCTGTGTTGGTGGTCAGCTGCACAACCGCATTCCTCTGCCTAACAGCCAACTGTATTCTGTCAGGTGGACGAGGTTACAGACCTCCTGGCCAGCTTCACGTCACTCAGCCTGCAGATGCAGAAGATGGAGAAAAGATAATGGGCTTCCAAATCATCTTCCTGATGCAGCAGCAGAAGCCTTAGAGAGAAAAAGAGGAAGCTGAAGCTTCCCCGATCGCTGAATAGACATTGCTGCCCGCGGCTGTTCCTGCCAGATCCACTCTCCAGTGGTGCTCAGACTGTCCCTGCGGATGCTGCCACAGCTGCCTCATGGAGAGGCAGAAGGCTTTGTACAACAGGCAGAGTGCTGCAGCAGAGACTTTTATAAAAAAAAAAAATCTGTTCTCAGATGGGCTGGCGCTGAATAGATTGCCCCATCCAGAGGTATTCTGCCTTCTCCTAAGTGCTTCAGTTTGATGTAAGTGGTGGCTGATGCCATATGTAGTCACCAGCCCTGACTAGTGTGCTCAGCAGCTGGCCAACATCACACAGATGCTTGGAACAGGCGCCTTTTGCCATCTGCGCCGTACTTAATCGTGTGGGGGAGAAAGTGGATGCCTTGGACAACAGAAGGCTTTGTGCTGTGAGAAGAACACGCGCTTAATTCTGCATGCTAGCAGCTGAGCAAACACCCTGCCTTGAGAAGCACACACCAAGGCTTAATCTTCACCTTCCCCAGAGCCTGCAGGCAGAGGGCAGAGAATCTGTCTGGTTACAAATGGGATACAAAGCTTTTAATCACTGGACTAACAGCTTTCACTGGCCTCATTTTTTTTTTAAATCACTGCTGTGATTTAGTGCTTAAATACTAGAGTGAAACACTTGCAAAAACACCCAGGCAGACAGCTAGCAGGTCAGAGCTGCCCTGATGCAATACTAGGGTTTGGAGGGATGGCACAGTTTTAGGCAGACATCTACATCTTGCAAAAAAAACCCACCATAACTGACTTTTGTGTTTCCTATTTCTGTCGGTCTTGGGCGAGAGGTCCAGTTGCGACAGGAGGTGTATATTCAGACATATTTTTTTGGGGCTGGGATGGAGGTGGATTTACAGCTCCCTCAGCAGCACCAAACCTAGAACTGACCTAGAATTGTTTTTCTTCCTTATTATGGAGAGGTGCTGCTCCAGGACCTTACATGCAGTGTGAGGAACAAGTTATGACCTCTGCTGGGAGCCTGAAGTGATGCAGCTGTGAAGGACGCAGGGAATTGCTCTTGCTGCTCTCTTGCTTCTGCCCCACAGTGGTTAGTAATGAAGATGTAGACAGCTTTGTTTTGGAGCAGGGGTCCGTGAAATCTTGTCAGTAGGGCACCAACAGCAGCAGAGTGACAAGAACGTGCCCAACAGCAATCTGAGTTCCCACCTAAATGACATGGTGGGCTGGCAGCAAGACCCATCCCACAATTTGGGAATCACTGGTTTGGAAGAGTTTGTTTTTAGGATTCAGCTTAACCATGCAACGACCACAGTCTGGAGCAATCTTCAGAGCCCTTCAGGTCAGCATGTTCTCTAATACCTGGCCTCTTGCCCAAGAAGAGGCTAAATGGATCTCTGTGTTCAAAACTGAGATACCAGAAATACGTGTGGCTTTTAGATGGGGTTCATCCATGGGCTGCTGGAGGCCATGACTGGGACTAACAGTCTTGCGGTTTGGCTGGGGCTGTCACTGTGAACTCTGATACTTCTTTACAATATGCTGGATGGGAAGGATGCTGAGGGGGTGGGAGACAATCTGACCTTTTTGTATTTTGAACTTCAATAAAATTATGTTGGCCTTTTCAGAGTCCTCAGACAAGTTCTCGCTCTCTTTTTTTTTTTTTTTCCCCAGAGTGGCTCACTTCTCTTTCTTTACATCTGTTCCAGGCCTCAGGCACAGCACTGGACTTCGTAACTGCTACTCTCATACCTGGTACTGAAATTAAAACTGACAACGCAAAGTTTTTTGAACTCAAACATCAGTCTGTTTGCAGGTCAAAGTACATGGTTGCTGACTCATCTTCTGATCTTGACTCCCACAGCCAAGAAATCCAAACTTTAAATCTAGTTAGTTGCTGTGAAACTGTACAAATAAAGGAAAGAGAATCTCAGTGGGATTGCTTCAAGCTGGAAGGTGGGATGTTTGCAAAGAGGAAAAGCAGCCTTGCACAGTCTGCACTCCTGCAGAAGTATGGAGCTGGCTGCTGAGCTGGATAAAATATCTGTGCTGTGGGGAGACAGCCAGGGGATGAGGAGATGGGAAGGGACATTCAGTCAGGGCAGAGAATTTCCAGGGTGGTGCCTGTGTGAGAAGCAGGTGACTTTCCTGTCCAGTCTTCACTTGTCTTTTTTCTTCCAGTCTTCACAGCCCAGTCTTGGTGTCCACATACATGCAGCTGACAGCGCTTCTCCACTCAACAACTTTGTTGCTGAGGAGACCATTAAGGTGCCCAAAGAGCAGGCGGCTGAAATGCTCTTTATTGCTGCAATTACCTTAGTTGCTGACGTCCACAAACCAGGGGCAGCTTGGAATCTTCCCTCAAAACCAAGAGTACACCGAGCTGGGACTCAGAGCGAAGCTTTGAACACACATGATGTTGTCTGCAGCTCTTCAGGCCTTTGTCTTTCCTGGTGCTGGAGTTTCTCATGACTGCTCCTGACTGCACACTCAGAGGGGAATTTGGAGGTGCTGCAGCAGCTGAGCGTTTGCCTCACTTCTGCAGCACTGCTGCCTTGGTGGGAGGTGAGGCAGCACTGGCAGTCCCTGGAGACTGGTACAATTAGCTGAGGCCAATAAAATGAGCAGGCTTGTAAGAACTTTTGCAACTGCTTTAGCAATAACACCAGATAAAGGGAAAAGGGGATCTGGTTTTCAGCAGAGGGGAAGGAATCACCATGGTCAGGTCTGCTTTCCTGCCTTGGGGCTGAAGCACTGGGCTGCTGAAACACTGGACTGAGAAAAGTTTTAGGTTTCTTTGCATCAGTTGGTCATGCCAAAGCCTTGCCTACCCTACTATGCTTAGAAGCTCTATCTCAAAAGAGAGGTAGGTGCTGAGGGCGGAAAGAAGCAAAGAAAAGGTTTCAGGGGAGAAGTAGATTGTGGCTTCACACTGTGCTGAGAGTTGTTCACTAGCACTGTTTGCTTTTTTCTGCTGCTCCTGGCCTAGAGTCTCCCAGCAGCTTTCTCCTCTGCCATTGCAACCCGAGCCACAGACTTCCCTGCACAACCTGTAGATGTGAGGCTGGTGGCAGCTTTCTGCGTATCCCAGAGGTGTCTTCTGCAGTGGCAAAGAATGAAAACAACAATAGAGATTTCCCTCTGCTATTTATTTTGCCATTAAACTCAGTCCAACCTCCCCGTTTTTCTTGTGCTACACCATCAAACACACCTTCTAGGTTCCTTCCAGAGCAGTGGTGCATCCCTCCCACTCCTTGGGGATGTGATGTCAGGCTGCCAGCATGCTCTGGAAACCAGGACTTGCCCCAGGGTGCTGCTTCCCCCTCCCTGCTGCCTGGCCTCCAGACACACTCCATTTCCCCTCCTCATTTAGAGCACAGTGCTGCTGAATCTGCAGCCACTGAACCCAGCAGCAAACTCCACAGCTCTGCAGCCACTGCTGTGCTGTAAGATGCAACCAAAACCAGCTGGGTTGAGGATCTGGCTCATCCAAGCAAGCAAAGGCTGAAAACCTGCCTGTGTCTCACCAAGGACCTCCAGCAGAAGCAACAGCTCTGCACAAAGTCTCCCAGCAAAGCTCATGGATATTATTAAGCAAAAGGCCTTTTTCTGAAGTGGCCACTCACCCACACAAGCAAACACAAGGTGCACACTGCAGTATGTGCAAACATCAAGAATCTGTTCAACTCTTCAGCACCTGAAATGATTAAACTCCAGGGTATCAAGCTAACATCTGAACTCCATTACTTCTTCCACCTTTGCCTTTCTAGCAGACTCCAAATCCATCATTGTAATTATCTGTGCTGCTCAAGAAGCCCCATGAAGCACCTCTGGCAAACCTCCCACCCTTTCATCTGCTTCCTCCGCTCATTCCATGAGCAAGACAGATCTCTTCTACTCCATCACAGAAAGGTACTTGCAGAAAGATGCCTTCTTCATGTACTATGCCTGGCCAGCATGGGAGAGCACCCTGGGCAGCTCAAGCCCCTGGGATTACTAAGTGGAAGAGCCAGCATTTCTGGTTAGGAAGCTTGTAAAGGTGATACAGCAGATAGTATCCCTCTGGGCTTTTCTGAAAGCTCTTAGGGGGGAAGAGAGCACATGGTTGTTGGAAGAATCAAAATAATCAGCTGGCAATCTGCTAAGGCTGGCTGTGGATTAGGAACTAGCAGCTAAACCCAAAAGTAAATAAGCAGAACTCCCTATAGCTAATAGTGCTATGTGCCCTGACCACCGCGTCACACCGTTCCCCCTCTCGCTGGCAAGGTTCTCTTGCTGAGAGGTGCATTTGCAGTGGGGTCCTGGCTGTTTGCAGAGTATCCGTACAAGGTCCCGTTCCCACAGGTGCAAGGGCAGTGCTTGAGCTCATTGCTCTGCTGGAGAATTAGGAGCCGTCCTTGTATCAGCTTCCTGTGGCCTCCTGCCTCCCCCAGTCTCATGTGTCTGCAGACAGGGAAACCCCCACCAGGGCTGCTGAATTTCACAGAATCACAGAATGGCTGGGCTTGGAAGGGACCTCTGGAGATCATCTAGTCCAACCCACCTGTTAAAGAAGATTCACCCAGAGCAGATTGCACAAGAATGTGTCCAGGTGGGTTTTTTAATGTCTCCAGAGAAGGAGACTGCACAGCCTCTCTGGGCAGCCTGTTCCAGTGCTCTGGCACCCTCAAAGTAAAGAAGGTTCTCTTCATATTCAGAAGGAATCTCTTGTGCTTCAGTAGAGGGGGAGGGTTTGCACATGAGCGTCTTGGTACCTGGGTTTGACACCTCCCAGCAGCATCAGGCTCGTGGCACACGTGCTGGGAAGATGCTTGACCAGCAGAACCAGCACATGTCTGACAGGACTAAGTCACTCTGCAGAGAGTAGCCATGCCTGGCTTGCAGGGGAGCTGGTACTGGCCACCAGCCACAAAGCCTCAATCTGCCCTTGCCTTTCCTGTTCCCTCTGCCCCATGCCAGGTCCCAGCATGGCTGGACTCAGCTGCTGTGGCAAACCGGCCTCTGCAGGGTGAAAGCCAAGCTCATCAGCTCGAGTTGATGACAAGTCAGAAAGAAAATATAAGCAAAGCGTCATTAAGGCAAGAAGCTGGGAGCAGAGACTGCAGAATGCTAATCAGACTGGACGGGAGCCTGCGTGGAAAGCAGCAATCAAGCTCCTTCAGCTTTAATTAAACCCGGCTCTGTAGCAAGGACATGACACCTTTTCTTCACCCCGCCTTTGAGCTGTGAAACCAGTTGGAGTGTGGACGCTGTTGCTGGGCAGATATTAATTCCATCCTGGCTTCTGATCCTTCCCAAACCAGGCTCAGCGTCTGCCCTTCCTGCTCACATACTCCCCAAAATCAGGGCTTAACAACAGGCAGAAAGTGGGAGCTGGGGCTTGCAATGTGCTTGTTGTGCTAAATGTACCTTCTGCCCAAGGTTTTCTGCCTGTCTTCTCTGTCCTGTTTTATTTAGTCTTCACCTCAATGTGCAACAGCCAGTCCTGACCTGATCCACCCCCTCTGCAAGCTGGGACCAAGAAGAGCAAGATCAGGATGAGCAACAGCCCGGCCACGCACAGGTGAGAACAGGCAGCGTCTGGCTGTGCCACATCAGTGCTCCCGACCACTGTTCCCTTCTCCCTCTGACACTTTGGGCTGCAAAGTGGGGCCTCACCCCCAGAAACGATGCAAATATTTTTATCACATGGAGGCTACTTGTGGCCATAGGAGCCACAGCATCACATGCAAAGGGTGGCTTCAGGATTAGCCATCCCTGGGAAGGCAGGCAAAGCACGCTGGACACGTTGCCAAAAGGCATCGGCTGCAGAGGAGCGGCAGCCACTAGAGAGGAAGGGAACCAGAGAAATCAGAAAAACGAATAGGAGACGAGGGAGGCTCAAGGTGCAGAGGGCAACATCAAACACTTGACTACAAAAAGAAAAATAGTTCCCAGCACTCTGCTTTGGCTGGCCTCCTCACAGGGAAAGGCGTGTCCTTGGAGCTGAGCTCTCACAAGGCATGCAACAGCTTCAGTGAGGGTTAGAAATACCATGTTGCCTGGGAATTTTAAGAGCAGGCAGGACAAAGCAATAAAAGAAGATTTACACAAGCAGAAGCAGGGGATGGAAAGAGAAGAGAAATAAGGGGGGCTCATAGCTCTGCTCATGCACACCACAGCTCTGCATGCCCCTTGCTGCCTGATGTCCCTCATGCCCGCTGTACAATGCCTATAGCACTGAGTGTCAAAGGGCAACAATGGGGCCAAAACTCCTCTGCTTTGGACACAGCCTCCAGCTGCCTTGCTAAGGTCCCACTGTGCATGGGGACAAGCGAGGACACTGGCAGCTTCTGCAGCCCCTGGGGGGCTCAGGACAGCACCGACGGGGCTGCACAGCCTCCAACAACGTCACGTTTGCCGCAGGCTCATGTCAGTAATGGGCTCTGGACGATCAGCAGGTTGGCAGTAAATGGCTCCTCTAAGCCGGCTGGAGCTCCCCAGCACCAGCTCCCTCATTGTTTTCATTAGCCTGAAAGTAAGCAGTGCAGTCCCTGCAGATTTCCAGGCTACTGGGATTGTCACAGCACCTAGTCCTTGTTCTCTGCCTGCAAAGTCAGCCTGTAGGGCTTTGCCAGGAGGGATATCTCCATGCAGTCTGTGGGCAGAGGTGCTGTGGAAAGTGAACCTGCTATGGAAAGATGACGATTTGCTTTGTTTAGGGCAAACATGTTCACTCTAAAACCTACTGCTGCCGTGATGATATGTAACTGTTTCCCCAGCTTCATCATTGAAGTCTGGAGTGTCCCACAATGTCACTGCCTTCACTGAACACTTTCTGCCAAGCTCTTCCTCTTTCACCTGCACTTAGGGCATGATGGGTGAAGATAAGCTTCTTATTAAGGATTACACTCTCAGGAGCCACACAGCACTGATTAAACGCCATATGTAATTAAGGAAAAGGAGGGCTGTTGCAATCATGTAAAGTTTCCTGTAAGTGTTGATCTGGGATGGTGTCAGGTGTGACGATTTGCAGCCAAGGCATTCTAGTCCTGGCTGCAGGATTGTGGAGGAAGCTGTTGAGGAACTCTGTGGGGCTTGAGCTGAGTTTAATGGGTCTGAATGAGCAAGCTCATCTCTTTTGCTGTCAACAGAAAATAGTCTCAGTGGGGATAATGTGCTCCTGGCCTTTCCCAGAGGAAAGCAAAGCCCCTGAGATGTGGTTAGGAAGTGTGATGCTAATGGAGATTTCTCCCTCACCTCTCACCACGGAGGTCCTTCCATGGGCTGGTTCCTTTCTGTTCCTCAGGGCTCACCTGGCCAGCAAAAGCACTCCCTTTCCTTACTCCAAGTCTCACAGGTGACTTGTCTTTTCCCCTTCCTAGGGCTTCTTGCTGAGCTTGTCCTACAGCATCACCAAAAGTTCCCAAGCCACAGGACTGATGCTCAGAGGCTACGCCTGTGCTGGCAAAGGAAGCAGAATCTGTCCTGCTTGCATTCACGGGCCAGGTGGCATCAGTTTGTGTCCCCAGGCACAGCTGGCTCACTGCCAGAGGTTCAGTGGCTGTGATTACCTGTGGCACATGGACTTGGCACACTGGAGAAGCCGAGTACCCCGCTCAGTCCCGCTCCCCTCTCCCCTCATGTCGTGACTATGTGACAAAAGTGGAGCTGTGTGAAGTCAGCCGCGTGCTGTGCCAGGCACCGCGGCAAATCACAGTGTTGCAGCAGCGCAAATCCCACTGGCTCCCTCCCTCACATATGTATTAGATTGATCAAAGACCTTGCTTGGATGGTGTTTTTCTGGGATTCTCTGGCAGCCTGATGATGCATAAAAAATGCTGGAGAAAGCTGCCCTGCGGCTGAGGTCCAACACAGCCCAGTGTGTTCACCCCAGCCCTGGAGCAGCAAGACACTGCTGGGGCATGGAGAAGGCTCCTGTCAAATTGTGGATGCTCTGCCAGTACACTGCTTCCCACCTCCATCATGCCCCCTTATCCTCCCTTCTGCCCTCTGCTTCTAGCCCCTCACTTCACCCTGCCTTCTCACTGTCATTTTCTGCCCCTGTGGATAGCTCCTGCCACACATTCATAATTTATATTGCCCCCCCATCCACCCTCTCCCCATCCCTCCTTTTCCCTCTCTCTGCTTCTGTCTCTCCCTCTCCTACGACTTTCTCTTGAACACCAGCAGTTCTGATCTATCTTAAAACCCTCAGCTTTGCTTCTTTTGTACACTTCTGGAGCATCTGCAAAGTAAAATAAAACAAATGACACTCTGCTAGTGACTTGGGAGCAGCAGACTGTGATCAGATGCCTTGTAAAAGCCTCCACTGCATCCAGCCCACACTGCAGAGCCCCCCACTCAGGAGAGATTGTATCCAGCACACAGCAAACACAGCAAGCAAAGGAAATCACTGGGCTTTATTCAGGTTAAGCAGGGGAAAAATCCAAGGACATGCTAGTGAATGTGATTTTTGTCCCACCATGCTATCCTCACGGCACTTCGCATCCTTCCTGTGGTCAGGCCAGGGGGATGCTTGGCCCTGCTGCGAAGTGTCATTGAGCTGCTACTACAGCAAAAGGCTCCTCCATGGATGCTCAGGGCAGCAGGGAACAGAGCAAGGGTAAGTTTTGGTCCCATGGGTCCCACAGCAATGCCATAGCAGTGACCATCTTGGAAGATGTCCCAACCTGCTGAACAGTGTTAGCCTCACACTCTCCCTTTTCATCAGGTAGAAAGAGGCACTGAGGAGATGGGATTGAACTATGTGCATACAGGTCCATTTCTTTCTTCGCCTCACCACAACTGTCACCTGGCTCCACAGCTCATTTTGCAGGCTAACCACTTTCTTCTGCTTTGGTGACAGTCATTAATTCATTCACAATCATCACCATCACATGGAAAAAGCTGGCCAAGTCAGTAAACCACACACATGGGGTTAATATAAATGAATAATGTCACTGCTCAGAGAGCAAGAGGTCCTTCAGCCCCAGATGGAAGCGATAAAACTCTGAGTAGCAAGCCAAGATCAAAGAGGAGGTGTTCTGATGTGCCATTAATAGCCTGGATTTCCTACCAGGATGCCTTCATTTTGGTTGACTCCCTCCTGGAGTTTCAAGGTGCTTCACAAAATTAGCAAGTTAGGAAGGTGGGAAATGGAAGCCTTAAAACCTGTTGCAGGAATGTCACCCAGGTCACTTGATGTTACATTAATGTCTCTCCGCTCTGCATCAGTATGGGTGGACTGTGGCTTTCCTAGATGAATGCTGTGGGCCAGTGAGGACAGGTGAGTGGGGACAATGGGTTAACCATTGCCACAGGAGCTTTCAGTGGCTCTGCTGCATCCATTCCCCTTTGCCCCATGTTATTCTGCCCGCTTGGGAACAGAGTAGTTACTCACAGGCTGGAAAACAGGCTTCTTTACTTTGCTTATCTGTAATGGACAGTCAGAGACTCCTGAGTTCCTCTTGGAGGGGTCACAGCTAGAGGATGGCCAGTTGTTGCCAAACCTTCCTCCTCCAGCAGCTGCTTTGGAACAGAGACCATGGCATCTTGCAGTGCGTGAGTTGATGCTCTAGCAATATGACTGACACCTTCAGGGTCCCTCTTCCTGGTGTTCTTCTCTGGGACCTGGGTAACCTCAGTGTTGCCTCCATAGAAACCTCTGGTACTGTTGGTGAAACCTTTGCCCATGTCGACCACGTGGACTTTCTTTCCAACTCTCTTCTTCTTCCTGGTCTTGTTCTGGAAGAAGAGGCAGGTGAAGACCTGCTTGAAACGCTTGCGAAAATGCTTGGAGATGAGGGCGTAGACGATTGGATTGAGGCATGAATTTGCATACGAAAGGCAGTGGGAAGCCAGGCGACAGGCATAAGTGGCTCGGTTGAAAGGAAAGTGGCCGAACCAGAAGCACAGGATGACCAGGTGGTGAGGCAGCCAGCAGAGGCAGAACAGGATGGCCACAGCCACAATCATCTTGGTGACCTTACACTTGGCCTTCCGGGACTCTGAAATCCTTTCTATGGGGTCTACAGAGGTCCACAGGAACTTGATGGTCCTGGCATATGCCAGGCTCACCACGGTCACGGGCAGAAGGTATCCAAAGACAAATGTGAGGATGTCCAGAATCTTTCGGCGCTGGTCCTCCCAGATGGGGATGCAGATGGGCACCCCATGGTAATGGACAATCTGGTAGTAACTGAGGTAAGGCCCTGCGAAGAGCAGTGACAGCAACCAGATGGCTGCAATGGCCACTCCTGCATTTCGGGAGGTGCGAAGATCCCGGGACTTCAGCGGATAGCGAATGGCCAGGTACCTGGTGGGAAGGAGAAGGAGAGGCTGAACACAATATTGGTGAGATGAGACATCTCTTCTGCCCTGTGGAGCTGTCATCCTTCCCATGCAGCCACCCATCTCTCCCACTCTCCACCTCTTGGAAGGCTCCCTGTTTCTCCTCTGGTGCGTTGCTGCCCTGGGGCTTTGCCATTCTTGGTTTTTCATGGTGGACACCAAACCTCAGCATATGCCTGCACTCCTCTCTCCCAAGTGAGGGCTGGGTAACCAGGCAAAGAGCTTGGCTTGGTGCTGGAAGAAGGCACAGCAAGATGGGGAGGCTGGCTTTTCTGGCCCTGCCTCTGGTGAGACCCTACCTGTGTCTCGCAGGCCGCTCAACTGGGTAAGGACTGGACTTGCTCCCACCCCTTAGCTGAAGGGTGGCAAACACATTGTCCCTGAGCTGGGGGACTCAAAGGGGAGGGGACACTTGCCTGTCAACAGAGACGGCGGCCAGGGTAAAGCTGCTGGCATACATGGTGAGGTAGATCAGGAAATGCACGGCCTTGCAGGCAAAGGCCCCAAAGAGCCACCCATCCAGGGTGTAAATGGTGGCCTGGAAGGGGACACAGCAGATGATGAAGCACAGGTCGGCCATGGCCAGGTTAAGGATGAAGAGGTTGGTGGTGTTGTACTTGACTTGGCCATTCCGCAGCAGCACTGCCAGCACCAGCCCATTCCCCACAGTGCCCAGGAGGAAGATGAGGGAGAAGATGATGGGCACGATAATCCCTGCAGCTCGCAGCTCCAGGCTGTCAGAAGAGGTGTTCCAGCCTCCTGGCATCTCCCCATCTGACTGCAGGGACCTGTGCAGGGAGAAAGGAGGACACAACACCCATGCATGGCCATGGGCAAGCACGTGCTGGTTGGTGTTGACTACAGTGGCCACCAGAGCTCTGGCCCTAAGGTGCCTGATCCTGGTCTCTGTCTGATGCCCACATTTCTCCCAGAGATGCCAATCCCAACCATCTGGTTAAATGATGACATCAAGATCCTCGTCATGCAACTGGCGAGAATGCTGTTGAGATCAGTCAGCCCACATCTGCCTGGCTCGAGTGGAGCCAAAGCCCCTGTCTCATGCCTTCATTCACATCCCCACCACGGCACCTCCTGTGCTTCCAGCCCCCTGAAGAGCCCCCTGCCCTGCAGCCTGGCCTCCCCTGCATTCCTCCTACAATCCCAAAGCTGCTAAACCTCTCAGGATTGCTTGCTTTGGCAAGTCTAAATCCTGGCTGGTGTTCAACAGGGCTCAGCTGTGAGGCCATGGGGAAGGGGGATCCCATGGGTTGTGAGTGGCCACCTGGGGCAGCAGAGACCTGATGCCTGGATGATACCTTGCAGTGGCAGCACCCCACCACACCCCCACCCCAAGGGAGCTCCTTCAGCTGGGACCACCTCTACCCTGGAGCTGCCTGCTCCTTCCTCCCTGTGTAGTAATGCCCCACAGAGAAGAAGCAACTAAGGGCACCTTTTGCTGATGCTGAGAGGTGGTCACAGGATGGATGGTGGTAGCAAGGCAAGGATGGGGGGGAAACCTCAGAGCCACCTGAAACACAACACAATGATAATTGCAAAGGAGCGTATTATTACTGCAGCTCAAGGTATTGTGATTTGCTGCAAAACTTCTTCAAGCCCTAAGTAACACCATGCTCAGCTGGGGAGTGCCAACAGTCTATCTCCTAACAAGCGTTCTCTGTGTTGTGCTATCATTAGAACAAATTGTCCTTCACTAAGCAGCAACCAAGAGGGAAAGACACAGTTATCTAGCAACTGTTGACATGCAATTAACTCTTTTATGGGTCTGCAAGGTCCTTTGTCCCATGCTCCCCCATCCGTCAGCTCATGCCACTTCTCCTTCCCAGTAGCTTCTCTGTATCACACCAAAATGTTGTCACTGCCTCTCTGGCTCTGCGGTCCCTTCTGTCCTACTGGTAACTATCTGGGTCCTCCATCCAGTGCCCCATGGAATCTCCTTGATTGAGCAGAGGACTGCGTTCTCCCTTTGGGCATGCACAGTGGGGCATCTCTACACACCAGCGTGTCCCTGCTCAGGGAGTCCGAGGCCACCTCTCGTTTTCGGAAGCCAGCACTCACCTCTGTGGGGAAGGGTCTGCAGCTTCAGCACTTGCTTGCGGGAGACCTCTTGTCCAGCCCAGGCAGCGGTGGAGAGGAGGACGCAGGCTACCAAAGAGTTTGGGCAGCACCGTCATCACTGCCTGGTGCTCCACTGCCGCCCCCTGCCTATCATCAGCTCTGCTCTGTCTTCTGCTGGCTCCCACACCAGTCTCTCTGCTTCTGGAGCTCCTCTCCTCTCTCTCTGTCTCCCCCTTTTCCCTCCCTCTGCTCTTGCTGCTGATCCATTGATCTCTGTTAGTTTTTTTCCCCTCTCCCTGAGGTTGGGTTTGGAGTTAACTCCTCTCTGCCCAGCCTTCCTGCAGGCTCAGCTGCTCCCTGCTCCAGCAAACAGGGGGTGATGGAGGAAAAGCCTGTTGCTCCTCAGTGGGAGAGGGAGGACAGAGGAGGGCAGGGACCCATGGATGTCAGTAGACCTTGCAGGCACCCCTTGAAGCTAGGTGTTCAGGACATGTTGCCCAACACCTCCAGGGAACATGAATATCCCACCTCAGTGAGTCTGGCCACTGCCCCATCCTTGGGATATGGGTCTCAGCCCTTTGGAGCACAAGCAATTAATTGCTATTGTTTGCTGTTATTAATCAATTGCAAGTAGCACGGCACAGAGCAGATCAAGTCTCTCCTACAGTGTCTGACCCAGGGAAGGAGGGGAAAGCAGGCTTTGGTTTCCATCCAGCCCAGGTTTGCCCTCCACTAGCATTGCCAGGGTCCTGCAGAGTGAGGCTGGAGGACAAGCCACCCAGGGAGGCCATCTGCAGAGCTTCAGCTCTGTCACAGCTGCCCAGGACAACATGTGTGTGCTGGCTGATGTACCGAGAGGTGACGGTGACCCACACAGCCCTCCTGTCCCGCTGCCATGTCCACCACAGTGACGGGACATCGTGCCCTGCAGACTTCCAGAAACGCTGAGGCTGAGCATGGCTTGGCGGTCGTTTCCTGGCAAGACCCGAAGTTCACCAGCTTCCCTTCACTGAGGAGGTCCTGGATGCTTCTTCCAGCGATGGGGCTGGATGTAGAGGAGGAGCTGCCAGCCTCTTCCCCTCCAAGGCAGCCCCGATGCCCCTGTCACCCCTTGGCCTGGTGGGAGGGACGGTGCGTCCTCCACCCCCGCCTGCCACTCCGGTCGGAGGGAGCGGGGTGTCCCCACCGGCTCGCTATCAGCCGCTGGAACCAGGGAAAAGGGGAAGGCCGTGCCTGGGGACGAGGCGATAACCCGGGGGATGCGGTGGAGCGTAAGCCCGGAGCCCGGCACAGTCCACCGCAGCGCCGCTCGCCATGGAGGGACCCCGCCGTGCCTGCCTCCTCCTCTTCATCTTATGCCTGCTCCCGCCGCCGGTCGCCCTGGGCCCGCCACCGCCGCCAGAGGAAGCCCGAGAGCCGCCGCCCGGCACCGCTGACCCCGCCGCCCACCTGCTGCGCGGCCGCCCCTCGGCCCCGGTGCGTCCATACAGCCTCTCGCTCTCCCCCGAGGACTACCGCTACTCGCCCAAGCCCCGGCACCTGCGACCCGGGCGGCTGCGCCGACTGTTGGGCTCGGCCTTCGACCCCTTCTGGATGGCAACCGAGGAGCCCCGGAGCCGCAACAGCAGCGTCCCCGGGGAGAACCTGGAGTCCCTGAGCCGGGACCTGGCGGAGAGCGCCGGGCGCTACCGCCGCAAGCTGTGGCGGGAGGCGGAGGGGCTGGAGCTGCCCGCGCTGCTGCCCCCCGCCCCGGGTCTGGCCCCCGAACTGCCGGAGAGCCTGGCTCGCAAGCTGCGGCAGTGGCTGGTGGAGCGGGCTGCCTGCCGCCTCACCTCGGCCTGGGTCGACCTGGGTCCCGTCTTCTGGCCCCGCTGGGTCCGGCACACCGCCTGCGAGACGGGTCCCCCCGGCTGCTCCTGGCCCCCCGGCATGACCTGCCGCCCCGCGCAGCTCACCCACATCAAGCTGCTGGCCTGGCACTGCTGGGCGCCCCAGACCCCCGGGCCCCCACACTGCGCCTGGCGGCAGATCCCCTACCCCGTCGTGTCCGCCTGCAGGTGCTCCTGCCGCTGAGGGAGCTGGGGGGGGACTGCGGAGGGACCCCTGCCCCCGGGATTGTTCCTGCAGCCGAATGGCCTGAAGGGGCAAGCGGCTACCTGGATTCCCTCCTGTGGCCGGTGAGATTGGGGGGACCCCAAACTAGAGAAATAAACCACCAGAAGGAAGCAGGGAGCAGCCGCAGGCATTGCTGTTTCTCGCTGAAGTCCCCGGGGAGGGACACGACTGCTTCGCTTTTTGCCTGCCAGCACGGGGAGGCATTAGCGCCGGCAGGGACCCTTGCACTGTGTTTATCTCCAGCAAAGAACACCGAATGGGAAAATCACAGCACTTGACGACAAGTTCAGACCGTGTTTCGATCAGCCCCGATGGGCTCGGTTGCAGCCAGGGCATCCCTGCCTGTCTGGGCAGGGAGTGAGGGAAGAGGAACGCTGGTGTGGAAGGGGCTTGGAGAGGTGGGTGGCACCTCAGGAGTTGAGTTGAGAGAGGCTGGAGGGTGTCACTGGGAGGGGGACAGGTTTGAGGCTATGAGGGGGCAGCCTGGTAAGGGTTATTAGGCCAGGCAGGTGAAAGAACCTGGTGGGGGGCAATGGGGGAGCAGCAGGGACTCCACAGCTGAAAGCACCCTTGTCGAGGAGATAAGTATGGAAATGTGCTGGGACAGGACAGTCCCCTACTTCGAGGTACAATGGCAGAGACATGGGGAGAGTCTCGATCCACCACATGAGGTAGAAGGTTGTGGGTCAGGACTAGGGGGCCTTGCAGAGCAGCTTATGGGGTCTGGGATGGGTTGGTGAGCCCAAGGTGGGAATTGCATCCTTGAAAGGTGGCATCTGTCTCTACATCTCATCTAGCAAAAAGCCTTCTCTTTTCTGGCCTGAAAGCTGCAAAGAGCTTTATATCAGACCTAGGGTGGGAGGCCTTGAAGAAATAAAGATCTGGAGGCTTTCCATGGGAATGCGATATTAACACAGCACTTGCAGTCAATGGACACTGCATTATTCATTTCCACTGTGACATTGCCTGATCCACCTGTGTTCTCCAAGCTTTAGTGCTTGGTATGCTGCCCTGTAAACTGCAGTCTGCTGCAGAGCTCAGCCTTGAAGTTGACAGAGAGGCAGCAGGAGGGTCATCTGCTGAGGCGCCTGGGTGAGATGGAGGGGACAGGGTGGTCAGGGTGCCTGGTGAGGAGAGGAGCAGAAGAGGGAAGCACACGTGTGCATGCAACCCTGTGCATTGCAGGGGAGGGAGGTGTCTGCTGCTCTTGCTTGCGGCTGAGCAGCAAGACGTCTGTATGACTGATCTCCCTTTGAGGGAGGACTTGAAAGGTGGAGAGCGTTAAACAGCTTCTGTTGCCTGCCCTGAGCGGTCAGGGCTGCCTGCAGAAACCCAGGGGACTGTGTAGCTTGGGCTGGGGACCAGCAGGAGGGAGGAGCAGGGGAGCACAGTACAGGTATGCAATGGAGTTGTGCAAAGAAATGGTGCATGTGAATTGGACTAAAAACAGCAGTGATTTGGTCTAGAACTCAACCCCCCTGTACCAGAGCCCATCTGGCTGAAGCTTCATCTCTTCCAGGTTGCAAAAGAGGTCTGAGCCCAATGCTTTGCCCTTTCTCCATTACATGTCCCATTCCCAAAATATTGCCCTTTGATAAGGGGGGAGATCTTGCAGCACGTTGAGGGCCTGGTGCCACACAGAGGGAACTCCATATCATACTTTATCAGCAGGCTGTGCTCAGGGCCCTGTGGGGACAGAAAATTAAATGTAATCAGCTCACAATTACACTAACAGATGCTCTGACAAGGTCCAGTGGCAGCCCCATAGAAAATGCATTTCTCCCCTGCCTTTTGTATCCTGTAAAGCTCTGCAACCCTGAATTAACTTCTGTATTCTTCTGCAGTTGCTCTGTTTCAGGTCAGATGTGTTACCACCCCATAGCTCACTCCCTGACTGCCTAATGGCAGGTAGTGTTTTCAGAGCAGATCTTTACTGACGTGATCCAGCTCTGGCACCCAAGCACATCACAGCTGGTGCTCAGTTTGGCACATAGGCAGACAGCAAGACAAACTTGATTTCTCATCTGGAACAAAACCAGTGCAAACAAAGCGATCCTGAGAGGTGCCCAGGATGCACTTGTTCCTGTTTGAGTGCTAAATTGCTGCCTCAGCACAGCTTGGAAAAACAAATCCAGATATCCCAGCCTGCTGTGCATTCTCTGCTGTGCAAAAGTTGCAGCCAATGGAGGAAAATTACAGGTTTCTGCCAACTGCTCTGCCCCCAGCCTCAGCCCCAGGAACACGCAGACCCTCTTGCCAAGCTGCTGGCATCTGCCACCTTGGCTTGCCCACTGCTCCATCTCTGGGGCAAGATGTAGCTCCCAGGCCACAGCGATAGGCAAAGCCTTAGAGCCAGCCCTGGGGATCAAGCAAGCCTCACACCCAACACCCAAGAGTGAGAAGTGGAAAAAGGAGCACCAGAGCTTCACCTGGCCCATGACCTTTTTCTGAAACCAGCTGCTGGTGGCACAGGGTTGCCAAGGGCTTGGGGAACCCCCCCATCCACCTCAGTAGGGAATTATAGGGCAGATCTGCTGGGGTGATGCTGCTGGACCCACAGGAGAGCACAGAGGAAGCAGGTGACCTCAGGCATACCAGCAATGCTACATTTCACAGAATCACAGCATGGTTGGTGTTGGAAGGGACCTCTGGAGATCATCTAGTCCAACCCACCTCCTAAAGCAGATTCACCCAGATCAGATCACACAGGAATGTGTCCAGGTGGGTTTTGAATGTCTCCAGAGAAGGAGACTCCACAGCCTCTCTGGGCAGCCTGTTCCAGTGCTCTGGCACCCTCAAAGTAAAGAAGTTTTTCTTCATATTCAGATGGAACATCCTATGCATCAGTCTGTGCCCACTGCCCCTCATCCTGTTGCTGGGCACCGCTGAAAAGAGTCTGGTCCCATCCTCTTGACACTGACCCTGGAGATATTTATAAGCATTGATAAGATCCCCTCTCAGCCTTCTACAGGCTCTCTCAGTTTCTCCTCATAAAAAAGATGCTCCAGACAGATGCTCCAATTTCCATTGGCAGGAGACAGCAGGAGCTGCAGCACTTCATTGCCCAGATTGAGGCCTCAGGGAAGACACAGCAAAGTGTTTGGCCACAGTGAGGGAGGATGCGAATGGGCTGCAGCCCCTGGATGAGAAAACAAGAGCCAGACAAATATCCGCTGCACTGCAGAACACTTTTAATGACACAAGAGCTGGTTGCCAGTGCCGCTGCCAGCACACTGGAACAATCACAGCCTCCCGCAGACTGTGATGCCCTGAGAACCGTTCCTGCTTTCAGCAGCATGCCTTTCAAGCGTTTCCCCCCAGCACAGGCCCTTGTCTTGGTCATGGGCAGGGCAGGCAACAGAGGTGTGTGCTGGCCTTTCAAGGCAGTGCTCCGCGTTTCCGTCCCACCTCGATGAAGGCTTCTACGCAGCGGTCGATGTCCTCATCGCTGTGCACAGCCGAGATCTGGACGCGGATGCGGGCCTTTCCCTTGGGGACCACGGGGTAGCTGAAGCCAATGACATAAATACCTGGAAAAGAAATGCAGGGAGCTCGCTGGGAGGGAGGCTGACATGGTACTGGGTGACTAAAGAGCTTTTGGATCCCCCTTCCCTTCTCAATAAACATTTCCATGCTTCAAGGTTTTCAAGTGGCATCTGCTCCCAAGCATGGAAATGAGGGTTAGGGCCAGTGATAGGGATGGAGTCCAGCATTGCAGGACAACAGGGCTAATGTAACCTTTCCCCCCCAGAAAGAGAAAGGAGGCGAAGCCAGCAACATCTGGGGCAGGAGGATATCTGCAGCTGGAGGGTACAGGAATATCAGATTTCATGCAGGAACATCCTCTGGAGGAGGGCAGGGTGGTGACATCACCACCGGCTGACCCTTCCCTCAGGCCACATGTCTGCATTCAGAGCACCCTCCCTGGTTCACCTCTGTCCAGCATGTCCTCAGCCATCACTGCGGCCAGCTGAGCGTCCCCCAGCATGACAGGGCAGATGGGGTGGTCTTTCCCCGAGATGGTGAAGCCGGCAGCCGTCATCTTGCTTCTGAACCTGATGAGTAGAAGGAGAGGATGAATAAAACTTCTTCACCCCTGTGCTTGGGTGCCTTGCTCTCCCCTAGGAGCCTGTGCATCTCCTGTGCAGGGAAGGGATCTCTCTTTTTGCAGCGTCCTTTTGCCATTTCCCAAGCAATGCCAGGGTAACTGCAGCTGCTTGAGGGGCAGATGCTGCATCCCAGTGCACAGAACATCCAGCTGTGACACATCTGCCCACATATCTGTCTGACCCATGCAGGCACATCCTGTGGTTTTCCCTGAGCAAACCCCTGGCCGTGACCTGCAAATCACCTTCATGGCTGTCACCATGGGGGTGAATAAACAAACACACATGGACAACTCACTCCTAACAAACCTCTGCCCCTGCTCCCACCCCAATCTGGCCCCCTCACCGTTGGGTCTTGGCAGCCATGGACTGTGCAATGGCATTGCTGTCCATGAGGAGGTCCAGGGCCTTGGACGCACAGCCCACCACAGCGGGGGGCAGGCTGTTGGAGAAGAGGTATGGCCGGGAGCGCTGGCGGAGGAATTCGATGAGGGGTTTGGGGCCAGTTGTGTACCCACCTGCAGATGGAGGACACAGAAATGGACAAGGCACCACCAGGCCCCTTGATAAACCCAACTTGTCACCTACAGCAGGAATTTCAGTACAAACCAGGCCTAAAAATCACACCTGATGTCTTTTACCAAGAGTTTCCACCTTGACCCCAAAGGCAAATGCTTAGGGAAGATGACAGCAGAAGGAGTATATGGCAGGACCTCCCTTGGCCCTCCATCAGGGTCCCAAACTGAGCCTCATGCCACCAGCAGAAAAGGACAACAGGCATTTTTTGTTCTGTCATTAGACAGAGGAAGGAAACATCAAAGCAATGCTGTGGAGTTCTTTAGAGTATGGAGGTCCTTCAACAGGGAAATGCCTTCACCTGCAGCTCCTCCAAGAGCTTTTCCCAGGGTGGAGTTGATGATGGTGACTTTGTCCATCACTCCCAGGAGCTCATCAGTACCCCTGTTAGGAAAAGGAATGTCACATTAATGGCCGTGTCAGCGTGCACCAGGGCAGCTGCTCTACACCCGATGCCTCAAGGGAAACAAAGCGCCACCAGCCAGGTCTCTGGTGTCCCCCCTTCTGGTAAAGAAAGAACCACCTCCCCGTGCCAGTTCAACCCAACTGCTGGCCTTGCCTTCTGCTGCAGAAAGGCTAAGCTGGGATCTCCTGAGGAAAGATCATGGGTTCTTCATCTCTTCCATATGGGAGAGCACTCAAACAGAGCATGAGCTGTCACTGTGGGTCTTGCACATGCCTCTGACATGCCACACCATTAGCATACACCAGGGAAAAATGGTTGCCTGGCTGGAGTAGCTGGTGTACCTTGAGGTGGGCTGTGCACATCACTGACATGCTGCCCTAAATGCACACAGGCCTACAGCACCTGTCTCAAGATTTACACTAGCGGAACCAATCAGCCGTGGCAAATGTGCTCTGCAGCTTCATGTCCTCCAGCCCAAAAAGGCAAGAGGGGGCATGGCCACCCAGCAGTTTGCTCTGTTGGAACACAATGTTGCAGACAATGGCACCAGCTTCATACTGAAACAAGCACAACTCATGAAGCGCGCAGTAACTGTTCTCTCTTCCTCAAGCTGTTGTGCACTTACACAGCTCAGTGCAGTCAAACAGTTGTTTTTGCAACTGGTGGGACCAGAGAGCCCACTGGGAACAGAGCGACAAGGTCTACGTCAACCCACAGGATGGCTATCATGCCCCAAGGAAGGAAGATTACAAGACAAACAGACCATCCTATGAATTCTGTTTTAGGAAGACTTAACTTTGAGAAAGCTCAGTACAGCTACAGGGTCTGGAATGCATTAAAGCCCAGCATGACCACCTGTCTTGTTAGTGATGAAGTGCCACCAGGAGTGGCATCTCCTCACTTAAAAGATGTCACTTGCGCCATCATTTTGATCCAGTATGAAACATTTGCCATGGTGAGAAAACAAGGCAAGTTTTCTTGCTTAGTTCCCACTTCTCACTCATTTCACAGCTTGATGTGGACTTGCCAGCTTCCCACATGAGATCTGCCTAGGGAGGAGAGAGCTGGGAGGGAGCTCTTCATAGAGCAACTTTTGGCTTTTTCAGACATGGCTTTCTCCTCTTGTCATCTCCTGCAATACCCTTCCATCTGAGAAGGGACCCATTGCTCATTCCGACAGGTATTATCTGACACAGGTCTCTACCTTCCAATAGAGAGCAGGAAGGACAACACAATGGAGCGCCTGGTGCCCACGTGCCTGAACAACACAAGCATGTGAAGCATCTGCTCTCAAGCAAACAACTGCAGCAAGTGCACTGCTTGTCACCTGGAGGATCTCCAGGGATGGAGGAAAAAGCTGTTCTGAAGCAATTAATCAAACTGCAAGCTAACTCCGCAAGACCCCCAAGACCCAGGCATTTGAAAGTGATACCAGAGAGGAGAAGGATTTGGAAATCAGGAAGTTCAACTGCTTGCCAGGAGAGGCAGATGAGATGGTCACACCATCCCTTACACACAGAGAAGCAGCTGCCATGTTGGGAGGGGTCATTGCAAAAGTATCTCACTTTAATCCCCTCAGATACCTGAAAGGGATATATCACCAGGTGGGGAGGGCTGAGGCAAAGGTGGGGTGCAAAGCCTTCAAGAAATGGTGGCTCCAAGAGTCCCCACACAAAAGCACATCAGTCATCACCACCTCTGGCCTTGCTGCGGTTACAGGGGGAGAAACAGGGGAGAAACAGCCACTTACCGGCCATTAGGTCCCAGGAAGCCAGTGGCATGGCATTCATCAATGAAGACCAGAGCATCATACTTCTGGGCCAGCTCACAGATCTCCCTCAGGGGTGCAATGTCACCATCCATGGAGAAGGCACCGTCGGTGGCCACCAACCGCAGACGATGTTTCTGTGGGAGGGAAAGTGGCATCCCCAGGGGTGAAGATGTCACTCTGAGGAGAAGAGCTGGCAAAAGAGGCTGGGACATAGTCCAACTCCTGTACAGAGTGGATATATCCAATAGACGTGGGGAGGTTTGCGTTGCAAGAAGCTGCTTCCCCATCAGCTGCTTGCCCATCCAGGTCTACCCGTGCTGATTGGCACAAGTGATGCTGATTACACGGGAAAAGGCAGAGCCCACCCTTCGGGGCTGGTCACTGTGCTGGTAGCACAGCCAAGCAAGCAGCCTTGCATTGGGGTGGGGGCAGATCTCCATACCTGTGCATCCTGCAGCTTGGCCTCCAGGTCCTCCATGTCCATGTGCTTATAGCGGTATTTGTTAGCCTTGCATAGGCGGATCCCATCAATGATGGAGGCATGGTTCAGCTCATCTGACAGCACTGCATCCTCCGGGGTCAGTAGGGCCTGTCCACACCAAACAGAAAGGATCATCCTCTGCTCTGGGGCACCGCCTCACCGAAATCTTCCACCCTCCCTTCATAAGGGGAACAAGGCTGCGCTCAATTGCAGCTGCCACACCTCTCCTAGCACTGCTAAACTTTTCACTTTCCTTCCCAGCCACCTTCTCCCCCAATTTCCTTCGGCCAGGCTCTTGCCTTGTGGTTTCTGAGCTCAAAACCTCCATCTCCTTCCCTAGCAAGCCAGGGGGATCACCCCTTTCCCCTACCTACAATTCCAGGGGGAGGACAGACTTCCCAGGAAATGGAAGACCTCTCTAAAAGCTGGAGCTGACTCAGGAGGAGTGAGGTCAGGGCTGATTTAACAGCTTCGTGTAGCTCCCCTAGTTCAAGGGCACCAAACCATGGTTCTCCACCACCATTCACTGCCATCTTCCCTGTGGCACAGAGCTCACATCAGAGCCACTGGAAGACATAGCAGGCACATTGCTGTCACCTGCCTCCTCCATGCACAAAACAGGGAAAGCCCTACGAACCTCAAAGATACCAGCGTTGGCATCAAAGCAGCAGGCATAGAGAATGGCATCTTCCCGCTGGTGGAAACGTGCAATCTTCTCCTCCAGGTCTTTGTGTATGCTCTGAAGAGAAGAGAGAAGCGAGGGTCACCAATGAGGCAGTACAAGTTCTTGCTTGCCTGCTGCTGTTAGACGCTGACTGCAAGGTGAGGAAACAGCCAGGTTTATCCAGAAAAGAGGTGTGTGTGCGTGTGAGAAGCTTGTTGCATTCAGAAAGTGTTGACCTTACAATGTGGTTATGGGTTTGGACACCAAAAGCCAGCAGGGAGACTCCAAGCTCCCCACCCACAGAGAGCAGCTTTGAGTTGTCTCTGCACTTAACCTGCCAGCGCTCTGAAAGGGCTCCAGCGGGGATAAATCAGGGTGGGTTTGACAGAGCCATTTCAAGTCAGATTCGCTGTAATTTTGACCCTTAAGGGGGAGAAAAAGACATTTATTTTCTTGATTAGGAGGGGCATTTTGTTTCTTTGCTTTCTGAGGGGTTGCAATGGTTTAATTTGGCATCTTTCCAGATGTTTCGCCAGGAGGGACCCAGCAGGCTTTCATCCTGCCTGGCCATATGTACCTTAGCACTGTGTACACGTGTCAGTCTGAGCAGAACCCCTGAGAAAGGCTACCCTGGAACAGGGGATGCTGCCCCGGTGCCTGGTACCTGGGTACCGCAGATGAAGCGGACGGAGCTGAGTCCAGCACCGAACTTCTCCAGGGCCTCCACGGCAGCACGGATCACCTCGGGGTGGCTGGAGAGCCCCAGGTAGTTATTGGCACAGAAGTTGAGGATCCCTGCGGGAAAAGAGGTGGATACTCGGGCGTCGCACCGGGGAAAGAGACCGAGAGCCCTCCCCGCCGCCTCATACGTACCGGTCCCGCCGCTCGTCAAGCGGACGTGCGGGCCTTGGCGGGAGGCGATGATGCGCTCGCTCTTCCAAGTACCGGCGCCTCGGATGTTCTCCAGCTCATTCTCCAGCCGCCGGCGGAGTTCAGCCACTGCCGCTCCCGAAGCGGCCCGGGAGCTCCCGGCCCCGCCGCCCCGCAGCAGCCGCACAGCCGCACCGCGCCACATCCCCTCACATCCCACCACCCGGCCCCGCCGCGCCCCGCCGGCCTGGGGGCGGGGGCGCGGCGGCCAATGGCCATTGGCCGCCGCGCCCCCGCCCCCAGGCCGGCGGGGCGCGGCGGAGCTAGAGGGGGCGGGGCGCTGCTATGGCTCCGCCCACCCGCCGGGCTCACGCAGCCCGGAGCGTCTCAGGCACCGTCTCCGGGAGGTGTTCAGGGTTTTGTGGGGGAGGGGAGAGTCTCTATCCCGACGGGCTTAGGCACGCCAAAAACAGGTGATCTGGGATCCTTGAAGTCTGAGGGATTCGGAGGAAACCCATACCAAGACATGGACCTGTTGGGGAGAGTCCAGAGGAGGCCACAAAGATGATCAGATGGCTGGAACAGGCTGAGAGAGTTGGGGGTTGTTCAGCCTGGAGATCAGAAGGGTCCAAGGAGACCTTATTGCAGCCTTTCAGTACTTAAAAGGGGCCTAGAAGAAAGATGGGGACAGACTTTTTAGCAGGGCCTGTTGCAATAAGGACAAGGCATCATGGTTTTAAACTAAATGAGGGGAGGTTCAGGCTGGACATGAGGAAGAAATTGTTTCCAGTGAGGGTGGTGAAACACTGTCCCAGGTTGCCCAGAGAGGTGGTAGATGCCCCATCTTTGGAAACATTCACAGCCAGGCTGGATGGAGCTCTGAGCAACTTGATCTAGTTGAAGATGTCCCTGCTCATTGCAGGGGGTTGGACTAGATGGGCTTTGAAGGTCCCTTCCAACCCAAATTATTCTGTGATTGTACATATGAGGGCCTGAAGGATTTATGAGCAATGGATTATCATGGACCTTAAGGATCAACAAGCCCAGGAGCATTAGGTGCCTAAGAGATTTGCGATCCTCAGCACAGGTGACCTGGACCCTCACATCTAGGTGGTTTATGAGTGCCCACCACAGGGGGTAATGAAACAAGCGTCTATAGAATTTGGGTGCATCCAGCTGAAGTAACCAAGAATCCTTTGGTGTGAGAGGTTTAGGACTTTATCAGATGAATGAGATTAGGTACCTGAGCCCAAATAATCTGACCACCTTTGGCTGAAGGATTTCAGGACCCACAAGCCCATTGGTTTTAGACACAAACAGCCCAGTTGGACCAGACATCTTCATCTTCCAGTAGAAATGACTGGGGAATTCTGTGGCCAGAGTGATTTAGATCCCTCCTGTCCAGGATGAATAAGCATCAGGCTCTTGAAAGGGGTTTAGGGTCTTCAGCCTGGTGGTCTGGGAGCCTTTGGCCCAAGGGCTCAGGAACGAGAATCCAAAGGGATTAGGTGCCTCCAGACCAAGGATTTCAGCACCCTGACCAAATTATTTAGGATTCTTGATGCCTAAAAGGCTCAGGCACTGTCTGCCCAATTGATTTAGGATCATCAGGCTAACAGATCTGGGAGATACCATCCAGGAGAGTGAAGACCCCAGGCCTACAAGGTTTAGGCACAGCAAGCCTTAACACTCACAGCCCCTGGGATTTTGGAGCTCCTGGCCCGGGTGGGTGGGGATCCTGACATCCAAGGAGTTTAGATGTGTCCAGGTAAGGGGGATTAGATACCTGCTGCCCAAGGCTCAGACCCTGCTGAGCAATAGAGCCAGCCCACAGGCTCCTTGCCAGCCCCAGCCCTCTGCACCACCCAGCCCTGCCCGGAGCGGTGCTCGCGGAGGCCAGGCAGGCCCTGGAGCTGTGCCAGCCCCTGATGGGCACAAAGCCAGAGCCCTGGGGTGACAGCAGGGCTGTCCCCAGCAGACCTGCCTCCCCTGCCCTGCCTGCAGAGCAGCCCACTGCCACGCTTGGGTCCCTTCCTCCCCAGGGAGAAACGCTGCTCATCCCCTCAGGGATCAACCCCTTCCCATTTGCTGAACACCTCCAGCTCCTTGACAGCAAAGGTGGTCAAAGCGTGGCTCTGCTCCACCTCCTCTATCCCATCCCTACCTCAGGAGTCCCTGCCACCACCCAGGCGGGCAGCCCCATTGCCCAGCCGGCTGGGTGGTTATCTCGGGCACCAGACAGACCTCACACCCAGCAGCCCAGCACACCTCGCCTCAGCCCTGTGGTGGGGAGCGAGGAGGAGGGAGCCCCTTGTCCTCCCTGGAAGACTGTGGTTCTCGCAGCCGTATGTTCCCGCTTCCCCTCCAACACAGGCAGAGTCTTTGCCTGGTGCCAGGGAACACACACACCCCCCAGGAGCTGGGGCAGGGTCAGGAACTGAAATCTTGTACAGCCTTGACAAACACACAGAGACACCATCACTCCCAACACACAACAACCAGCCCAGTGTTAATAAAAACAACACACACAAGAAATTTCTGAGACAAAGAAATAAAAAACCCAGACGAGTAACTCTTAAAAACTGGAACTCTCCAAACCAAAGATGTTCCTTTTTTCTTTCATTAACTGCCTTGTTTTAACTATTTTCAGACAGGAATAGATCAATTCTTTATAAAATGTAATAGAAAGGGATAAAAGTAAAGGCAAAAGCTATTTACAGAAACCAATGGGGAGAGTACCGAAACGCCTCTAGACTTGTCACTTCTTCTTGGGTGATTTGCGGGCGCTGGACTTGGCTTTGGGTTTCGATCGCTTTGCCTTCTTGGGCTTGGACGCCTTCAGCGACTTGGCCTTAACAGTCTTTGGCTTCTTGGCTTTCTTCGGACTGCTCCTCGACTTCTTCTTGGCTTTCTTGGTGGTAGATCTGCGCTTCTTTGCCGGTGACTTGGCTTTCTTGGGCCTGGCTGCCCTCCGGGGTGATGTGGATCTCCTGGCTGCCTTCTTCTTCTTCCTGGCCGGGGACTTCTTTGCCTTGATGGCCTTGGCCAGACGGAAAGAGCCGGAAGCGCCGACCCCTTTGGTCTGCTTGAGGATGCCGGCAGCGAGCAGGCGTCGGATGGCGAGCCTGATCTGGACATCGGCATGCTGGCCCACCTTGTAGTGGCTCTTCACGTACTTCTGGATGGACTGGCGGGAGGAGCCGCCGCGGCTCTTGTCGGCCCGGATAGCTGCCGCGATCATGTCTGAATAGGTGGGGTGAGCCGCTGGCCGCCGCGCCACCCTGGCCCGCTTGGGTTTAGCGGCCGGAGCCGGAGCTGGGACTGGTATTGGGCTCTCCGTCATGGTCAGCACTTCTTCGCCCTACGATGCCCCGTTATCCTCACACGGCGGGAAGCCTGGCCCGGGACCACCCCCTCTGGGCGGGGAGAGGCTGGGGAAAGGAGCGGTGGGTGCAACCGCTGCGGTCCCGGTGCTGCGGTCCCGGTGCTGCGGTCCCGGTGCTCCGCTGCCGCCGCCTCTGCGGCCGCGCCCGCCGCACACACCGTTTAAAGGCGCGGCGCGGACCGCGGGGAGGACTGCCCCGCGCGCGGCACCCGCCCGCCCGCCCGCCCGCCGCCGGTGTCCCCGTGTGTCCCCCGCCACGCCCCGGCCCGACCCGCCGGGCTGGGACAGGGAGGGACGTCAGGGGACGAGGAGGGACACTGCGGGGGACAACAGCTGGACACTGGAGGGACAGTGGGGGGACACTGGGTGGAGATGAGGAGGGGCACTCACAGACAAAGAGGAACACAGGGGGACACTGGGTGGGGACGAGGAGGGACACTGAGGGACAAGGTCGAGCACTTGGGGGGATACTGCATGGGGACACTAGGGTACAAGGAAGAGCATTTACGGACACTAGGTAGGGACGAGGAAGAACACTGAGGTGACAACAGCAGGACAAGGAATAGCATTTGGGGAGACATTGCGTGGGGACAAGAAAGGACACTGAGAGACAAGGAGGTACACTGGGGGCACACTGGGTGAGCACAAGGAGGGAAACTGGGTGGGGGACAAGGAGGGACACAGGGGATACTGGGTGGGGACAAGGAGGGACACTGAGGGACAAGGTCAAGCACTTGGGAGCACACTGTATGGGGACACCAGGGGACAAGAAAGAGCATTTGGGGGGACACTGGGTAGGGACAAAGAACACTGGGGTGACAACATCAAGACAAGGAGGAGCACTTGGGGGGACACTGCATGGGGACAAGAAGGGACACTGAGGGACGAGGAGGGACACTTGGGGGGACACCGGGTGTGGGACAAGGAGGGACACTAGGGGACAAGGAAGAGAATTTGGGGGGACACTGGGTAGGGACAAAGAAGGACATTGGGGGGACAACAGCAAGACAAGGAGGAGCACTTGGGGAGACACTGGGTGGGTAGGAGAGGCACTGGTGGACGTAGTGGAGACAAAGGGGGGCACCTGCGTCAGGACAAGGATGAACGCTGGAAGGGGTACACGGGAGGACACTGGGGAGTGCTTGGGAACAACGGGAAGACAGGGAGGGACATGGCCAGCACACTCAGAGAAACATCAAGACACACGGACAGACACTTAGCAGAGACATTAGAGGCCAGGGAAGGATATTTTTGGGTGACACAAGGACCAACACAGGGAGAAACATCAGAGGACAAGAAAGGACACTGAGGAGGGCTTTGAGGGAAAAGGGGGAACACTGGAGGAGACACCGGGAGGGGAAACAACAGAGGAAAGTGAGAGCACTGGGATCGAAATAGGCTTAGCAGCAGCACCCCACAGCTGAATGCCTCTGCCCCCCCTGCCCTTTGCTCCCCACCAGGGGCTTTGGGGACATTGAGTTCAGTCCTTGCGTGTGTGTGGCAGGGGGTCACAAGTAACAGCCTGTCCCCTTTTTGGGGACACATACAACTCTTTGTGAGGGGACGGAGCAGGGACACCTAACAGTGACTACCAGCCCTCCTTTGCCAGCTGGATGAGTGGTTGGCTGTTCCTAGGAGATTAAGTGTAGTCACTATCACCATCTTGCCCGTAGGATTTAAATTATGTTTTCCCGCTTATTTCTTAAAAACACGCGGGCTCAGCCACCTGGTGCCCGCCAACACGCCGTGTGGTGCTCGGAGGTGAACCCCGACACCTCCAAACCCACTGGTGCTTCAGCAGCACATTAAAATACACAGATGCACCCTCCTGTAACCTCCATGCGCTTGAGGTGTGCAGGGACATGAAAACCACCAGTCAGGGACACACAGAAGTATATAAAAAAATAGATAGAGAGATATAAATAAAAATAAATATAGAAATAATAGAAGAAATAGGAAAATAATAGAAATAATAGAAATAGAAATAGAAATAGAAATAGAAATAGAAATAGAAATAGAAATAGAAATAGAAATAGAAATAGAAATAGAAATAGAAATAGAAATAGAAATAGAAATAGAAATAGAAATAGAAGCATTTGATGTCTCCTCCCCAACAGACACACACACTACATGAGAGTGCAGCAGTCTTCTGCCCTGGGGGGAGGCATTTGGCCCCCTCGTGCTTTCCCAGTGGCAGCAGAAGTGCATCCCACCTTGGGCATCCCTTTGTGCCTCCCTTCCCGATGCCACTCTTTCACATGTCCCGCTTCATTTGGGGAACAGGAAAGTATCACAGCACCTGAAAACCACTTGAGTTCATTAAGAGCTAAGAGATCCTAACTACAGAGAGGAATAACTACCTTCACACCTCCCCAGAGGTTGTTTTTTTGCTTAAGACATAATGAACCCATCACTTTCCATCCCATACAGAGCCCGCAGGTGGCGACCGCTGGTGGCCTCTGTACAACACTTTGGCAGGCCAAAGGACCTCTCATTTTTCCTAGCCAGGAATAAACCGCTGTCGCTGGCTGCCTGCACGTAGACAAGCCGGGCAAGGCAGATAAGGCACCATCTGCTTTTATTTGTGTCCAAGTTTGTAACTGTCAGAAGCGGCTCGCCAGTACACCGGCTATGAGGGTGGATGTGGAGCGGGGTGTAAGCAGCGTCCCCAAGCCGCCGAGGCTGGCACAGCGCCACGGGCTGAGCACAGAGCCTCCAGCGTTAAAAACCTTTATCAGAGCAGCACAATGGCCAGGGTGGCAGGGAGGGAGAGAGGGAGCAGGAGCTTTACCTGACTTTAGTCAGCTGAAAATTAGGAGTCTAATATCAGCTCCTGCAGCCGACCAGGGCTGCTCAGCCTCCTCTGGCAGGTGCTGCTGCTAACAGGCAAACACCCTCTCCCAAATACTTAGGGGTTCCAACAGTTTCATCCAGACTAACTTCTTAATTTTTAGCCAGTCAAAATGGGAGGAAGACCCTGTGGCCCCAAGTGACTTGGTGAAGGGGAGGTGTACAGGTGAACACAGCTTATCAGGATGCTGCTGGCCTAGGACATGGGGGGGATCCCAGTCAAGGTAACGCCTTGATATTGGAAAGAACTGTGTGAACCCTGTACTGTTATATCATTGCACCCTTAGCATGCACCGGCCAGGATCAAGATGGGTTTTCCAGTCCCTGTCAGGATTTTGGAGCTGGAGGCAGGATGCAGATGCTGCAGAGCAATGCAAGCCCTGCTGCCTGTGGGCAGTGGGGTCCAGCACTGCCAGCACCCCACTGCACGCAGCACGGGTGGGCTCATCCAGAAGGAAGAATTATTTCCGTGGGCCACCCAGTCCCCCGTGCTGGGCTTGGGCTTTTTTCTGTGGTTTTGGCCACAGGAGCCTTCCACCATGACCAGGGTGTGGAGGGTTAGCCCATGCACCTCCTGTTCTCCTTGAGGAGAGCTACCCAACTGCTCCAAGCGTCCTGTGCCTCCCATTTCTGGCATTAGGTGGCAGAGATTGGGAAATACTGCTTCTCCTGTGAACCTCAGAGGACAGAGCCTGGCAGAGGAATCCTCTTGGTAATCCCATTTACCTTTCCATTCCTCCCTGTGCTGTGTTCAACCAGACCTTGAGAAGAATTATGCACTTCTAGCTGTGGATTTCATCTTAAAGGTTAAACCATGTCCATTGTGGATGTGCTATGGATCTGCCAGGTAACAGCGCCTGTCTCTTAGGGACAGGACAGCTGGTCATTGGCACCCAACTACACCAGGGCGCTTCTGGCAACTAATTCCAGTGACAACATTTTATTTTATCTGGGTTTAATTTTCAAAGAGTCTCAAAATCTGCAGAAGTGAGACTTGGCCTTGCTGGCACTCAGATCCAAGTGCTTCAGTACTTTGTCAATGGCAAAACAGAGAAATTAGCTGATTTTCCAGCCATGTTCATCAGAGAGTCAGCCCCAAACCCCTATGCAGTAGGGTCAGCCCAACATGAAGCCACTAAGCCTGGGCACCGCTAATGGCAGACTGGGCTTTAATGATGCCAATAAATGACGAAGGAGTACTGCCTCCTGCTGCTGGATGGATTACCACTGTTTTAAAAAATTTACAAGCTGTTTTTTAAGGGCAGGCTCCTTCAGTGAGATGAGATGTTGGCTTGCATGCACCCAGGATGCTGCATGGCTGTAGCTTTTTCCCCATGCTCAAGGCTATTTCTTACATCCACAACTGCGTCACTTTGGGATGCTTTTTGGGCTCTGTAAGGTGCAGCAGAGAGCTGGCCTCCCTCTGGCCATCACTCCTGTCACCCATGGACATTTCAGTCACCTCGTCTCCCAGCCTCACCCCCCACCCAGCTCTCCTGCACCCAGGAGATAGTGATGCAGAGACGATGGGGCAGCCGTATCACCCTGCCACAGGCAAGACAGGGGCTGCCTGATTAGCGCTGTGCCGGTTTGGGAGGCGGCAGTCCCCTGTCACCCTGGGATGATGGGACACTCCTACCCGGCCAGTGGCTGATCTGTAGCCACAGAGCCCCAAGGACGGGTGGCTTGGCCATATGTCAGGCACCCGCACATTTTGCCCATGCTCATGTGACGTGTTTATCGGTGTCGGCAGCCCCCAGTCAGGAAGGGGAAAATAAAAAAAAACAAAAACACACCATGCCAACAAACCAACCCAAACAAACACAAGATACAGAACCCAGGCTGAGGGAGTTGGGGTTGTTCAGCCTGGAGATCAGAAGGCTCCAGAGAAACCCTATTGCAGCCTTTCAGTACTTAAAAGGAGCCTATAAGAAAGATGGGGACAGACATTTTAGCAGGGCCTGTTGCAATAAGGACAAGGGGTCATGGTTTTAAACTAAAGGAGGGGAGATTCAGGGCAGACATGAGGAAGAAATTTTTTACAGTGGGGGTGGTGAAACACTGTCCCAGGTTGCCCAGAGAGGTGGTAGATGCCCCGTCCCTGGAAACATTCAAAGCCAGGCTGGATGGGGCTTTGAGCAACCTGATCTAGTTGAAGATGTCCCTGCTCATTGCAGGGGGTTGGACTAGATGGGCTTTGAAGGTCCCTTCCAACCCAAACTATTATATGATTCTATGACCAAGCCCTGCAGCCCGGAAACAGTCACCCTGAGCTACTCTATCCCCTCTTTCCTTCCCATCTCAGTCCCCGACATGCTGAACACTTGCCTTGTCCTAAACTCAATGACCACAGCCATGTCCTGCGGGGGGGGAGGGAAAAGCCAGGACCTTGTGCCCTGCAGGTATAGGAAGGTTTTTGGGCTGGGGCAGGAGGCTGAGCCCCAGCTCCGTACAGCTGCAATGGGGAGCCAGCACTGAGCTCAGCACCCAGCCTCTTGCACCATCTGTCAGGTTGCCCAAGGGCCTCAGGCATATGACGAAAGCCCGAAAGCGAAAGCCAGTTTTACCGGCATTTGTGACTTACGAAGCAATTTGCTTTACCTAGGAAAAGCAGTCGCTACAGCTGTGCCAGTGGAGGATCGGGTCTGCATTTGCCTGCACACCCCTGCCCCAGGGGCCGTTGATACCACACTGAGGTTATCACACGGTGAGGTTATCACTCGTTGAGCAAAGATGTGCTGCCTTAAGTCTCCTCATCGTGGCTGCCACCCTGTCGTTAGCTTTGTTACGCCCTGCTCCCATCCCCATGTCTCGCAGTGCTCCAGCCTCCCAGCCCATACATCTGGCACCTCCATCCGAAGTCCACCTTGAACCCTTCGCCCTTCCCTCTTCAGATGGTGCCTCCAGCCTCAGCACAAGCCAAAAATTAGGGCTCTTCCATAATTGCCAGCAGCCTCTCTGCAGAGCAACAGCTAATGTTTAAATTGGGATGGGGCTGAATGAGGAGTGGTCACCCCTGAGGTCCTCCATCCTGCCAAAAAAAACAATGTGCTTCACCCCAAAACAGGAAGAAAGCATTTTAAATCCCTCTGATCCCCAGGATCTATACATACTGTTTGCTCTGCCAGCAAGTTGCACTGCCATCTGTGTGCCTCCCCTCCCTAGTGGATTCACCAATGCAGCCCACACTCAGCTCTTCCTCCGTGGGGCAGAGCATCCACATGGGATTTTTGGAGCTGTGGGGTGAAGCAGATTATTTCACCCCCAAACCCAAAGGTGGAGGAGATAGCTGCATGATGGCACTGTAGGGCTCCTCTCGCTGGAGGTGTTCCTGCTGCTTTCCCTCCCCAAATCCAACAGGAGAGAAGTGATGGGTGAGGATGTCCCCAAATTACCCAGAAGCCTGGAAAAATGACCACCCACCACCGCCACCCTGGGTTAGGGACACATTCCCCTGAACAAACACGTTTTTCTCAGCGAAAGGGGAAGATTTTATTAAGTTAAAAGTTGAAGGTTGCAACAGAGCAACAGCAGCTGCCACCTCAAGGCGGGGTTGGCTCTGGTGGGTGCAGTAAGCAGCCTCACAGCTCTTCTTCCTCAGAAAGGAGAGACCCTGTGGCTCTGGGCTCCTGCCAATTCGGGTTCTTGAAGGAGCCAAAGGACAGTCACGGGGAGAGCTCGTTCATGCAGACTTTTGCCAAGGTCTCCTCTTTCAAAAGTCCCCAGCAAGCACATCCATGGCAGACTGCCCCAGCGTTTCCCTCCTATGGCTTGCTTGTCTTCTCCATGAGTCCCTGGGGGCGGCACGGGGAGGGGAGCATCATCCTCACCATGCATCTCAGAGGGGTCACAGAGACATTTGGAAGAGAGGGAATATGTGCCAAAGGTGGCTGTGTGGCCAGGAGCAATGGGACTGGGGAGGGGGGGAAAACCAGATTCTCTTTTTCAGGTTAGAAAATGCTGGTGATGTAGTAGAAGTTTTCCTCCTCCTCTTCCCAGGGGGGAAAAATTCCTCTATAAAATATATTTTTCACATATAAAATCCTGAAGAAGGTGCATGTAAGGAGCCAGTCCAAACAATGTGCTCAGGTACACAGGTAAAAGGGCTTCATCAAATAAGCGTTGGGAGGGGAGTTAGGAGGTTGGGGGTGTGTAAGATTCCTCGCCAGAGTGATAACAGATGGGATTCAACCTCCTCCTCCCCACAAGTGAGGAATGGAGCAGATACAAAACAAGAACAGATAAACAAACGGAGAGCAGACCTAGAAAGAGAGAAGACCAGAAATGGTTTAGAAAGAATCCACCGAGCGCAGAAATGCCAGCTCTTCTGCTCCCCTGGAGATGGCCACCATCATCATCATCTCAGCAACCACAAGCAAGTGCTGGCAGAGCAGGGTGACCCCAACCCTGATGGCCATGGCATCTGAGCAAGAAGCAGAAGTGCTCTGGCCAACAGGACACCCTTGTTCCTGTCACTCTGCTTCCCTCCCCAGCCACGGCAGGGATACGCACAGACAAGCGTGGGAGGCAGGCTGGATCTAGTCAGGGCTGCTTTGACGCAGACTTAACATTTCTGTGCTGCGATAGGGAACCCACTTCAAAGATGAAGGCAGCAAAAACATCACCTACGCAGGTAGTGAATAACTGCCCCCACACTGTCACCTACATGGGGTGAAGGTCAGCATGTGGCATCCAGCCTGGCTGAGCAACACCTGGTGCCGGCTGCAGAAGCATCAAGAGCAGCATGATGAGAAGGGGGCTGGGGACCTTGGCAGAACATCAGGGAGAACAGGGATGCAGGACAAGAGGGTGCAAGAAGCAGAGAAGGAAGAGTTTATGCATGAAGTTTCAGTGCTGAGTGGAGCAGGAGGAACCAGCAGCCTCCATCCCCCTTCCAAAGCAGGGCAGCTGGTCTCAGCCCCCTGTGCCCACAGGGGATGTCACAGTCCTCCTGGTGCTCACCATTACTTGTCGACGCTGTTGCACAGTGACTCCTTCTCCTGCAGAGCTGCCATGGCCAGGCGCAGGTGTTCCTTCAGCTGCTCGATCTCCCGCTCTGAGCGCACCTTGATGTGATTCAGCTCTGCGTAGACATCCTGGTATTTCCCTGAGGCAAATCTCTTATCCTGCCGGGGTGGGAGAGGGGTCGGAAAGTTTTAAGCCTGATGTGAGGCAGGGGGGTGGCAAGGAGGGCCCAGCAGGAGAACGGTGAGCAGGTGAGGAGGGGAGAGCCAACCCTGGGTCTGAAGCCCATCCCAATCCGGAACATGCAGAAACACATCCAGAAGAAAAGTGCAGAGATAGCATTTCCCAAGCTCTGGGGTGGGAAGGAAAGAAGAGTCACTGGTCCCACAGCTGAAGGAACTTGCAGCATCAAATCAAGGAAGCGATATAGGCTTAACTATGGCTCGTCCGCATTTGGGTCAGTCATATGGGAAAAGTAACCTCAACAGAGATGAAGGCTGCTGAAAGGGCTGGTCCTGGCCATGTACATGGCAAAAAGCTTAAGTGAGAAGAATGCAGCATCACAGAGTCTCAAAGCCTCTTTCAGGTTCCCTTTTGACAGATATCTTTGCAAATCGAGGAGCTGCTGCCAGTGGAGGGAGCAGCACACCCAGCAACAGTGCTCAAGGAGACACCTACCACCCAGCAAAGGCACAAGGGAGGGGACAGAGGAGGTGCCTGGGGAAGCAAAGTGCCTGTCAGACTTCACCCAGGCCTCCCACCTGGGAAAGAAGGTCTCCTGGCTTGTCCACACTTTTATGTACATACATCTGGGGAAAAGAGCAGCAAAGTCCCCATAACATCTCTCTTGTGCAAGGTTGCCAGCCTGTGCTGTTTGGAGCACGTGGCTGCTATGTGCTTGGGAGCGAACAGGGACGAGGAGCACAGGTGACAAGAGCGTTTGGCCTGAGCATCCCATCAAACCCAGCTTAACGCTGCTGATATGCAGCTCTGCTGCTCCCCTCCCTCCCCTCTCCTGCCACTTTCCTAGTAGTTCCCAAAACACCCACCTTTTGCATCATCTGTAGCTCCTCCCGGAGGCACTGCACCTCTTTTTTTAGGTACTGGAGCTCATTCTCCTTCACCCGCAGCAGCACCTGGGCCAGGGAGTGGGGAGAGGAACCAGAAGTGACTCAAGAGCCACCGCCTCGAAAAGGCCAGCGGGCTCCGGGGGTGGAAAAGGAAGGAAGGGCCAGGAGGGCCAGGGCAGGAAGCGTCACCAGCGCCCTGGGAGAGTGGCGGAGGGGAAGCTTGCGTACCTCCTTCCTGCACCGGCCCTGCCGCTCCATCTGGCACCCCCCACCCTCCCACTCCAAGACAAAACCACCGTGAGGAGGAGGAGACCCCCGGCACAGGGTGAGGATGGAGGCAGCGGGGCAGCCTGGGGGCACCCCCGTACCTCCAGCTCACAGGAGCTCCGCTCGTTGTTGTGCAGAGAGTGGTCCCCAGAGCTCCGTGATGAAATAAAGCTTCGCAGCTTTTCAATCTCATCTGAGAGGCGGGTCTGCAGCTCCTGTGGGAAAAAACACAGAGATGTCAGGGTAGCCAGGGTACTGGCCTCTCCACTGTCCTGACCTCTCCATCTTCATGCCAGCCCTGCCCCAGCTTAGAAACCTCCTTGTAACCCCCTGCCCATATGTGATGACGTCACCTACAATCAACAGCAAAGAATACACTTGCTGTATTTAACACCATAGTTAAGACAAGTCCATCTACAGCCTTTAACTCTGTGTTTGTTTTTGTTTTTCTTGATGATGATACGAAAGGCATTTTCAGGCATTGGAACAGGCTGCCCAGGGAAGTGGTTGAGTCACCATCCCTGGAGGTGTTTAAAAGATGTCTAGATGACGTTCTCAGGGACATAGTTTAGTGCCAGAGTTAGGTTAACGGTAGGACCTGATGATCTTGAGGGGTTCGTCCAACCAAAATGATTCTATAAAATCTTAGAATGGAAGAAATATGAACAAATTTGTGAGTTTTAACAGAAGGGCTGTGCTGTGCAAGGGAAGAACATGTTCCGTGGTCTCTGCTGGCAGGGAAAGCCCCTCTCTTACCTGGTTTTTCCGGAGGAGCTCCTTCCCCTCCTGCTGACAGCGCAGCAGTGTCTGCTCCCGCTCCTCTGCCTTCCTGGTGAGCTCCCCAATTTCCAAGCACTTTTGGGAGTACTGTTCGGAAAGCACCTGCAGCTCCCGCTTCAGGGAATCCACATCTAACCTGTCAAAGAGGCACCAGCTCATTGCTGCCCTGCAATCCTCGCCAGCCCCTGGTCACCAGCATCACCCTCCCCCCTGCCACCAGCAACCTCTACCCACATCAGCCATTGCCACAAAATATTATGACAGCCCCTACAGACCAAGGCTTCCATTCCCACTCTCCCACACATTAGCATGGTGCTTCTAGGAGCTTCAAGTCATGCAGGAGAAATGGAGGAGCTTTCCATAAAGAAGACAGAGTGAAGAAGCTATAGGGAAAATGGAGGTGCTACATGGAAAATAGCCAAGCAGGCGATAAACCTCCCTGCCTTACAGCTCCAACATCCCTGGCAGTCACCAATGAGCACCCATTGCCAGTGGGGAGGGAGCTGGGGAGATGGTGGAGTGGACAGCTAGGGGCTACTGCCACTGATGGGGTGTGGTGACACTGGCACAGAGTGGCAGCATTGGGCAAGGACAGTGGGAGAGGTGGTTTCTTACTGGTGCTGCTTCTGGAGGGCATCTGAGACTGAGTCACACTGCTGGAAGCTTCGTGTCCTGCCCAGCTCCTTATTCATCTCCTCCCGGTGGGCCTTCTTCAGTGCCTCGATGGCTGCAGACAGGGACAACGAAAGATAAGGGATCAGGCTGTGCCAGCTCCAGCACATCTAAGGGAAACCAAGCCAGGGAACCAACGAAGCTCTTGCCACTGCAGGCTCCCAGACCTATCTTTTCAGTTTCCCTTTCCATTCCTTCTGCCCTTAGGGCATCCCCCACCTTCTCCATGCCCCAGGATCATCCCGATGCACCAAGTGCTGCCAAAGGGGCTAACACAGGGCAGCGTGGGAGCTTCCCAGCACCTCTGCCAGTCCTGCCTGCCTACAAGAAGGTGCTGAGCATCAGCATTATACTAGTAGGGTCAGCAGTGTGGCTCCAGATGACTGGTTTCCCACCAAAGACATTTGGGAGAAGTGGGAGGGACCCTCGGGCATGGCTTGGTGTCCACTCCTACCTGCTGCCGTCGCCGCAGCCTCCTCTGCCAGGAGCCGCTCCTTCTCCTGCCGCAGCCGCTCCAGCTCCCGCTGGTGGTGCCTCTGGAGCTCCTCCATCACTTGCTGGTGGGACGACTCCATCTCGGCCAGGCTGCGCTCGCAGGCCTCCTGCCATGCGGGGGAAAGAAGGGGTAAGGAACTCGAAAGCTCCCAGGCATGCAGGGGCTCAGGCCACGACAGGCACCTGACCAGGCTGATGTTTGATTTTACAAACCTCACCCAAGTCCAGGGCCATTCTGAGAGAAGTAAGACCAATTCAGAAGGAACAGACCATCCTGGGAAAGTGAGGTGGCACTTTTATCACAGAACACAACCGTTTGACAGGGCCACACATCTTTGCAAGGCCCACACGCTTTGTGGAGCAAGAAATGTTCCTCTTGCTCTTCTTAAAACTGAAGCAGCAAGACAGGAACATTTCTCTGGGGCTGAGAGCTGAGAATAACATACACAGCACCGCAGCCCAGACCCCTCCACAACCAGACTGCCTGGCTTGAGGAGATCAGCATCAGGAGCCACATTTCAGCATTTGCCTTTTAAATGAAGCAGCATCCCCCAGCATCAATGAAAACTGAGCCTCTTCTGCTGAAAAGTGACACCCTGCATTGCACTGTGGCCTGACAGAGGCAGCTAAAGAGCCCTCCCCAAAGCCTAACGCTTGGGGATCCTGCTCACACAGCCTGCCCTCCTCTCTGACAGCTCTGAGACCAAGGGGATGGTTCTTCCAACACCAAACCCTGTGGTTAACTAGTGTTAGAGCAAAGAAAGCGCTTCCCACCTTGGAGCTACGCCTCCGCTCCCTGCAGATCCTAGCAGCACTGCCCCAAGCCCCCTGGAAAGGACTCGTTACCACCAAACCATGCCAGGGTATTATTTTAAAAAGCCAAGGCCTCTAAGAAGTCAGCAAAGAGCCAAGAAGCCATTGCATCCCCCAAAAGCCCCTCACTGTCCCATTCCTTCCCCTAGTACTAAGACAAGGGCTGATATAAAGGATGCTGCAACATGCTGCAGGAATGCAAGTCTTTGCTGGCTACTCCTCCCTGCTGACATGGGAAAGCCAGGAAGCTTCACAGATTGACCAAAGGAGAGGAAAAGGTGAGGGATTCATTTGGTGATCTGCCCATGGGCTGGATGCGAACCTGACCAGACTGAGAGAACAAGCCCTTTGGGGAAAGGACAAGTTTGGCCTCAGATGTGAAACTCTGGCCTTTTGAGTCAAGTTACTAGGAAGATAAGGTGCCATTCCTTCCCACCCCTTTTGCTTTTTTGACCATAAAGAGGCTTCTGAGCTGTAAATGTCAAATCAAGATGACAGAGCAACTAGCAATGGGCTGGGTGCCACAGGACTTGGGGGTTCCTTTCTCTGGGGTAGGTAAAGCCAACCTGCTGCAGTGGGTTTTGCCAGCCCTAACTTCCTTCCTTCCACACACAGTATATTTCCACACATATGGCACATCCCAAAATCCCCACAGCATGGTGGAACAACAGCCTCCCCCCCAGGAAATCCCTGTGGGACGTAACTCCACTTGCTTTGGATGAGTCCATGGGGGTGGAAATAAATAAAGAGAAGCGAGAGGCTGAAGTCTGAGCACACTCTGCTTTGCGGACTTTCTCACGTGCTGTCCCAGCAAATGAAAGGGCTGTGCTGTCAAAGTGACCTTCAGGGCTGGGCCAGCTCTGTCAGGGGCAGGAGCTCCCGAGGGCCTGACAGACTGCTTTTAACGAGGGGTTCAGGAGCCCCTGTTAGCAAGAACAGTATGCGGGAAGCTGCAAACCACCAGGGAACATGCAGATAGCTCGGCAGAAAGCTGCTGACCCACTCCCAAGTAGGGGGATGACTCACCACCCCACCCCAGCATCATGCCCACACACAAAGTGGGGCACAGATCCTGCACCTCCCCCCTAAGTCTCCTACTCCTCCCTGTTTATACTCTGCCCCCTTTAAGGCCAGGCAACACACACCAGCCTTTATGTAATTAACATTGATTACAAGTGAGACCAGTTAGGGTCACCATGGCAACCCAATGATTAGCGATACCTGCTCAGCAATGAGCTGAGTCCCAGCATTTCCCAGTTTGGAACTGGGAGCAACCCCAGGGTCCCGTGTCCAGCGCCCCGCTCACCTGTGAGATGTATCCCCGGGGCACAGGTCCGTCTCCCTGGGACTTGGCCGCCTCCCGCAGGCTCTCGTTTCGGGCCCGGCAGGATTCCAGCTGTGCCCGCAGTGACTGGATCTGCGCCAGGGAGGGGAGATTGATGCTCAGGCAGAGCTGGAAAAGTGCCGGGACTCGACCAACATGCCACATCTGAACCCTCAGGGCTTAGGGATGGGGAGAACAATGCACAGCCAATGGAGACGTCCGCTTCCCACAGGAATGGCACCCTGCCAGGGGAGCAAACTGGCAAAGCCAGCCCCAGCCTGGTAAGCGCTAGCAAGGACAGGAGAAGACATTCCAACTTCCAGAAGTGAATCTGTGCCGGAGGAAACCACCGCTGCATGTGTAGTTGGGATGACAGACAAGCGCATGGCTCCTTTCAAAGACTGGCAGGGAAGCATATGCAGGCTTGGGAACAACCAGAGAAGAGAGGCTGCAGAAGTATTCCTGAGAAACACCGACTCTGCACAAGCAATGCCACCAACTAACTTATCCCGTGTCGAAATGTGGCCCAGGGAACATCTCCAGGCATGCATGAACAGGTCCCTGGCCTCACATTTCCCAGCTGCAAAAGCGCCCATGCACTCAAGGGGTAGCAAATGAAGCCAGAAAGAATGAGCATCTCCCTGCACCTCTGCCTGGCTCTTCTGCAAAGCCTCCTACTGCCAGGGACCACGCTAAAGGGCCACCAGAAACCCAGTTTCAGAGAGGACGGACACTCTTACCTCCTTTTTCAGTGCCTCATTGGCGTCTCCATGGCCCCCCTTGCTCTGGTTCAGCAGCGTGGTCAAGGGCACCCGCCGCGAGTCCTTCAAGGGCAGGCGTTCCAGCTCCAGCCACTTCTTCTCTATCTCCTCATTCAGCCGAATTCGCTGCTCCTCCGAAAGCGGGGGAGAAGGGAGGTCCTGCTCCCACGCCTTGCGGGAAGAGTCCCCTGCCAGGCCATCGCTATTTGGGACCCTGCCATCGGGAGTCTCGAACCATTTCCGCCTCTCCTCCGAACGAGCGGCCAGATCCCGCTCCAGCTCCTCATGCTTGGGAGCTCGGTCAGAGACCCTCAAGCTCCCTCTCGTCCTCTGTGGGGACCCCTGATTCCCAGGGTCTTGTGGCAAGGGAGACAGCTCCACATAGTCAAACGCATGGCGCTGCCCATCCGCCTTCCAGTGACCACCTTTTGAGTTCCCCTCGGAGTCCGAGCCTGGCCGCTGCTGCTCCTCCGTCCGGAGCGAGCTCTTCTGGGGGACGCAGTTACGGAAGGAGTTCTCCTTATTGCAGTCAGAGAGCCTGAAAGCAGAGTGGTGTCCGGTGAAGAAGAGGCACCATGTGGGAAGGGATGCTGATGGAGGCACTGCTAATTGCCCAAGGCTTAGCTATTGTTCAGCCCAGCTTTACAAAACCCCACCCTGAGCGCAGAGCTGGGTCTGTAGCATCCCACCCCTTGGAGAAATAGGTTCCTCCATGGAACAGGGAGGATTCGCTCCCAGTTCCAGCCATGCTGGTGGAGAAACTGGGCTAAACTGATGTGGTGAGGCAAAAAGCAAATACAAGAGTGTAATCATCCATCCACACCACCAGCTGGTGTCTCCAGGTCACATTCAGGAGGAGTGGAGGACAAGGCTGATCTGGGAGCAGAAGCATTTCCAGAGGGGCCTTCCCAGCCTTTGCCTGCCAAGGGAGAGGGGCAGCAAGAGGGGGAAGAGGAGAAGCAGCATGGGGCAGCTCTTACTTGGTGACGTCCGGAGCACTGACTGGGCGCACGTTCTTCCTCAGGGCCTCGATCCAGTTGCGGCGGATGCCTGAGGTCATTGCCGACAGGGTGAAGACAGCATCCTTCGTCTGCAACAGAGAGGAGACGGAGGCCCTGTCAGTGCCCAGTGGAGGTGCAGGCAGCTCCCACTCACTCCCCATGACCTCCAGGCACCCACTCCCATGGGTGGTGGACGGTGTCAGAGCGGCCACTCACTGCTCAGAGATTCAGGGGCCAAGTGGAGAGGTGGGACTGGAGACATGCTCTGTGCGGGGAAGCCCATTACACATCCTCCATGAGACCACCTCCAAAGCAAAGGCAAAAGTAGAATAACTTTGGCAGCACATTTGGCCAAAGTTGAGCCAGTGCAATCCAGCCATTCAGGCGCTGGGAGGTGGGCACCAGCACTGGGGTACAGACACAGGGAAACCCAGACCATGAAGTGACCAACACTGCACACCCACAGACATCCCGGGTTTTGTGCTGCCTTAGCAGTCACCTCCTGCTGCTACACCAAGTAGCTAAGCACGGGCTTGTATTGTGGCTGGATCCAGGGTACAGGTTGTTACTCAGAGCATGGTCAGCCAGGTTACACCAAGATCTGCAGTACTCACCACTAACTCCCTGCAGCTCTGGAGAAGCTGCCTTGACTAACAGGTCAAGTAAACACTCCTGGCATTTAACTTGGCTCCTGGGCCACCTCCAGTATGGCCTTCAGCCAGCCCTACAAAGCCTCCTCCTCCTCCTTTTGCAGGCAGGCAGCACTTGTGTCCCTGAGCGCTATCACCCACGTGTCACCCACCAGCCTTGCCGGGCCACCGTCCTGACAAAGGTTTGCATGGCTTGCCTCTTGGCATCTTGGCATGGGGAGAGAGCACACATGCCCACCCAGTGTCCCTTGGTGCCACTGCTCTATGTCCACACAGTGCTGGACACTCACGTGTATCTGGAAGCCATAGTTGCGCTGAACCGCAAACTCCGTCACGTCTGTGCAGGAGCGGAGGTCGATTTCTCCATCAAGGTCATCAGCCTGCAAGGACAGCCACCCACTAGGACACAGGTGCAAACCCAGCTTTGAAAAAGGCTCTGTCACCTGACGGCACCCTAACCAAAACCCAAGCACCCTCTGCCTTCATCCCACAGCTCTCCAGGAGCCAGTCTCAGCTCCCTGGCACAGCAGGGCCTCTTTTAACCCAAAAGGCAGCCAGCAGCATGGATGAAGAGAGTCGGAGACACCCAGCCACAGGACCAGCCCTTCTCCTCACCTCCCGCCACTGACAGCCCTCCAGCCTTCCCCACCCCACCAGCCTGCCTTCTGACATCCATCCTTCTCATCACCCCTTAGCAAAGAGCAGCCCGCCACCTCTAGCACCCTTCAGGAGGAGACAATGCTGCTGCTTCTCTCAGGAGTGTACTTGTCATGCCAGGGCTACACTCCTCTCCCCCCTGGCCAGGAAGGAAAGGAGGGCTGGAGAAAGGCTGGCCATACTTACCTCCTCCGCATTGGAGTCCCGGTAATACCTGAGGCTCGAGTCAGTCAGCACAAACCAATGTTTCTTCCACTGCAGGCAGATCAGGCAGGGGGAGGGGAGGGGAGGGAATGGAAAAGACAGGAGGGAAATGGAGAGGCAGTTACCGGGGGAAGCATAGGAACAGGGAGGGATGCTCTGCACTGCGACCTCTTGTTCTTCTCTTCCCCCTCCTCCACAACCCTTCCGACTCCCCCTTGCGCCCCTGGGCTGAGAGAGGGGTGCTGGGTGAACCTCCATGCTAGCACATGGACTGAGGTATCTCCACCAAAGGCTTCCCACTGCCCTTCCCAGTGGGAGCAGCTGCAACGAGCAAGGGTGAAGGAAAACGGCTGCTCACCCAGGGATCTCTAGCAGCAGGGGCTAGGGGAAGAGGCAGACCCCCCATTCAGGCTTACCTCTCCTGGCTCATCCAGGATAGACATCCATCCCTTCTTGAAATTGAGGAGATCTGGCTGGAGGGGAAAGGACAAAACAGAGGGTTACTGTCTCGGAGTGACCCACAAAAGGGCTTTTCATGCCAGGGGGTGGATGGCAAGTCCTCAGTGGCAGAATGACAGTGGGAATAGCCTGGCATCGCTTCTGGGAAACCCATGGGAATGTAGGACCTGGGGCAAAGGAGGACTGGATTTAGCTCTCAGCAGCAGGCAGTCATTCCTGTAAGAGGAAGCAGGAGATAAGGAAAGAGGTTTAAAGAATTAAAGGAAAATATGCAGCAGGGAAGTTTCCACGAGGTGCCTTGGAGGTATTTATTCAGAGAGGAGGAGGCAGGGACAAGGAGAGCAGGCAGAAGGGAGTGCTCCACCACCACCAAAGGGGATGCCTTGGGGACAGAGGCAAAGTTGCAAAGAACCAGAGATGCCTCATCCAAACCCTTGCCACCTATGGCCCAGAGCTACGTCCTTCCAGTAACTTCACCACAGATCATTTATTAAAGACACGAGCAGCTTTCTGCGAAACAGCCCTCACTACATACTTACAGGAGGCAATTCGACAGCTGTGAAAACACATTGCCTTTAAACCATGTGCCCCAGGGTAGAGATGAAATCAGAGTCACAACCAGCACTTGATTCTCTTAGATATATGACCCTCCCCAAGACTCAGTTGTGGCTGAGATGCTGGGGGCTCCTCACTTACCCAGATCTTTCTGCTCCCCCCCACCACAGAGCCTGTCCTCTGCCCAGCCTCAGCCATAACAATCAAAGATGAGGATGAACAGAGTTTCACCCAGATCACCCTGTGCTAGAAACAAGTTTCCTCCTGCCCCCCACCTCCTCCTAACCTCACACCACTGGTGCGGCATCCCAACCAGTTTATCTCCTTCCCAAGGTGGAGCACCAGAGAGCTGACTCAGGGGAACTGTTCTCCCTGGCTTTACCCTCAGCCAAACAGGCTCGAGCTGGTTCCTCCTCCCAACCCTGCTGGTTCCGTAGAAGTTGTACCACCAAATAATTCAGCCCAACGCCTCTTTTCCCTGGGAAACCAGAGTTTGCTGATTTGCTCCTTCTCCTGCAACTCAACCAGGTAGGGACAATGCTGGAGAGGTGATGGTGACAGAGCTGGACCTTCTACCAGTCTGCACCAAATCTGCCAGCTGTGGGGAAGCCACCAGCAGTCCCCATGTGCCACAACCACCACCAGAGACCGAGCTGGTGAGAAGGGGTGGCCCAGCAAGCTGATAGCGACTCTGTGTCCCCTAACTGAGCCCAGCAGCTGGCCATGGCTGCCTCTCAAGCCCAGCTCTCTGGCTGCCCAGCCAGGCCAAGCCTTCCCCTGCTTTCATATCCCCAAGCTGCTGCTCTTGGGTTACATCCGAGGTTATGGGGTGGCAAGCACTGAGTACATGCCGGCCCACCCCAGGGCTCCGGCTATTGGTTTGAGCAGGCATGCGGAAGCCCGCCAAGGGGAGGATCACCAGCTGCTACAGCCTCAGGCTTGGCCAGAAACACCAGACCATGGCCACAAGCCACCCAGGAAGGGAGGCAGGCAGGGAAACCAGAGTGAAAAGGCACGGGGGGCTCCCACACCTCACCTCTCGCCAACATGATGGGCACTGCCAGTGGCTGAGAGAGGAAGGGGACACACGCATCCTCATCCCTATGGACACAGACATCCCACTGGCCCCACTGCTGCCCTGAAAAAGGACCCTGAAAGTTAATTCCTTTCCCCTGGCAGCAGCTCCACCCTTTTTCCCGTTATCCCTTCCAATCCAGTGACTTCAGCTCCGGCTCCGAACTGGGAGCGGCGGGAGGGAAGGAAAGGAGGCGAAACGTCAAGGCGCAGCCTCCCCCCCTCCCAGGACATGCATGTGCGCTCCGCAGAAAAGAGCTGGGCACAATCCAGAGAGGTGGAAAAACAACACAGGGAGAGGGGGAGTGACAGGACTCCTGGCTGGGGCTGTTGTACTGATCAGCTGGGTCCCATCTTATTGGGGATTTACAATCCCAAAGCATTAGGTGCCAAAATAAAGAACATTACCAGGATGTATGCTCTTGGGAAAACCAGTGCAAAGTCCTGCAGAACCACTGCCCCTAATGTAGCACTGGGGCCAAAAAAATCCCCCCAAAGGCCTTCTCCCAAACAGGCGAATTGCACAGGACTCCTGTTTTCCCTGCTGGCCCCATTTTCCCTGTCACCCCCGAACACAGAGCTGCAGCTCTGGAATTGGCTTTGAACCATTCTTCTCATAGCAGGGCTGGTACCATAGGACAAGGCTGATGCATGAAGGGCTTAAAGTGATTTTTCTCCCCCTGCCCACAACCAAGTCCAGCTTCCTCATTCAGCATTAAAAGCTCGGGATACTGGCAGAGGAGAGTGGAGTTCAAATCAAACTCCCCCATTCAGAGGAAAAGGCCCAGCGGTGGGAGGAGGAAATGTCCAGGAAAGACAAACTGCGGGGAGAAATCCGGGTGCCAGAGATGCAAGGATGTGGCAGGATGCACCCCCGGCAAAATCCACGGGGCTGCGGATGAGGATGCTTTGGCTCAGGAGGTGGCAGCAGCAATTTTGCCTGGTTGCATCCGTACCCCCCAGAGTTATTATGTTCAGGCCTGCAGCTGGCCAGGTAGAGGCACTAGAGGGGGTCCCAAGCAACCCGGGACATAGGTGACATCTGGAAGAACTGGCTTACAACAGCAGGTCAAGGAGAGGCAGCTGCCTGCTCTGGCAGAAGAAGGGCTACAGGGGAGGTGATAAGAGCCTGCAAATATCTGAAGAATGTAAATACCAAAGAAGGAAAGGAGATGGGGTGGGAGCAAAGGAATGACTCCTGGGTGGTACAGAGGCGCCGCTGGGATGGAGGAGTGGAGAAGAGGCTGCAGCAGGCTGAGAAAGCTCAGTGTCTGAGGGGAGGGACGGGATGGTCAGGTGTGCTCCTTCCACCACCAGCCTCCACCATTCCCATGCCTCCCGCTCTTCAGGAACACAGATCCCAGAGCACTGCTTCCTCTCACCTCTGTGAGATGGTGCAAGGGGATTTCGGCCTCCCGGAAAGCACAATGTCTTGTCTCCTCCAAAAAGGGGAACTCACTCCACAGGCACAGGCCCCAGGACAAAACACAAAGCAAAACTGCCCCAGCTCACTTTGGTGGAAGCAAAACCACCCCCAGGCTGGAGCACACAAGCAGATCCCAAATCTATACGTGCTGCAAAAGCAAGAGGGCAACAGGTCTCCCTTTCCCACCACCCCCATGCGAAACACTGGTGGGCACAACCCAGCCTGTCACCATCATTACCCCGCTCTGCTCAACAAGTGTCATCCTCTCAGGGCTGGAAGACATCTGCACCCAGGATGGCTTGCCCGAGGGGTGGGACACTCCCTGCCCCAAAACCGCACCCGGTTCCCATGGGGAGCAGGAGCTCCCCTCGCCCAGGGGGGTGCAGATTTCAGATCCAGCAGCGGTCACCAGTGCGGTGAGCTTGGCAGGCCTCAGCCCGGTCCAGGCTTACGTACTACGTTACCGGTATTTATCTAGGTGGGGTGGTGCCCACCACTAACGAGGTGACGCTAACGAAGCGACTCTACCTAGCGGCCACCAAGAGCCCAGGAGGGGAGCCCGGTGGTGATGGGGAAGGGAGGCACCGAGCTTCAGCCACAGCCCTGAGTTCCAAGCGGAGCGAGGGTCCCCTGGAGAGCAGCGGTACCCGGGGCGGGCAGGGAGCGGAGGGACCCCGAGGAGGCGGCGGCTGACAGCTGGGGACCCTCCGCCCCTTCCCAGCCCCGCGGAGTCCCGCCGGGTACCCCCAAGGCCCGGCCGAGGGGGAGGAGAGAAGCCTCCACCCCAAACCCTGCACCCCGCGGGTCCCAACTCACCGTCATGGCGGGGACACCGCGGCCGGCAGCGGGGCCGGGGCCGGGGTCGCGGCGGGGCCGGGCGCTGGCAGCCAGGGCGGCGGGGCGGCTTCAGCGGCCGGGCGGCTTCCGCGGCCCCACCATGCCCGCTCCGCCTCCCGCCCCGCGCTCCCCGCTCGCCTTTTTCCTCTTTTCTTTTGTAAAGTAAAAAAAAAAAAAAAAAAAAAAAAAAAGAAGAACTAAAACCAGCCCAAAAAACTTTTCTTTCCTCCTCCCGAACTTCCTGGGAGGGCCCGGGCAAGCCAATGGCAGCCAGCCGCCACCGCCCCGGCCGCCCCGCCGCCCGCAGCCAATGGAGCGCCGGGGCGGGCGAGGCCGCCGTGCCGCACGGAAAGGGGGGCCGGCCAGGGGCGATGCTGCGGCTGAGCGGAGACCCTCTGCCGGCCGCTGGCCCGGGCAAGAACGGGCTGAGCCCCTCCTGCCCCGGGAAGGGACCGGCGGGAGCTCAGCCCTTACCTAGGCAGGGTTTTCTTGCAGGTAGTGATTTTTTAAAATTTTTTTTTTTTTCGGTCAGGCATGGATTTTAAGCAGTCCCGCCATGTGTGTGCACACAGCAGGGTCCTCATCTTCATTCCTGAAGCGGCTCAGTTTTATCCTCCCTCTCCAAAGCAAAGATTTGCAATCTAGGCAGAGGTGGCAGCAGATTTGGGTGGGCCTCTGGTGCCCCCAGAAAGCCAGCCAGCATGGGGAAGGAGAATTGCTAAAGAGTGCCATAAAGGAAAAGGGGGCAGGGGGTTGCACATCACAAAATGCCAGGCTCTGCTGCACAATTACACTGAAGCGATGCTTCTTGCTACAAGAAACCTAGAAAATGTGGGGTGAACCAGCCACAGTTGTGCAGGGGGAGCTCAAGGCTTTGGGCTCCGTGCTGCCCTGGGGCAGGGAAGCGAGGGAAGGGACATCTGTCACCTATTTCAAGTTTTAGAGGCCTTTGAGAGCCTCCTGCCCAGCTGCAGTTCGTCTCTATGCAAAGCTCAAAGCCACGCCCTAGCAGGGGACAAGCTAGCCAAGGTGACTGGTGCATGGAAAGGGGACAGAGGCAGGGACTCAGGCACTGCTGCCAGCTACACAGGCTCCTGGGACACTTTCTGCAGCCCTCCAAAGCTACTCTCACACCATTTTTGGTATCCCAGAAATGCCAACACAATTGGCCCTATCTTCTTTCATGCCACTAAATCCCACTTCATCCCTGTAAAACCCTTGCCATCATAGCACTAGGCAATAATAAAGGGAAGAAAGCAGCTACGCTGAGATTTTAATCCCGTGTCTACTGCTCATTCCCCTCTTGCTTTAAAAAAACAGCTCTGTGCCTCAGTTTCTTCACTTGAGAAATGGGCAAAGGACAAAGGGAAGGGAGGTGTTAGTGACCGTGGTACCCAGGAGGTCATGGGAAGGCAGCACCACCCTGAGCCTGCTGAGATGAGGCACTGGAGCTGCAGGTGCTGCCTACAGTGACCTCCAGAGAGGGGCAGCTGCCCTTCGTCACCATTCCCAGGGCCCAGCCCCTACCTTATTGTGCTTTTCACTGGCATTGAAGTGTGGCTTTGGGCTTCCTGAAGAGCCGGTGCTGCTTTGTGGCGGGAAGGCACTTCCACCCAGCTGAGGCTGCAAAGACAGAAAGCAGGAGCTGAAGCCACAGGGATTTAGTCCTCGCCACGGTTTTCCAGATTTGACCATAGGGCTCCCAGTAGTGGCCAGGGGAGGGAAGCATCTCTCCCTCCTCCCAGTGCCAGGCAGGCAGCATGGCATCCCTGGAAAAGCAGGGCATCTGGGGGAGGAAGGGTGAGCAGAATTGCAACCCAGGGGACCCCCCCACTCTGTGCTTGCCAGTTTTACGCATGGTAGGATCCCCATCAATTCCGTATCCTATCCTACTCACGTGGTAAATGAGAAGCCTCTTGTTCCCCCAGTCACTTTCCAATGGCTTTTCTGGGTTGTTTGTGTCTCGAGTGTGCTCGGGACCCTTCCAGTCATCCTCCAGCTGCTGTGCTGGACTCTCAGGCCTTTTCCAGCTGTCATCTGGCCATAGTCCTACATCCAGACATTTAGTGGGGCTTTTCCACTCCCTTTCCAGCTGGCGCATCAAGTCCACATGGCACACGGGCTTCTCTTGGCGCTTCCAGTCCTTGTCCCACACCTGTGCTTGGCGGGCATCCCCCTGGCCCCTCCAGTCCTGCTCCAGTGGTCGTGTTGGGCTTGTGGGGCGCAGGGGCTTGCCTCGGCCTTTCCAGTCACTGCCGCCACCCTTCCCAGGGTGGGGGGGCGGCAGTTTCTCCCGGAGGCTCTGCCAGCCGCATTCGGATGGCTTCTTGGGCCCCCTGAGGTGCAGCAGCTCCCCTGGCTTCACCTGTTGCCTCCCTGTGCCCCGCACTGGGCTGGGAGGGGACATCTTTTGGCTTCTCCATGTGCTCTCCGCATGCCTCCCAGGACTGAGGGACCGTGGCGGTGGCCTTGCCTGGCTCAGTCTGCTGTTCTCTGAGCCCTTCCCAAGGCCCAGGGGGTGCAGAGTGTCCCCTCGGCTCTTCCTCTCTGGGGCTTGCTCCGTACCCCTGGCCTGCCAGACAGCTCTGCTCTTCTCCAAGTTTGGGGTACAGCTGGGCTCCCCTTGGCTCCTCCAGCTTTTCCCTGAGTGCCAGGGAGGGCTCAGGGGCTCCCCTGCCCTCCTCTCTGACTGGCGGGCTGGGCTTGGAGAGCGCGGACTCCGGCTGCCTCTCTCCAGCAGCCAGCTGGAGCTGGTGGGGCGTGGGGGGTCCCCCTGGTTCCTGCTGGCTCTTCCAGGGTGCCGAGCTGGGCTGGGGGAGCGCAGGGGCTCCTTGGGGCCTCTGCTGTGCTGCTCAAGGTGCCAGGAGACCCGCTGGCCCTAAGGATATGGGCAAAAGAGAGCAGAGAGTCCTCTTAAAAAATAATTAAAAAAAAATAGCCAGCGAGCAGGAATAAGATGGGATTAGGGCTGGGAGACAGCTTGGTTAAATAATTTGCCAGACAGCAATTGCACCCCCGTGCACAGAAACTGTACTGAAGAAAAGCCTCTTGCACCCAAAGGATGAAGGGGCTGCTGCCATTTAAGAGCAGAGTCCTGGTGCGTCCCAGAGGGTGGGCTGAGAATGTCAGGAAGGGGGAGCAGGGGAAGAGAGAAGCATGAGGCAGAAATAAAGGAAAATGTGGTAGGGGAAAGCAAGCCAGCTTGGGGAGTTGGGATGTGGTCCTGCCATGCAGGCAACCTCACCTCCCTGGGCAGGCTGGGGCTGGACTGCCTCCGAGCTAGGCGGCCTTTGCTGGGTGGCACTGGGGTCTTGCCATCGAGCCGCTCCACGCGGCCTTCCTCCAGGGCCTGGAAGGCCTCCAGGGTCTCTGATTTCCTGTGGGCACACACAGTCTGTCCAACTGCTGCCAGGCTCAGCTCACAGGCAGAGCCCCCACGGACCCAGCTCCCTCTGAGCCTGCCCCTGCAGATCTCAACCAGCTCTGGACTCCATGCACACCATAGCCTCTCCCTTACCCTGTTCCTACCACTTCAACCTCCCCAGCTTTCGTGTTCTGCTGCCTCACTCATGTCTTTTTCACACAATTCCTTAAGCTTCCCTCCATCTGCTCCTTCACATCCCACCCACCTGCGCCAGGATACTTCCCTGGTCTCCATTAATGTCCCCTTCTGCCCTGTGCCACCAACACTGGAGCCACTCATGCTTCTCCAGCCAAGACCCAAGCAGCACTGTGGGCTTCTCGGCATCCCTGATCTTTTCCTTAGCAGCTCGTACAGCAGATCCTGGATCCCTGGGGAGCACTGACTCTGGCAGCAGGGACCACCTCTGTCCTTCCCCCTTTCCATGGCTTGCCCCACTCCACAGCACGTCCTGTGACTTCCATGAAGTGGCTGGAAAGATGAGTTAGGGTGGGCTACTACCTCCACTTCTAACCATGCATCTTTGCTCCAACTTTACAATGGCCTCCACTGCCTGTGTGCTGTGGTGTGGTAGCTCTCCAGGCTGGGAAGCACCGAGCCTAAACCCAACCCTTGCTTTAAGGGAAATTCAACCACAGGTGAAAGCTGAGCTTTGCCATCTAGCCCTGCTCTCTCCCTGACGCACAACAATTTGGAGGTGGGGGCCCCCTGACAGCACAGGGGGATGATCCCCCACCTCTGACCACTGCAGAGACCCATCGCTCCTCACCTGCGCTCGCAGCCAAATATCCTCTCCACCTCCACCCGGCCGGGGCTGAGTGTGCGGGAGCCACAGCGGTCCACAGCATCCTGCTGGCCGAGGCGCTTGGGCTTGGGCAGGTCTGCCAGCACTGTGTACTCCTGCTTCTCCAGCCCGTGCCGCCCCTCCGTGCCCGTACTGCTGGGCTGCCCACGGGGCTCCTGAACGCGGGAGCCAGCCAGGCGCCCACCGCTGCCCGCTGAGTCGCTGCGGGCCGGCGAGGAACCGGTGGCAGCACGCGGCGGGGTGGATGCCCACAGAGGGTCAGTTTTCCGGCGCTCCAGAGAGAAATAGCCACTTTCTATGCGGTGCTTCGGCCAGCGCTCCTCGGGCTTCTGGCTGGCAGGACGGCGCTCTGGGGCGGGGAGAAGGCCGTTACTGGGGGAGGCACGAGCAACACGGGATGCCACCACGTCCACGGCAAAGCAGGTCTTCGGAGGAGAGCTAGAAATGGTCCAGGAGGGCAGAGATAAAACCCAGACTCCCTACAAGCAGAGTGGGAGCACTGGGACACAACACTGCAAGCTGAGGGCACACCAAATCATGCAGACAGACAACACTTGGGAGACCCACAGTTCCTAGTCAGCAGACACAGAGATGCCATCTCACAGAATCTGGGTCTCGGCATGGTGCCCACGGAGGTGTTGAATGCCTCCTGAGACCAGAACTGAGTAAAGAGATGCTAAATCTAAATAGAGATCCACCATGAACTTCAGAGCCCCCTGGATAGAAAGCAAACCAGAACAAGGATCTCACACGGGAGCAAACCAAATGTACCTCCTTTTAGCGGGCAGATTTCTTTCCCAAAACCCTGAGCCTTGGTTCTCACCCAGGATCCAGAGGGAACAGGCTGAACCCACCCGAGTCTGTCTGCTTGCAGGGCTCGTGGCCGCACCTGCTCCTTGTAGCCCGCATAGCTCATCATGTCCCTTTTGCCTGATTCCAAAGTGTTGTCCCACAACCGGGTCATTTCCCCCTCCTGGGAGACAAGATAAGGCAAGTCTCTGTAACAGGGATCAGTAGGTTTTGTGGGCTGGAAGGAGGTAAGAGCATATATGAGGAGTTACAGCCCCTTCAGCCCAAAGCTGCTAGTAAAAAGGGACCAGGAGAGGAGCTGCATGAGCATAAGGTGACCCTAGCCCAACATCAATGGGCATGGCAAGAAACAACATAGGAAAGCCCGCAGGGGAATCCAGGGGTGAATCTCATGTGCTCTTCAGTGAGAGCACCTCCTTCGTGAGGACTACAGGTCTCAGCTGATCCCCCACTGCCTTTTAGGACCTTCTGAATGTGCCCAGCAGAAGCAGCATTGAAAGGCCAAGGGGGCTGAAGAGATCAAAATAACCCAAACCACAAGAGATCCTCATCTCACCCTGGTGAGTGTGGAATTGGCTTCGGCACGGGTGCTGGGGTCGCTGCTGGTTTCTCTGTGCTCACTCTCAGCTCCGGGGCTGAGCGGGGGATATCCCCTGCTCTCGTGCCAGCTGTGGGGCAGTGAGAGAGGACAGCTGGTGGTCAGCACAGCCCCCACAGCTCAGGGGTAGGCAGCAACGCCAGCAGCCCAATGCATGCTCACTTTCTCTCCGCTGAACGGGGACAGAGGCTGGCAGAGCCCATCCTGGGGCCACCAGCCTTCCTCTAGAAGCAGTGTGGAGGACAGAGACTCTTTTGGTGCCTCTCGACCTCTCCTGGGACAGCCAAGAGGAACTCAGAGGGCATGGCATGAGGGTTGCTCACCCTTTTTCCCAGGCACTGGTGTGCCTGTGAGCATCAGGGAGAAGACATCTGATTTCCCCTCGCTCGGCTTCCCACTCCCCCTCCTCCACTGTTCCCACCGCGGGGGCTTGTTGGAGCAGCACGGCTCCCGGCTGGTACTCACCGCTCTGTCCCCTCCGCTGGGCCCACGCACACATATACCTCGCACTGGGGGGCTAAAATATGGAGGGCATCCCAGGGCCCATCTGGGTCTGCATCGCTGCCAGCATCGTGTCCTGTGACCTCCACAGCATGCTCCTGCGAGGAAGAAGGGGATGCAATGGTGCCATCAGCATGTCGAGGATGAGAATGAAGGCTACCCTTTGGAAACACCTGCTTCTTCTACCTCCTCTGAGAGCAGCCTGGGTTCTGGGGCTCTTGATGCCTCTCACAACCCACCATTGAGATTTTTGTCCTACTTCAGGAGACCAGAGAGGCCCAGCATGCTCCTATTTGATGCTGAATGCTGCAGGCATCCCAGAGACAGCGTGTGGATGAGGGCTCAGGGAAAATGCCCCCCCAAGTCGGCATTGATGCTGCTGGCAGCCGCTCTCCCTCACGACCCAGATAGCCCAGGGAGAGGCAATGGAGCCAAGAAGGAGGGAGATTTTTGCAGAAAAGGCTGTAGCCACAGCCCCTGCCTCTCTCTGTCAGGGCTTGCAGGCGTCTCAGCATCATCCGCAGCCCTATTACCTGCAGGGCTTATGAGCAGAGGTGGGGGAGGCTCGGGGGAGCCGGCTGCCCGCACCACCTTCCCTCCAGCATCTCGCCCGCCCCGGAATTCACTGAGGTGACAGCTCTAAGCAGATCGTGGGTGAAGGGCTGAGGTAACCTTAGAAGGCCAGGGCCAGGGGGAGAGAGGGAGAGGGCAAGAAAGAGAGGGAGGCTTATTACTATTTCATCATCCCAGGCCAGTCACTCCTGGAGGACAGCAAACAACATGAAACCCTTTGTGAACATGAAACCGGCTGTTGCCTGGTCAGAGGCAGCTGAGCGGCTTGTGCATCCAGCACTGCACTGAAGGACTGGTCAGATCGAGGTATCCAGAGCCCAAAGTCCTGTGAGATTTATCCCACTCCTGCCTTACCCTCTGGGAACAGTCTGCTGCAGCTGGGACAGGACACAGCCCCAGCCCTAAGCTGACAGCTGGGGTCCACAGGGACATCCATCAGGACCATATTTTAGGTGAGGCAGGCTGTAAATGGCAGAAGGTATCAAGCAGAGATTAATCCAGTGTGGATTCCTGCTCTGCCAGTGCCCCTTTCCCTCCTTTCTCTTCCAGGATCTATTGAGCCCCTTGTACTCAGTGTCCAGCCCTTCCCCACAAAGGTGGCTCCCAGCTTGGGTCTCGGCACAGCTAAATGATGGATTCCCTTGCCTGGGAAGAACCGCTCCCCACATCTTCCCCAAAAACATCTAGAAAACCTGGCCTAGCCTTTGTGTTAGTGATTTCCATCTCTACAAAGACACATGGAGTCTCCACCTGGAACAAAGGGGCCCTTAATGAAGTATTCATAGCCTCCAGGTGGGATGGATAAGCTCACCTGGAGAGCATGCTGCTGGTGAGCCCCTGCGGCTCGAAAGCAGTGCTGGCACAGGCTCTTTGCAAATATGTTGGCTTCAAAGTTCATGCAGGGTGCATTATCTACCGAACCAGACATTGTCCATAGCAGAGATGAAGATCTTTGGCAGATGGGCTGCTGGCAGGGGGCAGCCAGGAGAAAAAGGAGGAAGGAACAGCAGCAGAAGACCAGAGCTTTTGGTTCCACAGCCTCAGGCTCCTATGGCATCATGAATGTTATTCCCAGATGGAAGTTTGCTGCTCTCAGCTGGCAATACTGGAATCAAAGAGCATCCAGGTGCAAGGTCATCAGTATGATCCATATAATTATAGATAATAAAAGGATATGCTCTGTCAGGGATGTCTTTTATAAGTGGGCACCGCACTGCACCCTCAAATGACTACTGACACCCCCCTCAACTTGGGAGTCCCTGTGAACAGAGGGAATGATGCTCATGTCCTGCTATTTTGTTTGACGGAAGTTTTCTTCCTTCAATCTCCCTTAAAAGGCACAAATCAGACTATGATTGACTATGTTGCTTATAAAGGAATGAGCAGCTTAGGAAATTTGGAAACCCACTGAGAATTTTCCTAAACTTGTTGATCTCACTAAAATTTCTGAGACCTGTAGGACAGTTGATTGCAAAACTGTGAAGGGCAATAAGCACTGCTAGCACAGCAGCTGGGCTCTACACTTCTGGCCTGGCTTTTCACAAGCATCCTGTCCACCACCACCATCTCTGTGCAGTGGAGTTTGGGAGAGACACCTTGGATTTGAGGATGTGATCTGTGCTGGGAAGGCTCCGCTTAATTTGTCTGGAGGAGGTACCAACAGGAGGACAGGAAATCAGTGTGGGATGACCGCAGCATCCCTGATGTGATCATGCGGTGGCTCCTCTAAACATGGATATTTGAGTCAGAGCAGCTGATCAAGGCTATGGCTGCTCCCCAGAACAACCAGGGCCAAAATCAAGCTATGAGTTTCCAGTGCACTCATGTGCAATACAGCAAGTTGCACCAGTGCCAACCTCACAGCCTCCATCCTTCCACTGGGGCAGGTTTTCTTGACTCATTCACACTAAAAGCTGGACAAGAGCCTAAGCACTCACCTGCTGGGGATGCAGCATGGAACACACCAATATTGCTGCCCACCCCTGCCCACTGAGTGCCACCCACAGGTGGAGCCCATGGCACCCCACTGCCTGATGGGCAAATCATTGCACCCCGTGGAGCCTACTGCCAGGATAATGCTGTGATCCCCAGGGCTTCTGGCATGCATGCAAGCAAGCAGGCAGGCAGGCAGGCAGGCAGCCATGCCCAGTGTTCCCATTGCCTCCCAGTACCCCCAGTACCTGTTTCCCTACGGCTCCCGGCATCGTGCCGCCCGCCGAGCTCCCCCCTCAATGAAGCTCGCCGTGGGAACCGCGGGGAGCGAGCCCCCGCCCCTCCGCCCTCATTGGCTGCCACCGAGAAGTGATTTGCATATCGCCCTCTGAGTGGCTGGCGGAGGCGCGCGGCCATGGCGCCCACGGGCGCGGGTATCCACGTGTCGGTGTCGGCGGGCGGACGATCGACCTGGGCTCGGCAGCCCCGGGGCTGGCGGAGGATGGGTCTGGGGAGGGGACACCAGGCTGCGGCTCGTCCCCCCGCCTTGCGCCCTCGTACCTCGGCTTCTCCCCTGCCCTTCCCCTTCGCTGCGTCTCACCCGGGACCAAGCTACCCGCTTGCCGAGGGTCTGCCCCAGTGCTTGCCCGGCTGCATCGCGCCAGGAGTTAGTTAACCTGAACCCCAAACACGTGCCAAACACCGATACAGCCAAAGATCATCCTGTCCCCAGCACAGGTCCAACGGGAGGTCATCCCTGCCTACAGCACTCCATGCAGAGGTTTGTCTAACCTGAGCTTTACCTGCCAAGCAGAAGCCCTGACTAAGCCTTGCTTTTCCTAAAGAAATGTCCTAAACATCCATCCTCCATTGCTCCTGCTTCAATTCAACTTCCTTTTTCATTTCACTTTTTGTTTACCCATTGAAGAGATTTTGCAATAACTCTTCAAACCTGTCATTCCCAGACAAAACCAGTTATTCAGCTCCATTACTCCCCAAAAGTTCTTGTCACTCCACCAGTAATGTTTTTCCCCAGTTCATTTCCAGAATAAAATGCTGAAAGCAGCAGTGGGACTGTACTGGGTACAGCCTTGAGCTTGATATGCTACTTAAGAGCAATAAATACAGTGCCCTGATTATCACATGACTCCTGCAGCTACGCCTCTTTTGCACCGCGCTCCTATTTTCCCCCGAGCATCTGACCTTTTTGGCTCCCGGTCTGGTTTTGATCCTCTGCAATCCCAATTATATTTTTGTGTGTGCATGTGGGCAGAATGACAGTCTAGCCAGCGGAAGCCATCATGCATGGAAGCCCCAGTGTGGCAGCTCATGTCAAAACCTTGCATCTCTCTGCATGAGCCCTCAGGTGCAAGCATGAGCAACACACAGGTGCCCCAGCTGCAGAGCCAAGCGTGAAAAGTATGTGTGTAGGCCATGGAAGGGGGAGCACGTGGGGAGCTGCTGCTCTCTGCTTTTCCTTTTCAGAACGGTAGCTAAACTAGCATGTTGATTTTTGCAGGTACCTTATATTCAGAAGTGTCTTCCTCCTGAGCAGTTGGAATTTGTTCATGAGCAGCTGGAGCGGGGGAAACAATAAAAATGCTCAAATCCATCTTGAAAACAAGGGGAAGCAGCAAACAAGAAGAATTTTAAGCCAGAGTCTGGTATGAACTGTGATACGTCCAGCAAATGCTTAATGCACTAACTTGGGTGCAGGAGCTCACATCCTTGATCCAAAATATCCTTGGGTAACCTGACTGCACACCCTGTGAGTAACAAAGGCAGCAGACTAGGGCAGAATCAGTAATTTACATTATAAAATAAAGCTTTAATCAATCAAGTGGAGAAATCAATAGTGCAATGAAAAATCCTGATGGCTAATACTGTACAGGATTTAACAGCTCTGTTCTCAGTTTTTCCATATGGTCTTTTTTTTTATTATTTTTAATGTGAAGGCACAACTTCCAGCAGGAACTGAAGTCTTCAGAACATGGAAGAGACCATTGGAGATTTCAACTGACTGAGAAAGGCTCAAAAGTTATTAAGGCCAGGGAAACAAACCAAAAGAGACATTCTTCTAAATCACCTGGCAGCAAAATAACAAATGTTGAAGTGCTACCGAGGTCACTCTGAACATCCCAGCAGGATTATAAAGAGGTAATCCAGCACTGTCCCAACTGCCACACCAAGCTGACTACAGGATGCAGAAGGCAACTTACCCCACAGTGTGAAATCTGCTGAAGTGTGGAGTGTGGAAACACATGAACCGTACATTTCCTTAACAGCAGCCATTCCAGCTGCAAACTCCTGGGGTGGGTGCAAGGGCAAGTCGCCTTCTGCTCACAATCACTTTGCAAAGCACTATGTCCTGGGGAGAAGGGAAAGCTGCTATGGAACCCAGACTGAGGGTGTTGAATGCTGGCCTCCAGCTCTGAGCCACAGTCCCCTTGGTGTGGTTCACCACTCCAAACAGAACTGCCCTCTCTTTTATCCTACATCCTCTCAAACCCAACCACCCCAGAACAGCTCCAGAGCATGTAACTCCCAAACCAGGACAAGAAACTCTTTTTGCTGTGGGGGACTACGGTGGGTCCTTGGATTCCCTGACAGGGGGGCATGGGAACAGAAATTAGCCTTGAAGATATTAAGGCCTACCGTGAAAAAGATAGGAGTAAAGGAGTATCCGGAGATGTTAAGGATGTACCCGTAAGAGAGAAGGGAGTAAAAGAGTAACACTGATGACAGCAAAAATAGCCAACGAGATGTTACTGCTGTAACTTGTAACCAACACTGAAGGGACCCGTGAATTGGTAAAACTGTATAAAAATGCACTTGTGGCAATAAATGGCACCTAATACTTTCATCCTGGAAGAACTTGGTCTATGTCATTTGTTCGTCTCAACTGCGACATTGTGCTCCGCGAGTGGCACCACTCCGACACTTTAGATGCATCAGACTTTTGGCCTTGCCCCCAGGTTGTGTTTCTGCAGCTCTGAAACACCCAAAGATGAGACAGGAAGGTGGGTAAGGTCACACAGTACAAGCCCATGAGCTTTCTGGAGTGGCCTTTAAGGTAGAGCAAGAGAAGATCACCACAGCCATTTTGAAGGCAAGGAAACCACACAGGCTGCACTTTCATGTTATTCAGAATTAGTGCCTGAGAGTGCTGAGCCTCAGCCCAGGACAGGTCTTGGAGCCCAAGCACACAAGGTGCCAGTGGCACATGGGATAACAGTATCCACTGCCCTCCATTTACCTTCTCCAGGAGAGAAAGGGAGGTGCAATAGGACCCCATCCCTCACCACGTGTGTCACACAGCTCCCTCCAAAGGAACATGCTCTAGCAGAAACTATGTAGCTGCCGTCAGTATTGAGATCAGACCCCCCCCTTCCCAACTCGCTGAATAATTTTTGTATGTTTGCACATGCATACTCCAGGACACACCAGGCTGGTGCCGTTAGCTTTAGCAGCTGGTGACCATCCACACTGCTCTGATGTTTCTCCATGAAGCCTCAGGCACTGGTTTACTCTTCTCTCTTCCATTTCTGGCATGAGGAATCTATGTACTCATCCACTGCCGCACTGCCAATTTTCTGGTGTGGGTTTTGGCCACACAGGCCTTTTCTCCCTTTGTCATTTCCTCACCAGTACACGCATGCCAAGGGAGGGGGCCTGGCCGCTAGAGGCCACCATCTCCTACAGAGACAGAGGCCAGCAGGCTGCCCAAGCTCACTCTCTTCAAGAGGATCCACTCCCAGTTTTGACACCAGTATTCCTCAATCATGCAAACCTTTTTTTTTTGCCCCCTGCTGAAGGCATGGATACTAAAAAACCACATAACTAAGCTCGCAAGAAGAAAGACAATTAACTGATGACAAATGCAGCAGCCCTGACGTAAAGGGCAGCGTCTGCCACTCCCATTCCAGAGAGGGCCACACACATGCAGCAAGGGCATTAGGGCACTTCATGCTCCCCAAGCTATCACAATTAAGATCAGCACATTCAGCAGACAATGGAATGAACTGTTCGTTCCTGCTCTGGCTGGTATTACCACAGAAATAGCTCCTAGCTGTTCCCTTTCCTGAGCACCAATGGATTTCAAGATCCTTTACGAAACTGGAATCACGTCCCCTTTCCAGCAAGTACCAGCATTAGCACAGTTGCTCTTTTGCTTCAAATAAGTCACAAATATTTCTCTCTTAGCAAAATTACTTCGTAAAGATTTATTCACAAAGTTAACAAATTTCACCTGGCACTGGTACCAAACAAAAAATTCCCCTCTGGTGCCATGCCTGACTGCCAGGGTAACACATGAGACAAGATGACACCATATCTCCATGGAAAAAGGATTTACTGCACAGCAGACATGCCAGAGCACTGATGCACGAGCAGCAGAGTCCTTCCTAGTTGCATAAATCACCCTGACGATGTGCCTGTTGTACTAAGCGACAGATCACTTCCTTTGATAAAGCCAACTATTGGCTCCGCAAGGGAAGGCCCAAGGACAAAAGGGCTACACCAAGTAGAGAAGCTGACTTCCAGCATAAGTTTTTAAGAGACTCTGTGGCACTGAGACATTTAGCTGGAGATCAGTGCAGAAATAAATGGGTACAGCATCTAGTCACCCAGGCCAGTGCTCAGGACACGAGAAAAGGCTGAAGTGGGTTCACTGCTGGTCATAGACCCAAGTAAACCAGGCCCTTGCCCACAATGAAGGGGCTCCAAAGAGCAGCAGGCCAGATGTGGAGTGCTGTCCCAGATGCCAGTCTGAGCTCCACGTTCTCTGCTAATCTTGGTCACGGCCCATTTTGCCCGTCAGTCTCCGCCGCTGAGTCTTAGTGGTCCGCCCCGTGCTGGATTTCTGCATTTTCTTGCGTGGGCCTTGCCCACGTTGAGGTCGCTTTCCTTTTGTCTTTTTCCGGCTGTGCATGTGCAGTGTGGCAGTAAGAGAAGAAATCCTGTGCAGGGCAGGAAGAAAGAAATGTTTGGAGAACAAAATCTACGGGAGCAAAGCAACACCACAGCAGTAACAGGAGAGTTGCGTGGCCCAGCAGGAGTGGACGCCAGCCAGGGAAAGCCCCAGGAGAACCCCACTGTGCTGGGCATCATCCTGAGAGGGCAGGAAACCTGCAAGTCTACATGTGCAGTAACCAAAACGAATTTTCTAAGCAGTGGGCTGTTCAGCCACCAGAGAGTTAAGTCATCCTCCAAATCCCCAAAGCAGCTGTAAATCCTGGATACCAAAGAATGTGGAGAATGCCAAAGCTTTAGGGTCTTTAGACCTTCAGTCCTAGAGATGAACTCTGCACCCTGCAACACACCCTTCCCGGCAGCATCTGGAGAAGGACTAGGTAAACAGTTCAGGGCAAAGCCTGCCCTGCAACTGCATCCTCCTCCTGCCGCTGTCACCAGGGATCAATGAGATGGGAACCAAAAGCCCGGCCAGGCACGTGTTCTGCTAGTGCCCTCTGCTGGCTTCTGCCACCGCGTTCCTTCCCTGCAACCACACCGCTCATCTGGGACCATGACAAGCACGGTCCTCCTGATCAGCTTGCAGAGCCCAGCAGCAAGGACCTGAATTAATTTACACATACTTTTCAGACAGGAAGGGGTTTCTGGCCTTTTTGGGCATCGTTCTCACAGGCTTGTTTGACACCTCTTCCTCTTGCTCTCCTTCTGATCCATCACTTTTTCCCTTAAAAAAGAAGCAAAAAAGAGAAAAAAATCCCTATAGACACATTAAAACAGGAACACTTGCAAATCTGTTGTTTCTGCTGCCTTCTTGATTTCATCCTGTTTTGTAAACCATCTAGTCATGGATTATTTTTTTAATTCTCCACATCCCTTGCTGTCCAAATCTCAAGGTTTCTTACTGCAGCTCCTCAGAAAGGGAAAACCAGTGAGAAGTCCTAGAGTAATCCACCCTAAGATCCAAAAACTTCAGCATTATCATGGATATGCAACTGAAGTCAAAACTATGAGCTGAAGGTTTCAGCTTCTTTGTTAAATTACTTACAAAACCTCTTTAAGATGATTTTCAGATTAGAAGACAACACTATGAATTTAAAAGGTTAACACAGACAATTCCCCAAAGAGCTCAAATCCAGTCACAAGTCATGAAGACCAAAAGGATCAAGTCAAACAGTACCTGAAAGCCCCTATGAGACTAACATGAGAGCTCAGTTATAATATATTTTGAGAATAAAAGCAACTATAACCAGAGCTGAGTGGTTTCCTTATTTGTGGTCCAAGCACAGCATCATGGAGAAAGAAATCCCTCCTCATGCTAATAGTAATTTTTCGTGGACAGGACACAGGAAAGAGGATGAGGACAGCCCAAACAGTGAAGTCTGAAATCTTGCTGCTTATTTTGTATCAGCTTTTAAAAGCTCCACTCTTGCCATCCAACCTGGTGGCACCTTCCACTTACACAAGGTCAGCTGGGACTAGGCAAAGGATTTCAAGGCGGCTTGGAGTGAGCTGTTTACATAGGACATGTCTTCCTCTTTAGAGGCCCAACATAACTTGTGGAAGAATGCGAAAGTTATGAGTTTCCTCTTTGTCCTTGCTTCCACTCAGCTGCAAGCCTTTGGGCATATTCTGGAGTACCAGCCCTACCTATCCATCCCCAGGAATGTTTACAGCAGAGAGGCAGCAAAAGGCTTTACCACAGGGGTGGTCAGTCCCAGCTGGCGTGCCCCTGAGAGGTCCAGGTCACTGATGGTGGTCACTGTTACAACGTGGTTTGGGTGGTCGATGTTCACAGACTCTGTACGCGATGTCACCAAGTGCTCCAGTTCGTCAGCCTCATCTAGGGACACAAGACATCCTGCACTGCAAAGCGCCCCTCTTTTCACAAGATACGCTTGCTTGTTCCTGCAGTGCCACACTGAGAGGTGGACCCAGCCTCTGCAAGCAGGGTTAAGTGATGGAGGGGCTTGAACACCAGCACTACAACCATGAAGGGCAAGCTCCTTCTCCCAGGAGAGAGGACCTGGTGACACCTTGGAAATGTCCTCCTGCTTGCTCCTTTTGGTACAACCCACCTGACTCCTGTCCCACCAAGGCCAGAGGGCTGTGGGAGTCACTGCTCAGATCACTGCCCAGCTTCCCAGGGGGACATGAGAAGAGCGAGGAGCTGACGTGGGACCGTGTGTGGGCACCCTTGCTCCAGCTCCTATCACCCAGCCAAGGATATCGGACACGGACACCCGCCTCCCGGCCAGCACGTACCGAGCGCCTCCTCCCTCTCGCTCAGCATCTTCAGGTACTCTTGGTGCCGCTGAGAGATGGAAAAGGGTCACTGCGGCGCCTCTGCCGCTCCGGCCGGGACAGACCCGTGTCCCCGCAAGCGGGGCAGGAGGAGCCCGAAGAGCCCCCCTGCCCCCGGGCTGCCCCGCTCCCGGGCCGCCATGGCGGGGAGCGGGGAACCCTTCTCCAAGGAAGGCTGGAGGGGAGATGTGTGTAGGGCTACCTCCTCCTTCATCTTCCTCTGCTCCTCCTTCAGCTTCCGCTTGATCTCCTCCAGCGCCGCCTTCCTCCGCTCCACCTTCCGCTTGTGGAAGCCGGTCAGGTACTCCCTGCCACGGCAACACAGAACGCCCCCCCACCTTTTAGCGACCCCCTCACCGTGGGGTGTGACCCCCCCGCCTCCGGGGCCCGGCCAGCCTCACCTCCGCCTCTCCTCGTCGAAAGTCACCACTAGCCGCCCCTCACGGCCGCCCGATCCCCTCTTGTTCTTCTTACGGCCCATGGCGATCCCACGTTGCCGCTGCCGCCCGCCCCTTCCGCCGCCGCCCGGCCTGAGGGGCGGCCCCTGCCCCGCCCGCCATTTCGTGCCGCCGCGCCTGGCGGGATGCGGGGACGCCGGGCTCCTGGTGATATCCCAGGCGGACGGCCTTTGTCTGCCGAGCCGCTGTTGGGCTGAGCGGCCCCGGGGTGCGGGAGGACCCCGGGTGGGCGGTGAGGTGAGCGGGAGGTCGGAGCACCTCAGGGCTGCTGCCTTGGCTGCGGTTTAAAGGAGCCGCATGGAGCCGGCAGCGGGTCCTCTAGTCCTATCGGTGTGTGAGACCTGCGTGTGCCCCCTCGCCCGCCCCAGGTGCATTTTTTCCCCCAAGCTGGGGCCAGGAGAGGGAAGCTGCCGTTTTGACCTTGCAGGCGTGTGCTGCCAGCCACGTCATCCAGCCGCGGGTGGGGGCTCCTTCAGGCCAGGCTGCCTACAGCCCCGGCTCCTCTCCTGCTCCCTCCTGGCAAAACGCTGTTATGGCGCTGCCTTGTGCGGCCAGCACAGCACCCGGTCCCTCACCCCCAGACCCACTCTGCCACACCTCCTGAGTATTTTACATCTGCATCTCTTCAATCAGTGTTGTTCCTTCAAATATTTAGCATCTCTTCAGTAAAGGTCTAAGGGTTTATTTCAAGCTGTTGTCATTGTTTGGTGTCAGTGGCACCTGTGGCACTCTCAGCTGGGGGACGCAAGTGTGGGGATGGGTCTTGGTTCTGACACTGAGCCACCAAGATGCAGGACCTGGCTGAACAACAGCTGTGGTTTCTGTAGTTGATGTTGGCGAAAGGTACCAGCATGAGTTGGTGGGGGCATCAGGGCTGCCAGGTTCTTAGCTGCTGGCTTGAGTGACTTTGGCTGAACTCTTGAACCTTTCTTGCCCTCCAGTCCTTGCCCTAAAAACAGGTGTAATGCTTGTGTGGTGGCCAGCTGACTTTGGTGGAAGCTCCTGAAGTGCTGCGGGGGCAGCCAAAGCCAACCCCCCAGTGCACAGAGCATGACAAGTCCTGACACGGCCCGTTGGCCGCTCGTGCAAGGCCACCTCGCCTTTATCAGCTCTCTTGCTGCTTGCACTCTTCCTGGCCTGTCCTTTCTCCAGCAGAAATGCGGAAAAACCAGTTCTGTGGTTAATTGCTGCACTTCCCTCCACGCCCATGGGGCAGGTCTTCTCCTCCTCCTCCTCACTCACAGCCTGGCTGCACTTCAGCCTCTTCGTCCTTGCCTGCGCTCAGCCGGCTCAGGTGCACCGTCAGGCCTCCACGCTCCTTCCATTAACCTCGCGGTTTCTCCTGCCTTCCCCTTTTTACACCGTCTGCAAGAGCTGCTGGCTCTCTGGTGGTTCTTTCTTCCTTGGGCAACCCAGTGGGTTGGGTTGGCCCACAGGTGCGGAAGGTGCAGGCAGCCGCCTTCCCGGCCCTGCCCTGCCCTGCCCTGAGGAGTAGCATTGGACATGATGGCTGGAGGACACGAGAGAAGTATGAAGGCTCTGAGGGAAGTGTGGAGAAGAGCAGAAAACTCTTCATGCGCAGACTGTGGGAAGCCAGGTGAGTCCCCAAGGGCTGCTGGAGGAAGAGTCAGGAGCTGGGACTGGTCTGGTTATCTGACTGCACATGAACCTTGGGGAGAGGGGGAGGAGAGGAGTTGCTCTGTCTGGATATTTGCTTCCTCTCCGTGGAGGTGAGTTGGCGAGGGAGGAGGAAGGGCATGCTGCCACAGCGTTTGTGGGAAGAAGGGCAGGGATATGGTAGTGCCAGATGAGCACAGAGCTGTGTAGCTGCAGCACTGTCGGTGATGGTCATGTCAGATCTCAAATACAAATCAAGGTCAAGCCCAGTCAGGACCTGACAGGAAAACTCCCGGTGAAATCCTAACTGCTGCAGAAAGAAGGCATGATTCAGGAGGGCATTGTCTCCACCGTGACTCAGCTCGGAACAGACAACCTGCCACAGGTGCCTCAGAGGTTTATTTTACAGAAGGGCTTGCCTTCTTGAAAATGTACCCAGCTCGAGGTCCTACAAGTGCTGCTCAAAACGCAGATTGTAATCCTCCCAAAATGAGCATGTAGAGTGTACCACCCAAGCCAAATTAAGACTGGGCTAATTAGTACCATTTTAGCTTCTTAAATTCTCTGAAGAAAATTTTGGATTCAAGTCTGCTTTCCACTTTCTGAGTGAAATGCTGTTGGGAATTTGCACTCAACAGCTCCTGGAGTCTATTCCCAGGGCTGGTTTCATTTTCATCGAGGGTGACCCTTTACACAAAAGAAGTTCGCAAGGCACTTTAGAGTGTTTTGAGGTTCAGGTCAATAGAAATTCAGATGAAGTGGTTGAAGCAGGGAGAATGAGGGACTAATAGCTATGGTTTTTCCTGACTGGCATCTGTATTTTGGGTGTTAATTAATCAGCTCTGATGAAACTGTTGTCACTCAGCTCTCTGTTTCTCAGAACTGCTTTCTCAGTTGAGGCATATCTCCCAGGGGAATTTACCACTTCTAGTCATACTCATTTATTATACCCTCAGATCCTGACTGGGCATCCTCTACTTTGGGTGTCTTTATATGCCTCAGCTGCTCAGGAATTCACCGCAACATCCCGAGCATCAGCAAAGTCAAATCCCTGAAGATGGACCACTGGGATGATGCCCAAGTGCAGGTGAGACCTTTATCCCCACTGGTATGTCAGGTGGGTTGGGTCTAGGCCATAGACTAACTGTCCTGTCAAAATTTAATCTGGTTTAATCTGTCCCTTTGCTACTCATGCTCTGTATTCTCAAGTGGGGATACTCCCCCTAACCCACCGGGAGAAGGATGATGTGATGTGCTTGCCTTATGCGTCTCCCCATCTCCTGTTACTTTATGGCAAATGCAGAGTTCTTGCAATGTACCTTGTCAAGGCTCAAGGTCTCTGTCACTCCAGATTATTAATTTTTCACTTGCCCACAGCATCCAGCCTCAATGTCTTCTCTTGGTTTCAACAGTCTGAGGGGAAAGTCTTGGGCAATTCCATGCTCCGAGAAGAGTTTCCAGATAAAATGTGATCTCTTGAGAACAGTGGCATTTGTGGGAACTTGACTTCTCCCCGTTACACTACCCTCAACCCACTAATCTTCAGGGGACTGAAAACATTTTCTGGCGATCCAAAGAAAATAATCTGTATCTCTCTGCTCACAAGCAGGAGGTTTGGAATGTCCTCCCAAATGGCATTACAGAGCTGTTATTGAACTTGGTCTCCCTGAACATGTGGGGCATGGCAGCAAATCCACTGAATGTGTGTGCACCCAGCCCCACAGAAGTGACTTTTGTGACATTCCGTTTATTCAATTGCAATCACTTCAACTTCTGAGAGTAGACAAGACCATTGAGACCCACCTTTCTGTAGCCAAACTTTGCTGGGATGGTGCAATGGAGGGGAAAAAGAGTGCTCCATTGAATCTCAATGTGCATGTAGCCCTATGGTGGGTCAGGGAAGGAAAACGTCCAACATGAATCTGCATCAAAGGGAAGGCACTAACTCTCTTTCTAACTCTGCAGTTTCTGGCCAAACATGGGAATGCTGTGACTAAAGCCACATACGAAGCTCACATCCCTATTTACTATTACCAGCCAACCTACAATGACTGCCAGTAAGTTGCTGCATGCAGAAGAAAAGGGGGAAGGGCAGTTCTGGGTTCCTCTAGTTCATTCTAAGCTGTCTGTCACCTCTCTCCCCAGAGTGCTGAGAGAACAGTGGATACGGGCCAAATATGAACGCAAAGAGTTCACCGAGCCGGGAAAACAGCTGCCATATTCTGATGGTAAGAGCAGAGCACAGCATCAACATATCCCGCCTGTTGCCTTTGCTGGAAGCTTTTGAGCACCACAAGGAGAAAGCTCATAGTGTCAGAGTTGCAACAAGTGCTCCTGAGAACACAGCTGTTACTTACAGGGCCTTGTTTTGGGTGGGGTAAAATTGTGGGCAGCATAGTCTGGCACTGCCACAGGTTGCTTCCAAGCCTGGTATTACCAGCTGGCATTTTTTGAAGGCATTTGCTGTCTTGGTGCAGCTAGACCTCTGTGGTAAGGAATTTCTGTCCTGCTGCATGCCACCCCCTCTAACCATGGCAGTTGTGTTTGAAATGTCACTACCAGTCCTGTGACACAAGGTGCTGTAGCCCACGGGTCTGCAGCGTCAAGTGGGAAGAGTTCTGGTCCCGTGCCAGGGTTTGTGTGGGCCAGGACTCTGATGTTTGCTGGAGAGACGGGTCTCACACTGTCAGAGGCAGTAGTGGGAGTCAGACTAGGAGTTGGGAAGCATCTGGGAATGTCTTGTGGTGACCATTTATCTGGGCTGCAAACCCAGGAACACCACCATCTTCAGCTGTCAGAGGTGAGACCTCTCCTTCTCAAGTGTTTGTTCTCAGCACAGTACATCATGTGCTTTATTTCAGAAGCGTGGCTGGGACCCCAGCCTACATGTAGCTCTCTGATGCCTCCTGTGCCTGTGGTGGGATGCTCTTAACAGTGGCGTTTCTGCTCCTAGGGGTAAAGGAAGGCATCCTCTGGAAGCGAGGTCGAGACAATGGGCAGTTCCTCCCCCGCAAGTTCGTCTTGTCTGAGAGAGAGGGGTGTCTGAAGTATTTCACCAAGCAGGATGTGAGTATGGTGGTCAGCACCCACCTCAGTGCATACTCCACCCAGGGCAGTGGGTCATGGAGACATTCCTATCTCCTACGCATGTTTCTGAGGTTGCCTTGCGCATCCCAGGCCAGGAATGCTAACAGAAACATGCCCCTGAGGAGAGGGCTTCCCTTACTACTATCAGGGTGACATTTCTCCACATCCTCTCTTCGTACTTCCTTACACCTGGTGAAAGGGCTGACCTTCCACTTCACCCCCTTCCATTTGCCTCCTGTGTGATTCTGCACCATCCCTAGAACCAGCCTCAGCCCACTGTGAGCCAAGTTGGCAAAAACCTGTTGTTTGGTTTGTTTTGAGGAGGCCTGCTTTCCTGCTCATTCGTCTCCCTGAAATTAATACGGCAAGTGCTAATATACTGTCGCAAGGGAGGGAATGGCTTGGGGTAGGAAGGAGCAGGAGATGCCATCCAGAGGGACCTGGACAAGCTCAAGAAGTGGGCCATGCAAACCTTGATGAGATTCAACAAGGCCAGGTGCAAGGTCCTGCACCTGGGTTGGTGCAAACCCTGGTATCAATACAGGCTGGGGGCTGAAGGGATTGAGAGCAGCCATGTGGAAAAGGACTTGGGGATACTGGTGGATGAAGGATTGGGTATGAGACAGCAATGTGTGCTTGCATCCCAGAAAGCCAAACATATCCTGGGCTGTGTCAAAAGGAGTGTGGCCAGCAGGTTGAGGGAGGTGATTCTGCCCCTCTGCTCTGGTGAGACTCCACCTGGAGTACTATGTCCAGCTCTGAAGCCCTCAGTACAGGAAAGACATGGACCTGTTGGAGAGGGTCCAGAGGAGGCCACAAAAATTATCAGAGGGCTGGAACAGCTCTCCTGTGAGGACAGGCTGAGAGAGTTGGAGTTGTTCAGCCTGGAGAAGAAAAAGCTCCAAGGAGACATTATTGTGGCCTTTCAGTACTTAAAAGGGACCTATGAGAAAAAGGGGACAGAATTTTTAGCGGGACCTGTTGGGATGGGAGAGTGGATAATGATTTTAAACTGAAGGAGAGTAGATTCAGGCTGGACATGAGGAAGGAATTTTTTCCAGTGAAGGTGATAAAACACTGTTCCAGGTTGCCCAGAGAGGTGGTAGATGCCCCATCCCAGGAGACATTCAAGGCCAGGCTGGATGGGGCTCTGAGCAACCTGATCTATTTGAAGATGTCCCTGCTTATTGCAAGGGGGTTGGACTAGATGACCGTTGAAGATCCCTTCCAACCCAAACTATTCTCTGATTCTTGGGGTGGGCTCTCTCCTTTTGAGGTCAGATAGCCTTTAGACTGGCTCAGCTGTAAGGGCAGATGCAGTCTCAATGTTTCACTGGCAGTTCCAGAGTAGGCATAGCTCAAATCTGAATTGGAAGGGCTGGGCCACTGTTTGGGCTCGAGCTTAACACACAGTGAAGGGAGTGTGTGCTACAACAGTTTTGTTGGGAAGGGACAGTTTTTACATTTTGAAACACTCTGACCCTGCCTTACCCCATTGAGTTGGTAGCTCAGGTCTCTTTCTCACTAGGACTGGTCATGCATGACCAATGCCATTCTGTTTTCAGGCCAAAGAACCCAAACTCAATGTTAAAATAGATGTCATCAATGCTACGTTCCAGCCAGTGAAGATTGGAAACCCCAATGGCCTGCAGATCACCTATCTCAAAGACAATAAGACCCGGAATATATTTGTCTACCATGAAAGCGGAAAGGTATCTGGTTTTAGCATCGAACACTGCAAAGCCATTGTGGTGGTTTGAGTAGCTTCTGGTATTACATAGTCTGAAGCATGAGTAGGAGGGGGTGTGCATGTGCAAGTTACTGTAGGTAACAGGGTGGGGGTTCTGGCTTTGTGTTTGTGTGTCTGTGAGAGAATTTTGCTGCAGGAAGCAGGGCAGGAGCACTGGCTGGGTCGGTTTGTGTGGGAGAAGATGTGCAGATGTGTTGCCTGTGTGTGTGAGGGAGAGGCTATAGGTGCTGTAGAGGGAGAGCTGTCTGTGTTTGTAGTTAATGTAGGTGCAGCTGGGTGAATTTAGATGGCTCATTGTTGCTCTGGCTAAGCTTTTGGTCCTGTCCTTTTCCTTTCTCAGGAGGTGGTAGACTGGTTCAATGCCATTCGCTCTGTGCAGTTCCATTACCTGAAGGTAGCATTTCCTATTGCCAGCGATAATGAGGTAAGGCAGCACTAGAGCACACTGCTGAGTCTCCCACTGGTGCTTGGTTATGTGATAAAAGAGCCCATTAGTTATTATTAGAACCCCAGGTACGGAAGTGGAAATTGCAGTGTTTAGATAGAGGGTTGAGAAAGGGCATGTAAAAGAGCTTGTGGTGGCCAGAAAACAACAGCTTTCTGCTGTTTCTGAGCACTTTGGAGATAGAAGTGACTTCTGGCTAGGCACTTCTGCAAACATGAATCTAAAGGGTGACTGAATTGGGGGGAATAGAAGGAAGGGTGGGGAGCAAAAGTGAATAGCAAAGAAACATGACTAAGTGGATGTTACTCTTGCCTTTTTGTCAGATTAAAAATCGGCTGACAAGAAGCTTCTTGAAGGAGGGATACATGGAGAAAACTGGGCCCAAGGTGAGCTGCTGTGGGAGAAAAAAATCTAACAGGGACCCACCAGAGAGCCACTGACCTTCCCTACTACAATGTTTTTTTCCTACTGTTTCCCTTTTCCCCCCGACTTTTTAGACACCTGTGGGAACAGTGTGTGTGCACCAAGGGAGGGGAGGATGAAAGGGAGGGGAAGGACACATGTGAAAGTAGATGAAGCCAGAGTCCCTGCTTTCTCCCAGAAAAACAGATCTCTCTGCATGTGTCTGTGTGTGCGTGACCTTACAGGTATTTAGTGTCTAGATTTCTCCTGTCTTAACTCTGGGGTCCTTCACAGAAGTCCAAGAGTTGTGGACAGCAGTTGGGACTGAAAAACCCGATAATAATCCCCACTCTCAGATCAGAAAGGGGGAGGAGAAGGTTGCTGTTAAGGCAGGGGCTTGGTCGAAGTGGTTGGGATGAATTTTGGGTATCCATTTGCGCTGCTCACGGCAGAGGGCACTGTCCCCTTACACATGTCACCTCTTCCCTTCACAGCAGAAAGAGGCTTTTAAGAAGCGCTGGTTCACCCTGGATCACCGCAGGCTCATGTACTTCAAGGATCCTTTGGTGAGGGAAAGATCTGTCCTCTGGTAGTGGCAGGCAGCAACGCTGAGGGCAGGGCCGAAGTCCAACCAGAGTCCTTGCTCTGCATTAAGGGCGGCTTGCAGGTTCCCCAGCTGCTCTGGATGGACTCTAGGTGTTCCCATTTCCATCCCACTTAGTTCATCCCATGCTTTCTGTGTTTGTTTAACTGCCTGCAGACAATGGGAACATGGAGGGCAGTGGTATAAAGGTGGTGATGGAGAGGAGAGTGACATCGGGGGTGACATGGAGAGACAGGAGCAGCAGTTCCTCTCTTAGACATCTCGAGGTCCATGCTCTTAAGTTTTCCTTTCCAACACTGCCTTGAAGTATAGATTCCCTGCTCTTCTGAATTCCCTGACCACCTTCAAATCTTTTTGCTGCTGCATCCCTGGTCCTCACCCGCTCTCCTCCTGCCCTTAGGTGTGCTACTATTATTCCCTGGTTCTCTTGGGATACTGTAAATCCTTCTTTCCCTCCTGACATGCAGGATGCATTTGCTAAGGGTGAAGTGTTTGTGGGCAGCAAAGAGAATGGCTATAGTGTCCAGAAGGGATTGCCTTCCGGGGCACAGGGAAACTTCTCTTGGCATTATGGCCTCACCATTGTCACCCCTGACCGGGAATACCTCTTCACCTGCGAGACAGAGACTGACCAGCTGGACTGGATTGCAGCTTTCACTAGTGTCATCAACCAGGCCATGACACCACAGGAATATGCAAGTGAGTGGGTGGATGTAATTTCCTTCCCCTCCTGCCATTCCAATCAGGGTATTGCCCTAATGCACCATCTTTTTCCTTCACTACAGTTGAAGCCTACTTCAAGTTTAAATCCTAGGAAGCCAGGCGGGAACCTTGCTATGACTTGACTCTACTTGGCCCCGTTGGATGGGCTGTCAGGAGAGGAGAGATTGACATCCAAGAAACACAATGCTCTTGAAGCACCCTTCAAAGCACTTTCCTTCCCCATAGATGGTCCACTTTGTTCTGGGGGACAAATTAAGCTGCTTCCTTTCAAGTGCAAGATTATGTGAGTCTTAAACCTCGGTGCAACCTGTCACTGTTAAATTGCTGTGATCTGACTGGATGCTGGCAGGCTTTGCCTGTCAGTTGGACCTTGAAAACTTGTCACTTGCTATGTTGGACATGGGACCTAGTATTGCTCCTGCATGAAGCTGCAGACAGCCACCTACCTTACGCAAGAAAACAGCTGCCTGCCTGGAGCTACGCCGCAGCAGATTGCAGGGGCTGCTGGGCTAGGAGAGACAAGAAACAGCTTCTCTGCTGGCAACAGAGATGTGAAACATTTAGATATTTGATCAGTTAGAGCTCTAGTTGAGAAAGGTCACTTAAAAGACATAATCTAACAACCAAATGTGTGGCCTGTTTCCTCCTGCCATGTGTGGGCTTGAAAGCTTCTTTGGACCACATTTGTGTGGAGACCTTCCTCCAATTGCTACAGAGAATGTTAACAGATCTGCTCAAAAACAATGTGTGTGTATACTTGTGTGTGTGGGGGTAATGTATATGTGTGTGTATGTAACAAAACGTGGTGGAAAGTGGCATACTGCCCTAGGGAAGATACTGTAGGGTATATTCATGCCATTGAAGTTCAACTGTCAAATTGGAGTCTCTAATCACACCAGTAGAGAGAGGCTGGGTCTGGCAGAGAGCATCCTGTGGCATGTCCGATGCAGACTTTGGACTCTCTGTTGACTTTACTAGAGCGCGGGGGTTGATGTCTGAAGTTAGTAACACTAACTTTGCTCTGTTCCTTTGTTCTCTTTATGTCAAAGGCCTGGCACTTTCATTCTGCCCTACACATTACATATGTATATCTTGTATATTACATAAACATACAATTTTATGCAGTAATAGGAAGTCTGTATGTTCATGTCCTTCTAGTAACAGTTAACTGCTGAATCAACTCGTGATTCCTGTCTTAAAGATCATGTCTTAAACGTCTCCTGGGAGAGCTGTATTTCACATGATGGAAGGACCAGCTGACTTCTGCTGGTGACACTGTAGAATCTGATGTGTCTGCAGTTTTACACAGGCAGTGTGAGAGTGGGCACCTAGTGTGTTAAGGGGGAGATAACTGGAATTAATGAGGTAACTAGTATTTTAATTAGCTCCTAAAGAAATGAATAAAAATAATCCCTTTGTAATTTATTTTAACTTCCTATGTAAGCTACGCTGCTAACTGCTAAGGCATGGGGTTGTTTCTTGGAAAAAAGCACAGACAAACAGAGCAAGGAGCCATAGCTATTCATTGCACTTGCTGGGACATGTGGACTTTGAATCTTCCCATCAGAGTCAGATGGGCAAAGTCATAATCCCCCACTGCTTGTTTGGGGCCCCCTCTCTGTGCTGAGACCACCACAACCTGTTTGAAGCATCGACTTCTGGGATGAGAAGCAGCATCCTTCATCCTGCTGCCATGGCAAGATGGAGCTTTCCCCTCAAAATCATATTTTCATTGCAGTTTGATGATCTCTCCCAGTTTGGAACATGACTGTCCTAAAAACTGAAGGCCATTGCAAAGCTTGTGTTGCAAAACAAAGTGCCTTTCAGTTCTGATAGCGTGAAAATGGGGCAGTCCGTTAGAAAAAATTCAAGCCCCATCTAAACAACATAAACAATGAGTTCTCTGGGAAGAAGAGTAGAGAGCATGACCCAGCTATGTCAAGTGCTGATACAGGCAACCAAGAGGGAGGCCTCTGGAGTTCCCTCCATTGATGACTTACGTGCCGTACGCCCACTCCTGTGGCATGGTCATGCTGAAGCTGTTGCAGGCAGCACATTGCTCAGGAAGGTGCTTGGGTCCTACTGCAGTGAGGGCAGTACCAGTGAGAGGCTTCCTTCTCCTGTTTGATGCTGTTATTGCTGCTGGAGATGAGTGGGGGTGTCTAACTCAGCCATAATGATGCTAATGCACAAAAGATGCAAAAAAGTGTGGCTGGTGTGGCCTGAAAACCCCTGAGAACTAAAGCAAAGAGCACTTGGTAATGGTACATCTGTCTTTGCTCTGCATACTCTGTCTCATGGTGTCTGTTCCCTGAGACAAATGAGGCTCAGATGTGGGTGAAGAAAGAGGCAGGTAGCACTGGGTGTAGAAGTTTTAGGGCATATAGTTGTTATGCAGTGATGCCCCGCTAGAAGGCAACGGTGCCTACCTAACACACTTTGCTCCCTGCTCTGAGGTCCTGGTGAAGAGAGGGAAGGAGAGGAAAGGCTTAGAGAAGGAGGGTGGCCTCTGGGGAGAGGGAGGAAAGAGTGGGTCTAAAATATCCAGCCCTTTGGGTCTCTAGGAGCTTGCTGCTGACTGAGGGACAAGGGTGGAACATGGCCAGGTCATATTAAATATGAGACGCCCTAACATGTGGTGGGTTTGCTTGCAAAACCAGGTGCTGCATCCATTTTCTACACCTCAAGAGCTCCTGATATCCTCGGAAGGGAGTGGGGGACAGGCCCTCTCCTCCCAGCTTGGCAAAGCGCTAAGGAGAGTGGTGTGGCAGCTCCCTGCCTATTGCATTTTCAGGGCCAGCCCTTGTTTTGCTTCTAAAGCCACAGTGTGATGCTTTCCTCCCCTGCCACAGTAGAGAGTCTTGTCTTGCAGTTATCTCCCGTTTAAAATGTGGAATACTGTGCAAGGCGAAATGGGAAAAAGAGAGGGAAAGAAGAACAAGATTGAGGAGGGAGCTGGAGGAAGGTGGAGGAAGGCACTAAGGAAGGAGCATATCTGTACGAAAGAGGAGGGAGCCACATACTCCTCTGAACCGAGTTTAAACTGGAACTGCCTTTGCACCAGTGTGTGAAGCTGTGAGTCAGACACATTCCTCTGTGCAGTGGGCAAGGTGACTCTGCAGGGGCTGGTTCAGGGGGGCAGAGCCCACCCCTCAGAGTCTATCTGAGCAGAGAGGACACAGACCTGGGAGAAGGAGAAATCCACCAGTTGGCTGGTTTCCGTGGGCCCAGCTAGTGCTGGAAAAGCAACATCTGAGGAGCTGGTGAAGACCAGAGACGTTTCTTCCTGGCTGGCAGAGGTTACTTTGCACTGATCAGTCTTGAAGGAGGGGCATGTGTCCCATTCTCACCTCTTTGGTGGTTAAGGAAAACTACCGGATGAAGCTTGTGATGGACAAAATCAGCACGACGGAGTGGGTGGCTGGAGGTGAGGAATAGACTTCTCTGGAGTACCCTATGTCTGCTGAACTCTCGCCATTCTTCCCTCACATGTTAATAGATGTGTCCCATACAGCGAGGGGGAAAGGCAGTGGGAAGGAACAGGTCTCTGGCAGCCTGACTTGCTCTTGCTCGTCTGACCCAAAGATGTCTTGTAATCCTTCCCCCATCAGCACAAGGCCTGGAGGGGATCCTGAGAACAGCAGCTTCTTGGAGGAAAGCAGTGGTGGGGGTGATGGCAGTGGTGTCCTGGGAGGGGACAGCCTGGTCACAGGGCCACTGGGTGCAGTGCTGCTGGTCATCTGCCTTACTGGGATGGCAGGGAATATCTACACGGTGGCAGTGGCCTCTGGCAGGGTGGCGGGCCGCTCAGCAGGCTCCTTGGGGGTCTATGTGATCAACCTGGCCCTGGCTGACCTCCTGTACCTCTCCACCATCCCTTTTGTGGTCTGCACCTACTTCGCCCACGACTGGTTCTTCGGGGATGTGGGCTGCAGGCTTTTGCTCAGCCTGGACCTCCTTACCATGCACGCCAGCATCTTCCTCCTGACCGCCATGAGCCTGGAGAGGTACTGGGCAGTGGCCAGACCACTGTGGGCCAGGCGGGCCAGCAACGCTTACCGCAAGCTGGCCAGTGCCATCCTCTGGCTCCTCTCGCTCCTGCTTACAGCCCCCATGATGGTGATGACCCAGCTGCGGGAGGCAGGTGGCCTCCACAAGCGCATCTGTATCCCCACCTGGACGCCAGCAGCCTTCCGGCTCTACCTGACGGTGCTTTTCACCACCAGCATCCTGGCACCTGGCGTGGTGCTGGGCATTGTCTACACCCGCCTGGCCCGGGTGTATCGGTCCTCCGCCTTGGGCCCAGGGGTGTCGGTGGCGGGACGGGCCCCTGCCTGGCGGCTCTTCTCCAGGATCTCCGTCATCGTGGTTGCCTACTGGGTCTGCTTCCTCCCCTTCTGGGCCTGGCAGCTGGCTGGGCTGTACCAGGGTGAGGGGCTGGGCATTGGCCCCACCACCCGTGCCTACCTCAACTACGGTGTCACCTGCCTGGCCTACAGCAACAGCTGCATCAACCCTTTCCTCTACACCCTCCTCGCTGGCAGCCACCGCCGGTGCCGCAGCTGCAGCAGGACGGGCACAGCACAGCCTGCAGCACCCTCCCGGGAGGCCATGGGGACTCTGGTGGGAGGCCACAGCATCCCCCTGGCTTTCAAGGGATCATCCGAGTCTCTGGGGGAAAGCCAGGGGTGAGCAGCACCCCAGGTTGGGGACATCTCCCAGCCTTTGGCTGGGGTCATGTTGGGAAATAAAAGTGCATCACCTTCCATGCCAGTGTGTAGCGTCTTCCATCGTCGTCGTTATGGTGCCTCCCCCTTCATGACTTCCCCTTTGCAAGGCCGCTCACTTTCCTTGTCTGGGGGAGGACACATGTCTCAGTGATCCTGACCCCATCCTCAGGTCCTTCAGCCCTCGCAAGCCAGTCTCTACCTTGCGCAAGGCTGGAGAGTGGGCGGAAGGGAGCAGTTAGCCTTGATAAATCTAAATTATACAGCTGGGGAACCCTCACCACCCCTCATCTCCTCTCTAGCAACGGGCTGAGCTGTAACAAAGTCAGGACAACAGTGAGTCACAGATTTCACAGGACCACTGAGTCACTTCAAGAAGCAGCCACACTAGCAGGAGACCAGAATGAGGTTCATCCTCTTGTGGTAAAGCTCACAGTCAGCTTTCTTCCCCCCCCTCCACAGAAAAACCTTTGAAGAGTCTTTCTAAAAAAAGTCTCCCAAGTGCAGTTAGGAGACATTGTGAGGTTGCCCTGAAGTACAGCTCAGGGAGGTCAGCACATCTATTCAGCTTTCAAGATCAGCTCAGCAGAGAAAGCTGCAAGGAGAGAGCTCCACTACATGTCCACTGTCACAGCTCATGGAAGGGGACCCTCATCAGCACCATGTCCCTGCTGTGGTTGAGGAAATTCACAGCTCTCTGGCCTACCAAATGCACCCCAGTCTACCATACTGTGTCAATGCCACTGCATAAACTGGGTCAGGTCACTGCCTCAACACCATCTAGCCTAGTGTGGCTGGCTTAAATACAGCTAAACTCTGTTCTTATCCCCAGAAAGGATGGCCTCATCCATATCACCCCATGGGAAGAGGCCCCAGGATATGCTGTTCCCCAGCCATGCCTATGCACAGAGTGGCAACATTAGATGTTGTGTTTATTGTTAAAGATGTAGCCTTAAAGAGCGGGATGTGATTATCCAGAGCGGACTGGCTTCAGGCAACAATGAGCTTCAAGAGAGATCCAGCTGCAGAGCCTCAGGTTGCTTGTACACCCTGAGTGTTCCTGCCTCCCGGCTCAAAAGCCCTTGTCTCCAACTCATTTCTCTTCCTCCTCAGTCCCCAGTTCCTGGCAGCCAAACCTCCCTTTGCTTGGGTACCTGAGACACAGGACCTGGCAGAACCTCATAAATTATAGAGCAAGAATAGGTGGTATTGCTGCCATAGGAGCTCTGCAACCACTTAGTGGGAGGAATTGGCCCAGCCAGGCCTGGAGGGACCCCTTGTAGGACACCAAATTGTTTGTCCTTCAAATTGCTCATCCGTCAAATTGCTCATGACCAAGCCTGAGAGGAAGGACCAGAAGATTGGGTTTTTCCACCCCAGGCCTACCTGGTAACTGTTGTGCACTGTGGAAAGGGAAGCTCCCATCTTTCCCATGTCCACCAGGCACAGCCTGCCCAAGCAGCAGTCATCGCTCCTCAGTCAGACTGGGACAGCTCTCAAGGAAGCTGCTGGTTAACACCTTGGGTAACAGTACCTACCCACAGCCCATTGAGAACCATGCTGTAACATCAAACACACCTCATTATCTCCAGACTCCTAAGAGACCAGCCTCAGTTCAGACTGAGAAGGGACCAGGCTCCTTTGGGCTCACATGAGTGAAGGGGCAACAGAAGCTTAATGGACACACTCCAGCTGGGCATTGCTACCTCTCCCAGCTCTGGATGAAGCAGGCACAGCACATAGGTCAGAATAAAAACAGAGCCCTCCAGGTTACTGCCCACATGAGACACAGCCCAACAGTATTTGTGCTTCCACACTTATTAGAAAAAAAAAATTATTTAGATGAGAAGCCCACTGCATGCTCTGTCACACCCAGCACAGCATCCTTTTCCACTGCTGCCCCACGCATCAGCAAGATGTCCCAAGAAGACATAGGAGAACTATGTTGTGAATAGGAGCAACCTCTACAGAGGGTTGCAGGCCAAAATTAGCACAATTGAGGAGTTTCTCCTCCCTCCATGTCTCACTAGGTTTACCTAGATCTGCAACTTAAGGTAGTCCAGGTCCAGCGAGGGGTGCTTAGTTTAAGAAGAGATGGATTTCATCAGCCTGTTTTACTCAGGCAGAGTAAAGTGTCAGTCTAGACCTCAAGGGTGGGTGACTTTGCTTCAGGGACCCTTCCACTCTTCCCCTTAGTCACATCTAGCCCTAACATTTCCTCCTAAAACCTTCCTTGGGCTTTTTAACTTCTGCCTTCCCTGGCTTTTGACACTTACCCTGCTCTCCATCCACAACTTCAAGGGGCAAGGCTGGCACAATCCCACACACATATTGTACTAGAGCAAAGTTGGCTAACCTCCTCTCCCCTACCCCACCAGCAAGGTGACCAAACCATGTGAACTTGCAGTATGAAACAGATTAGATTGAGACTGCATAGACCAAAACTCTTATTTATTGAATGCTTTTTTCTGTATCTTTGATATGGAGGTGTCAGAGGAAGTTATTCCCAGCTGATAGACTGGACTGTGAAGTCCCCTTGTGTATCAAAGTAGTCGAAGACAGGGAGCCCAAGCCGGTTAGGGAATGTGAACTGGTGGCCTGGGATGTGAACTGTCAGATCATTTTGGTTGACATTGAAAGTGATCTGCAAGACAAATGCAAGAGTCAGAAAGTTTCTGCCAAGGTGCCCTCAACCCCTTCCCTTCCACAGCATTGCTGTGCCACCCTCCACTTGGCAAGATGAACACAGCAGCATAACCTGCTCTTCAACAGCAGGAGTGTTATTCTGGTCTCCCATGAGATGAGCATTCCCTGCTCAGTTCAATAGTAACATCCCTTCGAGCTAGACAGAGCTTTCATGTTTAACCCCCAGCCCCTGTCCCTGCTCAGAGCCCTGGATGGTGGCACTGATGGTGGCAGGAAAAACCAGCCACCTCCTGTACAGACAACCTTGAGACAGCCCTTGGGATTGGGCACCATGTGCCAGACACCTTCCCCTCACCTCTGCTGTGCCCCCCTTCTGGAAAGGGAAGACAGTCTCCCTGTGCTCTGCACCCCACTCTTCCACCTTCTTCGAGTTACACACAATGGTGTTCACATCACCATGAGCATCAAAACGGGGGTTGAAGTGAAGCCCAATGCTGGAAGCATCCTTCCCGAGATTAAACACAAAGCTGCAGAGAAAGACATGAATGCTGTTTTAATCAATAATAAAGTAGCACATTATCATGAACATCTGAGTCTGTTGCGTGAAGCTCAAATGAGGGTAACCAAAGAGAAACTCTTTGCCAAAGTACACAGTTTCTCTAAAATGATGTGTCAGCAACAGGTACTCTCCTCATCTGGGGTGACAGGACCCACAGTGCCATCCCGGGAGAGACACCACTTGGTTTCCACAAAGTTTAACAGGAGCAAGGTTAAGCACTTTGCCCTGAACAGGGAGTTCTCCTGCACTCAAACCAGCTCCCAAGGCATCAGTTGCTTTTCACAGATTCCGTTTCAGCCCCAAACAGTTGCCTGGTGTTGCACTCTGCCTGTTGGCCACTGCCTTCTCCCTGCCCTGCAGGCAGCCAAAATAATTACCATGTCATTAGCTATCCCAAAGCATCTGCAATGGCAGTGGGAGGGAGCAGCTTCCTAGCCCAGTGTCCACCTTGCCTCTAGGCCTCTTACCCAGATGAGAAGAGAAGAGGCATAGTATTTGGCAAGAGAAAGCCCAGGAGGCTTCACTCTGACGCTATCGAGCTTCAAAGGCACTGGGAAGAGCTGGGACATGTTTCCTGGAACACAGTTATTGCTGGTACAGCAGTTATGGGTTCCACCTTACCCACTGAGAGGCCCCACCAACCACTGATGTGCACAAGGGCTGGGAACCGCTGCCTCAGCCACCCTGATCCCTGCATAGTTAGGAGCACATTTCTACTTACTTCCACCTGCCTACTCACCACCTTCCCCACTAGTATCTCCATCAGGTGAAAGCAAACTTCAGCTGCCTGAGACCCTCTCCTGCAACATGCAGTCTTTCCATTTGCACCATTAGCTGGAGCTGTGGCTCAAAGCATCCAAGATCTCCCAGCTGCTTGGGCTATGCTCTTCTCCCACCCAGTGAAGCAAGGCACTGTAACTGTGTCCCTGCTCCTGGGCCATCTTCATGCAGAGGAGAGGATGTGGCAGGGGATGGTCTCAACCCAAATCTCAGTATAGACATGGCTTCCATTTCCTTTACCCTTCACTAGAGGGGATGTGGTCACTGACAGTGCATGCAGCTGCAGCTTCACATCTGCTTCAGCATAGCCCCTTGGCAGTAGTGTGCATCTGCAATGTGCATTAGGAAATGACTCACTGGGAAGTACTGCTGGCGTTAACCCTTTCCAAAGCTGCTCCTCTCCCACCCAAGGGAGGGATTCCTTCTGTCTCCCACCAGCAGAAGACAACTCAGTGTGGTGCCTTGAACATGCTTGGGCAGCACAGCATCACTTACCTCTTGGCACTTGGTGAAATTTTCCCCTTGACAGTGAGGCGCTGGCCAGGCTTGAGACCCAAGTTGGTGCATACTGGTCCCTGGGGAACGCAGAGGCAGAGACATTAGCTCAATACCTGCTGCCTCACTTTCTCCAACTTGGCAACTCACTGGGCTTTCTTGCAACGCAGTGCATTGCTTTGGACCTCTGTAGAGACAGGGAAGCTCCCTTCCCCTAGGGCATTGCACCAGGGACATCCCAGAGAAGTTATTCCAGTCACATGGGACATGTACCCAATTTCCCAACCTTTCTCCTGCTGCTCTCATCAGCATATCTGTATTTCACAGCAGTGAAGCATAATCACCTGCTAGCTCCCATCACACCCACCCCATCCCAAACACACCCATGTGCCTTGTGGGTCTCAACACCATCCCACACAAGCTTGGCTGTGCAGGGATGGAGCCTCCATTGCTTTCTTCTGGCTTGGATTTGAACTTCAAGCCTTGCCTAGGTACAGGGGCTCAGACCAAGGGCCTTTTTTTTTTTTTTTTGTGTTTTTTTTTCCATCTTCAGCATTTGCAAGAACATTCTCCTGTCTATGCACATACCTTCTTCCACCTTCTCTCTAGTAGACCTAAAATACCCAGTAAACCCACATGTACCCATTTTCTATCACACCAGAGGCAAGACAGAAATAATACTGAGAATCTTTCTCCCACCCCACCTTAAGAAATAAGCACACATTTGAAACGCTTCCTGTTTAATCACTCTCAATCTAATGAAAAATAAGTTAATCAAAGAAATGCAATCACTTCTGACACAAGCCTTTGCCCAGCAGTCTTTGACACAGAAGGCCACTTTTGTATAGCATATTTCCTTACAAGAAGGAGAGCGATAACAACTCAGTGACTCATGAAAACTTCAGCCAGAAAGCAAGCAGCAAGGCTGCCCAGAAAGATGCTCACAGAGCAATAACTATCACTGCAGCTGCTTCCCCAGAGCAGAGCTGCTGTAGAACAGGTTACCCCAGCTCAGGAGCCAAGCCCACAACGACCCCCCCACATACTTCCCCAAAGGGATTTTGCAGGGAAAACAAAACATTCCTGCCAGAACAAGAAATAGCAGCTACCCCTGTGTAATGTCTGCAGCAGGGATCCTTCCTCCCCAGCAGCAAGCACCCAGCTCTAGCAGACCTTCTGACACAGGGGCTGACAAGCAGATGGACAACAGTGCAAACACCCTCACATCAATCTGACACACTCCCCACAGTCCCACTCCATGAAGTGCCAGCAAAACTATCCCTGCAACCATGCACTGGCTGCCCCAGCCCTTTCTCTACTCACACAAGACATGGTGCTGCTGTGCAGTGCTGATGCTGCTCTCCACCGAAGTGCAAGAGACCCAGGCAAGTAGCTGCAGGGACCCCACCCTTGCCGTTAAATAGATGGAGAGCTGAGTTGTCCCAGCCCTGCTCCACCACACACACCAATCAGACCCAGGAAAAGGTGGGAGGGGTCGGTTTTTGGGAGGAGGGAGGGCCTTTCAGGCAGAGCTGCCTCCTCCCACCCTCACCCAGGCTCCACTCCACGATGTGAAACCCAACACTTCCAAGTGGGCTGCTGGCCGCTCCAGGAGGAGATCCAGCTGTGTGTGGCCACGAAGCCAGTGGAAAATAGTTTTACAATGAGTGTTTTACTATCCAAAGCTTTTATCCCACATGGAAAATGGAAAATGGATGGATTGAGACTTGGCGGGAAGGGTCTAGGAGGAGGGCTGGGCTCTTCAGCTCTGGCTAAATCAGGAGCAGAAGAAGTGTCACTGAGTGCACACAGTACCTCAGAAACTCTTTGTGGTCCAGGTGAAACTCCAGGAACAGAGGACTGAATTTGGATCCAGGGTTGCTCAGCTGCACTATCAAGATGTGCTGACTCCAAATGCTGCACAGCTGCTGCCCCAGACCTTACCACCCTCTCTTGTAGGTACAGGAAACAGAGCGGGGAAATAGTCCTTATTCTGCAGAACCCCCAGACACTCTCAAAACCATGCAGTTAATCTTGGCTATAGGGCAGAGCAAGCCAGGAGGAAGCTGTCTTGGAGGGGTGGGAAGGAATTATACAGAAAATATCAGTGCCTGGCTCTTGCACCTACCCTGGGCACACCTGGGGGGCTGAAGAACAAGGGGACGGGGGCAAAACAGTCTATCACAAATAGCCATAGGATCTATATGTCTTTTAGCTGCTTCCATGTTCTTTTTGTGTCACGTATGATTCAGTCTGGGTGAAAGGAGCCCTTTGGAAAAAGTTACCCAATTACATGGCTCAACTGTAATTACATTGAAAGAGGAGGGAAAAAATTCAGGCAGTGGGCCAAGCTTGTGGCTTAAGGCTCTCCTTGTCTTGCATATTTGTCTCTAAATCACAAGGCGCTCTGTGATTTCCTTAAGAGGCCCAGAACTGGAACTCACTGAAACACTTTCTTCTTCTCTTTCTATGCTGCACATCAGTTCCCCAACTCCTGAGGATGCGATAGTCCCCATACCTCTTAACCCCATAAAGCACAACCCCAGTGGCTGTTTTCGGTCAGTGCCATCCATGCCAGCAGAGGCAGTAGGGAGGCCCCTGGAAAGGCTCCAGCCTTTGGCCAGGTCACCGATCACCCCAAGACACAAGACACTTGGAGCAAAGGCCAAAGCGGGCTTCTCTGCTCTGACATGCCTGGTCCATCTTCTCCCTTCTCCCTGTCCTTGAGCCTAATCATTTCCACGTGGTGTGGGATGAGGAGGGGTACTCCATACCAGCAGGAGGAAAAGTAACTAGTGACAGCTTCCCTCTGTTTGGGATGTGTGTGTAATTAAATAAATTCCTTTCAACTGCAAGATATTTTAAGATCAACCCCCTGCAAAGGACTCCGGACATCTCTCCAAGGAGATAAGCTGCTGCTGGAGCCATAGTTTAGTAGGTTGCAGGGGTCGGACTAGGAGGGACCGTTCCCTTGCAAGAAATGGTGAATGGGGAGAGGAAATGTGTAGGTATTTGCTTGCTTAGAGCTGGAGGTGGGGGCAGCCATTTAAAAAGTCAGGGGTAGGTTCTGTGTTTCCTGTAGCATTTCTGGCAGCTGGGCACTAAGCCAGTCTTAGCAGCCACCAGCTCCTTGAGTCACACCTGTCCAGGGACCTTCATCCAAATACTGCTGAGAAGAGTAGAGACCAGCTCATGGATAACAGGTGATAATGAGGGAGAGGATACTATCCAAGAGGAGACACTGGAAGGGCTATTCACATCAAGGAAATCTGGCTTTCAGACTTGAGTCTAACTCAGGCAGCCCACGCTTGTCTGTCGGAAGTCCAGATGTCTCTGTTAGTTTAAAGGACCCTTGAATTAACAGGCATTAGCACAACAGGCTAATACTGCAGGCAAGGGGCCCATGGGGGTTTCACATTGTCTGCAGACCATGGTCTGCCTCCATCAGTACAATGCCATGTTTCCCTTCCTACCTCTGGATTGGAGCCACCATGATGACGTGATAAAATCTAAAGCTCCAGGATCAGCATCCTCATAAGGTACGGCTGAATTCCGGAGAGGGAAGGTCCGTGCTCACCATGATGGCACACCAGATGGGGATGGTGTCTCCAGCCGCACTGACACCTGCTCCACCACACTGAAGGTGCAGAGGTGCTTGCCCGTTATTTTCAGCGGCAATGTGGTGTAGGAAGGGCAACCCACTGTGGGTTGAGGATGGCAGAGCCAGGCTGGTTAAAGCTGGCAATCCTCACCTCCTGTCACCTCATTCGTTATCAGCTAGGGGATGTGCCAGCAGGTTGTCAGCCCATCCAATCTGCAAAGGATAGAGATGAGGAAGATGAGGACAGATCATAGTGGGTCTTGGTGGCATGAGCTTATCCTGCTGTGTGGGAACTCAGCAGTGGGATAGGACTTTTCCACCTTTCCAGACAGACTCTTCCTCACCAGGAGAACTCTCCTGCATCGCATTCCAAATCCTCACTTTGTATTTCAGAGAGAGACACCGATCTGAACTATACCTTTGGAAGCAAAAGATCTTCTTTGTTCAAGCCAAAGAGAGTGAGTGGACATGATACTGTTGCTGCAGTGTCCTTGGCTATACCAAGCTCTTGGCCAGAGGGAGCTGAAAGAGTGGAGAAGGGAATAATGTCTGTGGGATATTAGTTCAGCAGTGCCTCATGCCTGGTTGTGAGGGTGAGGCAGATGGTGTTTGCACCCGCACCTGCATTCTCCAAACTAGGATTCTGTGTCCTGGACAGGATGGGGCCAGCAGAGCCAGTTGCCGTGACAGGGGGAGAACAAATTCACAGCCAGCACTTGTGTGCAAGGCCACAAATCACAGCAAAGTCTCCACCAAGCATGTTCTGTGCTAGGGGTGAGGTGTCCTGCTCAGGTCCTTACCCTGGGCACCTCTCCTGTAGCCTGTGCTACAGAGACAGCCTGGCTCCTGGTAGCAACTCACTGCCCCCTCACTAGCCTTTGCTTGCACAGTGTCCCTGTCTGCTCACTCCTCCTTGGAAAGTACAAATTGCCTTCGTTCAGTGAGAAATCCCAGACAGTCCACAAAGAACTCCTGTTGCCTTTGGGGCCTGAGCTCATGCCTCAATGCTGGCTGAGAACTGTCATTCCTGTAGAAGGGACCAGATACCCCCATCTGTTGCTAGGGCTGCCCATAATTTTCATTGTAGCTCTTCTCCCAGGGCCTCAGCCTTCTTCCTGCAGTCACCTTGACATCCAAAGAGCCTGTGCTGATCTCTCCATGATGAGATGACACAGTTTCTTGAGCTCCCAGCTTTCCTTGTGGACATCCCCACCATTCCCAACCTTCAAGCTGTAATTCAGCTTAGGTTGAAGAGGGAAACATGATTGCTAAGGGTGAGTTTCATCATTGCGAGTAGCTTTGATATAAAGTCTGCCTTCTGGTCTAGCTGATAAGCACTGGTATGCCTCAGCATACGTGGGCTGGTCCTGTGTGCTGAGGGCTGCAGTCTAGCTCCTTCACACTGTGGGGCTGAGATGAACTGCTGGGCTGAGCTGTTGGGTGGCTCTAACCAAGGTGGTTTGGCAGCCACCAGAGAAATAGCCCATTCAAGCAAGTGTTTGAAGCAGAAGAGGGAAGATCTGCCTCCAAATCTGCTTGTGAGGGATGCAGGGATAGGTAGGGCATCGTGAGTCGTGACCCTGGAGAACTGGGAAAGGACCTGGCTGAAAAGCCCATGGACTACGTGACCAAATCCACCTGTATACATTGCTCTCCAACTGGCAAAAGCCTGTTTTGGCTGCAATTACTCCTTCAGTGATTTGCAACATCTTTCCACTGGGAGAGTGTCTTTGTACCTGTTCAGCCACTTCGTGCTATGTGGGTTGTGGTATTTTAAATTCAGGATTAGGTGTGCTAAACTCAGTTTTATTATCTTGCGGACACAGAGCCTCACATCAGGAATGAGCCATAGCAGGATCTCCCAAGCTTTGCCTGCTGAAATTTTTCCAACCACATCCAATTTCCTGGGTTAGGAGCCGTCTCTGAGGCTCCAGCTCCTGCTGACTCCAGAATCTCTGCTTTCATTAAATCAGTATGGAAATATGTTCCCCAATGGTGAAGATAATGCTATAAATGTTATCAAAGGGTACCTGGACAAGGTGATTTAGTTGGGCTAGCCTAAAATTACAGCTTAGGGAAGTGGGAATGAGTCTTGCTCACGCGAATGACACGGGGATGTGTTAGGCACACCTTGAAGTGCATCCCGAGAGCTCCCTGTCTCCCACCTCGCCCCTCCAGCTGCTCACGTTGGGCTGTCTCTCACCTCTGGGGTGCAAACCCTCCGTGGGCACAGCAGGAAAGGGACTGCTCCTGGTCTGCCAGCCGGGGTGGCATCCCTGTCGCTGTGGGACAGGCACAGCACCGGGGTGCTGGGTCATGGTCATGGGCAGCGTGGATCAGCCTGTGTCGGCCCATGGAGATGGTTGACCCAAGCCATTCAAGTGTCCTTTTAGTATGCAAGAGCGGCAAGAAGACACCCACTGATCTGGGTTAACTCCTCTGTGTGTGAGATAGGCAGGAGGACTCTGCTGGACAGTGCTAGGAATACTGAGAGCACAGCAAAAGAGCTCCAAGCCTTCCATTAACTTGGACGTGAAGGATCCTGACTGAGAGGCTGGAGCAGTAGACTTAGCAGATCCTAACCCAGACTGGTTAGGAAGGCTTCAGGCAATTTGCATTTCAGTTTAAGGGCACTTGGCCCAAGACAGCACAGCAAAGACAAATCAAGGAGGGGTGACTTGACGCTTTAGGAAAGCACATTCTGGGTTTTGACACAGAGAGGTCACCCGCAATGATGCAGCCCAGACTGGGTGATTGCTGCATGCAGGGAATTTCCAAGAGCTGCAAATGCAGGTTGGGAAAAGCCTTGTGGCAGGTCTGGCAATGGCTGCTGATCCAGAGGAGGACAGCACACCCAGGAGAGCTGGAAAGTAAATGGGGTAAGGCTTAAGCTCTCCTGTAAGAAAAGTACCATCAGGGACCTTGTACAACTCTGCCATGCATTTTGAAACTGATAACATTTTTCTTATTTAAAGAAAATAGGAAATCAACTTCTGACCAGTGGCACGAATTTCTGATTTTCTTTAAATAAATCAAGTTAAAGGAATAGAAAGAATGGAAAGGGTAGAAGTGAAAATGAGTTGGGGTGCAGCATGCATTGTTCAGACTGTTTAGGGACTGCAGGCAGGGCTTCAGACCTAACCTTTAAGAAATTACATGTTTTGAAAGCAGAGCTACAAGCTCAGCAAATGCTGACTAATAGAGGGGAAAATATTGCCACCACTTGTCTGGATGTTGGCTAATGACTTCCAGAGGGCCTGCAACATAAGCCCAGTGCCACCACTGCAGGAGAGAAAGGGAATATTGTGCTAAAATATGATGCTAAGAAATATTACTGGGCTGCTGGTCAGTGTAGGGAGTTCAAGGGCAAGGAAATTCAGCTACACATGGGAGAGTCAGATGTTTCGACACTGACATACTGGAGTAGGAGAGCTGCAGGCTATCGGCTGATTGTGGCCAGCGGCTCTGTTCTGCTGTAATACCCACATTAGTGTCCTTGCAGTACCTTAGAAACCTGCCATTTATTGAGCCTATTTCAAATGTAGAAATGAGCTGCTGAGGCATATTCCCTGTCTTGGGTTGTTGTCTGTTAAAGCGACTTTTGAGATGTGCTGTGCAGAGGATTGTTTGCTGTACTTAATATGCAGACAGTAAGTGGATGCCGTGTTTGAACATGTTACAGCAGCCCAGATGCTGTTTTCAACTGTTCCAAGAAACAGTGCTTAGGAGAAGTATGTTCGTGGAATACAGGCACGTTCTCCTGCAACACCCTTGAGACCGAAACTAAGCCACATGCCATTTTTTCAGTGAGTGATGTACGTAAAAACCAGTCTGGAATGACCATCCTGAAGAAAAGGGTTGCCTTTAATAGGCTTTGCTGGCAGGAATGACAAAGAAGCTTAAAATGACCCTTTTTTTTGTACATACAAAGTGATACCTTGGATGCAGGATGATATTAGTCTCCGCATACAGCAGAAGCGGCATCAGAGCAGCTTGGGAGGTGAGGCCGGCAGGGAGCCTGGAGCACATAAGATTTTTCTCACTGAGATGTACCATGCGTAGACCATTGCATCTGCTTTGCCAAATGCACTCATCTGCAGCCAGCCCACAAGCCAGTGTTAGGGGCACATCTCATGTTTGGAGAGCCTCCAAAGCACATGGGATCACAAGACATCAGCACAGCCGAGCTGAAGCCAAGGCAGGAAAATGGCCAACTTAGCCTTTCCAAGGGGCAATGGGGCCTCACCAAGCAGCAGAGGCTGGGGGAAGAGGATTGCATTGGGCAGACAGGAGCCTGCCCTCACTTGGGGTCCTGCAGGTAGTACAACTCATCATTCCCCAATGGGGACACATCCTGCTGGCCCTAAAGCCACTGCAGCCTGGGACTTCCCTGCACTTCTGCGTGGGGGACCACCTAAAACTCCCTTGTGGGTTTCAGCTGCACATGCCATCCCTCAGTTGATGCCCCAAACAGTTAGGCAGTACCAAGCCCTGTTAGATAGCTGCTGTCTGCCACCCTACAGCCAGCTGGAACAATTACTCTCTCGCTAGTAAGCTGTCTGTTATCCGCCAGGATCAGCTGCTGAAATGGGAGGGTGTTTTGGCAGGGCTTGACACCCTCCCTTCCCTGAGGCTCATACTATTTGGGGATAGAAAGCGCAGGGCACTCCTCTCTGATGCTATCGTGGTTTGGAGACAGTGGAAAGCGCTGGGATGTGTCATCCCTTGCAACGCTGTTGGTTCCCACCGCCTTGCAAGAGGAACCAGGCACACTCCAGGGCTGGTGAGTACATGTACATCACTGCCCTGGTGAGGCTGTGACACTCTTTCAGGAGTTTTTGCAAGCAGATCTCCCCAAGGAAGCCCTTTGCAGAGCCATCTCTACCCCTGCCAGCAAGCACACCCATCCATAATCATGTCCTACACAAGAGCTCACTCTTCCTCACCTCTCTCTGGCTTGCTGTGCTCCCTGGGCAGAGAGCAGGCACTGAAGCACCCCACCAATGCCAAAGCTGGTCTTTGCCCTCCTGCAGTGCTCAGGAAGAGCCAGCCTCAGGTACTCAGCGCAGTCCAGGTGTCAACTGTCCATACCTTATGGCAGAAAATAGGGTCCACACTTGGGATCTCCTTGGTTCCTTCCTTCAGATGTGGAGCTGGGGGCAGGTTCACAACAGCTGCTGGCAGGGTGGTAATACAGGAGCACAAGCTCACTCCCCCAGCAGTAGCAGCACAGATGTTCTCTCCCTCTCTTCTGCCTTGTGCTCCAGGGCTGTGCTCCTCATCCTTTCTCAAACAAAGGACCTTCTCATTTTTCTGGAAGAAAGTCAGATCTCATCCCAGTGGAACTGGGTGGCTTGGAAAAAAGGAGCAAAATGTGCTGATGCACTTAGCACCCAAGTAAACAACATGGCATTGTTCTGTGGGATTGTAGACTTGCTCTCACTATGATGGACACTGAGGCCAAGCACTGACAAACTCCTGACTTTGGCTGGGGGCACAGATCTTGACATGCCAACTGACTGCTTGGCCGGGTACATGGGCGGGGGACTTTTCTGTGGGACAGCTTTGAGGGTTTTACGAAGCATTGCTGGCCCAAGTGCTGCTGCTTGCCTCTTCACAGCAGGAGCCTGGGGGAAGAGGGATGGACAGTCACTTACAGCATCTGTGCGCCGGTGGTTTGGTGGCAAGTGCTACTCTCATCAGCATGAAGCTTGCATTTTTCTCCCAGCACTGAAGGTAACGGAAAGTCTATCAGCCAGTCAAGAGTTTTTGGGTGTACCCTATATACGCCAAAGGTCTGAGGGGGATTCAGGTCAGTGCTGTCTGTTCAGCAGGTTCACCAGGTACACCATGAGGCCAAGGGCTGTTGCACCAGCGGGACGCTCAGCATTTACACCCCAAGGTGCTGATCCCTGAGACTCCACCAGAGCTGGGAAAGGCATTAATGCATTTAGCTTCTCTCTTAGCAAAAGCAAAGTAAATGGCTGCAAGGGATGGCAGTCCAGAAGGGAAGGGCAGAAGGATGGAGGAAGGTGCTGGACACGTCCTCATCGTCATGACAAGACAGAAACATCAAGGAGCAGAAATGAGACCCCTACAAATCTCCCTCCTGTACAGAAAGGAATTTATCACTTCCCCTTGGCTGTAGATACCGATGACGGTTACTCAACAGCTTTACTAAACCTGCCTGGCTTCCCCTCCTGCCCCAGACCCTGGGCTGGTGACAGCGTTTCAGAGGTTACACTGACATGGTTCATGTGGTGTCCCCTGTGCCCTTCGCTCTGGAGGGCTTGTTCACACCTGTTCACCCTTGGCCTGAAGGTCCATGGCTTTAGGTCCTACAGTCTAAGAGTTTTCTTGTGCAGGGTGGATTAGCTTCAAAAATCCTGGACATCTGAGAGGTACTGGCCTCCAGGCCCTCAGGTGTTTGTTCCAGAAGCAGGCAACAGTCAGGATGTGTCATTCCCATTCCCGCCAAACCAAACAGGGAAAACCAAGGAGATTCTCCTGGCCTCTTCACTGGCTAAATTTAGTCAGCCAGGATCAAGTTGTAAAGTAATGCACCTCCTCCCATTCAAAAGGAAGATGGGGAGATGAGAGAAGCCCACTGGTCAGGCCTGTGATGAGGTAACCTTAGAGGGAAAGCAATGTTCTTACAGGGTCTGCTGTTGTGTAAACTCACCCTGAGGGGGACAGGCCCTTTGCAAGGCCCAGCTTTAAGCCAAGCTCTGAGTGAGGTGTCCCCCAGCCTGGGCAGGGTGAACATCCTGGGCTTGTTTCACCAGCTCTGTTGCCCATGAGATCTTGGAAGGAGCAACCCAAGGGGCACTGCTGGGTGCAGATATTGTGTTGGAGTGGCGTGAGCTCGGTGCTGGGCAGCCCCAAGAGAAGGCCACTTCTTTTGAGCTCAGTTTTGTCACCATGTGAGGTGCTTGCCAGCCCAGGAGCACATGGAGAAGTCCAGAAACGGGAGCCTCCTTGCACACCCCTTGGCGAATGCCAAGCTGGTGTCTGTTCAGGATAAGAGCCATCGGGGAGGGAAGTCTCCCTGGGCAAGCAGGCATCGGCTGTGACTTTCCTGGAGATAGAGAGAGAGAGAAGCAGGAGGCAAAAGCACCAGTACCCCCAAAATGCACCCCTTCTAAACAATAGCACTGTCAGCAAGGACTTGTGCTGCATGGCAGGGCTCCCCATGGCCCTCAAGGACTTATCTAACCCCTGATGAGACACAAGGAGACATGCCATTCTGACAGCCCTTCCCGCTTTGGAAACAAAGATGTTTGTCTGTTTTCGTGGTGGCCTATTTATTTGGGGCAAAGGGAAGGAAAAACAGCAGAGAGCAGAACAGGGCCTTCCCTCACATGGTGCTTTATTCGGCTGCCCTCAGGGTGTGAGCTCAGCTTTGTGGGCAGGGAAGGTTTCACCTGCTGAGCAAGTTGAGGAGAACCTGTGCCCATGATCGGGATTGAGCAGAGCAGGAGACACTGAGAGAAGGACCCATTAGGGCTGGTGGAGGGGGGTGACTGGAGGACCAGCACTGCAAATGAACAGGACCACTTCTCCAGCCATGAAGGTTTGAGTTCAGGAAGAGTGCCAAAAAACAAAAGGAGCCTGCTGGCCAGGCTGCCAAAAACTGTGAAGGCACTCAGCCTTCCCTAGCTGGCTCCCCACCGATCATCAGTGGTTACCCCACTTGGCCCAGGCACCCACCCCACTTTCCTTCAGGGTCGGTCCCCTCTCCAAATGGCCCAGCCACTCTCTTGACTTGGATGCCACAGAGAAACCAGAGCTGCTGCTCCCCCTCTCCTCCTGCTGGGCTGAAGGCTGCGGTGGGAAGACTGCCTGCCTCACCTACCCACAGTGCCCAACACTCCCAGCTGGTGCGCAAAGCTTGTCTGGGACTTGCTCGACAGGTAGAACCTTCCCTCCCTGTGAAATCTCTACCTGCTTTTACGACTGCCTGCCCCTGAGCCAAGGATGCCTTTTTGGCGGCTCCAGGAGTGGGCTCGGCTGGGTGCGGAGCATTGTTTTTCTCCGTGATTTTATTACTTGCATCATTTCTCAGAGTCTCTCAGTTGGACTTTCTTCAAACTCTCCATCTCTTCATCGCTATCCACTCTGTTCCTTCCCTCCGCACTGCACGGAACCCACGCTCATAATGGAAAACACGGACAGCACCTGACACCTTCCTGGTCAAAACACCTGCTACTGATCTTTGCTACAACCTCTGAGCCATGCAGGCTGAGCCGTGCAGCATCCTTGTGACACAGCCGGTGGGTTGGGGAGGAGACAGGGGCTCAAGGAGGACCTCCATTGCTGCTGTGCTCCCATCTCCTCCTGCTCTCTGGCTATGCTGGGAGCATGTCACCCCAGTGCCAACACTATCTCTTGCTGGGCAATGGGGCTGAGTCCCCCAGCCTGGAGCCAGGCCACCTAGCCACATGTCCTGGGCTACCTGTTTCCTGTCCCTCTGACTCAGATTACTGTTTGCCTGCAGGGACCCTTCAGGACAAGGGAGTCGGTTGACCTCACCAGGCCCAGGCAGGACTCTCCAAGGAGCACCAGCAAAGCCAGTGAGACTGTCCTTGCTGCTCAGATCCTTCAAGCGCAGCCCTGGGGCTGAATTACAGAGAAAGGTACAGAGAGCCCAGGACTGATGATGTTCATCCCAGATGTCTGGGGCAGACCTCTGGTGGGCCAGGGTGCTGCACCACAAGGGATCTGGTCTCACCGAACACCAAGCTTTGTATCTTCTTGCATTATGCAGTATCGATCAGACTGATCTTCCTGCAAAACAGCTCCTCAACTTCTCAAGAGTAGCCAGGCAAGCCCTGTGAGCCGAGCCTGGACTGAGAGGATCTTTAGGTACAGCAAGCTGTTAAAGAATTTGCAAATACACGTGAACCAACAGGAGCCTTTCTCAATTCGGAGCAATGCTGTCCTTTGGGAATAGCCAACCTGTTGCTCCTGGGCCCTACAGGTATTGTGGCCTGAGCAAGGTCAGGATCAGTGCTGGGACAGTTCACCCAGTGTAATGGGGCTGGATGGGTGGCTTCACGGTTGTCACTTGGTTAGGCTGGGTCCAGCTGCATGGGGCAGTGGGTATCTCCAGCCATCTGCTCCCACAGCTCCCCAGGCATGTTGGGCACATAAAGGGATTTGGGATGAAGACTAGAAGACCTGTAAAGCTGCTAGCTGCCCTGTGAAGGGGATGGGTGCAGAAAGACTGTATCTCCCCAAAGAGCTATGTCTAACGCTGAGAGGTCATAACACCCCATGTGGTGCTTTGGGACACAGTGCCATTCAGCCGTGGAGGAAAAGATCCATGGAAATTGTGGTAACACCTTGTCTCCAGAACCAAGGCCTCCTCCTTCCAACCTAATAAGCCCCTACTCAAGCAAGGGTGGTCCCAAAGTGTCCTACTCAAGCAAGGGTGGTCCCAAAGTGTGTCTGTACAGCCCTGCACTGAAGGCCAGGGCACTGGGCCAGCTGGAACAGCCCTGATGGAGGAAACCAACCCTTCAACACACATACACACTCCTGGGGATCGCAGCGTTGCTGTGGTTTGGGTCAGGCCAGCCTCAAAAGTGCCGGGCTCAGCCTTCTTGAAAGCAGGCAACGTAAATAAAAAGCATAAACTGACCAAAGCTGGTCAGCTGCAGCTGCCTGGGGGACGCTTTCAAGAACTGGCCCTGGATGCTGACCAACTCCCCACCAAGTCACCATTTCTCTTTCTCCCACTGCAGAAAGGTTGGGCTGCCCCCAGCGCATGACTGCATCTCAGCTCGCGTGTGGGACAGACAGTCTTACCCCTCAGAGCAAAACCAAGATGCTGGGCTCTGCGCTGCTATTCCCGGAAGCAGAAATGGGTGAGGATGCCCAGCCATGCCATGAGCCAGCTGTCCCTTTTGCAGGCAGGAGGGTGGCCACTGGCTCAGAGCGATACTCCCCGTGGGGAAATGGGATGCTTTCTGAGAAAGGCAGGCTCTCGGCAAGCAGCGTGCCAGCAGCACTTTCTGGGCAGATGCGAGAGTAGCCGGAGATGGGGTGGCCTGGTTTGCAGGGTGTGTGTTTGCCCTTTTCCAGGGAGACTTGCAAATAGCTCAGAAGAGTTTGCTTTCATGTGTGTATATTGGGTTTTATTTTGGCCTGGCATGAGTCTGTCCAAGCTAAAGCAACTACCAGGGTACGGGTACCTTAAGTGGGCAGAGGAGGATGAATCTGGAGGGAAGGCAGAAAGCAAGACAAGCACTATGGTTCACAGCCAAGCTTATATTCTGTTTTGTTGTTTTGTTTGGGGATTTTTGTTTGTTTGTTTTTGTTTGGTTTGGGTTTGGTTGTTTGTGGTTTCTTTGTTGTTATTGGTGTTTGCTTGTTTGTTTTGTTTGTTTGTTTGTTTTTACTTTTTTGGGTGTTTCTACAGATAGGATACTCTTTGGTCCCTCCAAGAGGCTGAAACGTGAAATGCACTACTTTTCTTTCTTACTTTCTTTTTTAATGTGATATCTATCATTCAGTCTTCTGGGTTGCATGCATATGCTTCTGGGAATGCCATGAAACTCACTGAGGAGAATCATCCAGTGTTGTAATAGCATGGACCAGGCCTCAGCAGCACCAGCAGAGCTGATGGAAATGCAGGCTTAGGAGACTGACACAAGAGTCAGAGTCAGAGCTGGTCTGGCAGAGGGAGAGAAGATGCTGGGTGAGCAAGTGGTGCCTTGGGGATGAGAACAGGGATCCCAGGACCTCTCAAGGCATCTTCTGCCCAGAGCAGGATGTACCATGCTGCACTGCTCCTGCCTCCACCAAGCCAACACACACCATTCCTTTTTGGTAGCCACAGGCACCCTTCCCCAGCCCTGGGTCCACCTGTCACCCTTTTGCATAGATGTTTTGTAGAGTGCTGGCACATCGGCCATTATCACAGCAAAACTGGGTGCCTGAAGGAAGCCTCATGAAGACGGCTTCCCAGGCTCCTACTGCTGGTAGCATCTCAATGCCCCACCAGTTGCAGGTGGACTGAGTCCCTGGCCTCCGTCACCTGCAACCAAAACGAGTAATAACTGGCCCCAGCTCTCCAGCATGTCTTTGCCTGGCCAGTGTGTTTCAGCCCTGCCTGCAGAGGAGCAGAGAGCTCCCTCTCCGCATTGCACCACAGTGCCAAGCCTGACTTTGCTGCTGCCCATGCCTGCAGAACACCTGACTGCAGCCCTGGCTGTCCCGGGGCTGGGCATGCCGTGGTGGCAGCCGTGCTGGCGTGGTGGCTGCCCTGCTATGGCTGAGCGTCTGTGGCCTCCTCCTGTTGAAACATCATCCCTTGGGGGCAAAACAGCTGGGCACCAGCGAATGAGCTGGGATGAAGGTGAGGGTTACCATTACAACAGCAAGGCTGCATACGTGCAGCTTCCCAGCACCGTGCAACCACAGTTCCAGGCGTTCTCCTTTCCCCTGCCTGGCCAGGCCTGTGTAGCAGCAGAGGAGAAGGGGCACTGCCTGGCTGTGATGTGAAGTCTGGCTGCTCAGCCAGCCCGCAGCAAGAACTGCCCTCCATGCAGGTCTGGAAACAGGCACTGCACATGGATTTGGGATTGTTGCACCTCTCAAAGGAGTTTGTGAATGGCTCGCAAGGGACTTCAAGTCTGATTCATAGAGATTTAGGCACCTGAAACTGCTGCTAAAGAGGTTGGATCTTCCTTCACTTTGACTTGGATAGGCAAAAAAAATAATGTGCTACAGGCCTGGAAAACAGAAAAGACTATTCCTGTGGCAGTGCAGCCGACGAAGCAGCAAGTAAAGCAGCAAGCAGGGTGTCTGGCATTCATCAAGATGAAGAGCTGTGTAAGGCAACTACTGAAGGGAGGATGATGTGCATACTGAAAAACATACATCTATAGCATTGAAACTATAGAGCATAGATGGAGGGCACGATTCCACTATGAGCAACTGGAAGTGTGACAGACGATGCCAAGCAACAGCACGGTGCAGCCCAGCACAGAAGGAGTTGATTAAGCGTGCACAAAAGGGAGCCGTGACTTGGATGCAGCCTGTAGGGCTGTCAGCCACATTGTGTGCCGTTTGCTCTCCAGGACACAGCCTTTGCTCACCAGCGACCAGGCTCTCCTGAGCAGAGACGATTGTGTGACTGAACCCCTGCCGACCGGAGCTGTGGGGGGAAGCAGGGACGAGCTGTGGTGAGAAACAGCTCCAGAGCAGAGAGCTGTAGCTGTGGGGTGGCTGGCTGCACCCAGGGTGCCAGCAGTAGTTAGGGGCTCTGCAGTGTTGACAATGGCCAGTGAAAAAAGCTGACGCCCAAAGAACAGCCAAAATTGTCTGTGCTTATAAATCTGGCTTTTCAGCTCTCAGGAAGGGGGCTTGTTCAACAACTCAGAGGAATGCAAGTTGTGAATGTGTGAAGGGACAGGATTTCACACTCTTTTCCCACCCAGCTGCCACTTATCAACCCATATTTCTGAGTGAGCTCACATCAGCCAGGATGACACTCCAGACCATCTCATCCTGCTCTCCAACCTTCAGCTGTTTGCCCCTGCCTTGCACAGCCTCCTCTCTTGTGGGGAAAGCATTCCTGTTGTTGAGCATCAGGCTGATGTGAAAATACTTGAGTTTTTTTCAGGACCAGCTAATGCCGCGTTTGCAGATCTATGAAGCAGCTCAGACATGGAACCTCCTGCTTCTTTCCTTCTGCTGAGACAGATGAACAGACAGAAGGCTCAGACATCAGCAAAAGTAAAGTCTGCTGGAAAGCACTTTCAGCTGTACTTTTTCTATCCAGTTGCACCTTTTCCTTTTACCATGCCCAGCACCGAGGCCTCTAGGCAACACCCAGCTGTGCATTAAAAGACAAGGTAACAACTGGTCTTGGTGGGATGGATGGTGGAGGGGATGCACAGTTCACACAGTTTGTACAGAGAACTGACAGGCAGCAGAGCCCTTGGTAGACAGAGTAGAAAGGAAAAAGATAAGAGAATGTTTGACATTAATACTATGAAATTAAAGAAAAATCTGATGTCAATTCACTCCAGCCAGCATAATAGGAACACAGGGCAGAAATCTCCTACCTCTAGATTTATTTTCAGCCTGTAGAATGAGAGTCCAGGAGATGGGAGAATGAGAGCCCTAGACAGATGACTTACAGGTGTCTAATTTACTTATTGCACTTGGCATAGCATCCAAATTCCAGAGATAAGGAGCAGATAAGGATGATCATTTGCAGGTGCCTTACTCTTCTGCATTGCAAAACATTGCCAGAGTAGGAGGAGGAAATATGGGCAGTGGACAGGGTGCCTCTACGCTGCTGAGCTTGTGGTTTGCTGCCAGAAGTCCCAAGGTAACTCACAGACTCCTTTTCCAGGGAGTCAGTCACTACAGGAATCAGACAGATTTTCGTACTGTGGTTTGTATCCCATTGCTGGTGGCGCTGTTTTGGAAAGCTTACAACACACCTAAAGTAGCAATGGCAGAGTTTTGTATTGCATCGGTGAGTAGCACCAAGGGGGTCTGCCTCAGATCCTGTCACTTAAAAGATGTGCCGGCCAGGACCACGTGCTGCTTGCAAGGAACAGCCACCTCCATCCCTGGACTGACCTGAGGAACACGTGTGATTCAGTAGGAAGGACTGTGCTGGTGCTGTCAGGTCATCAGCACATGACAAAGTGACCTTTGGGATGAGGAAAACCACTTCTGTAGAGAGTTCTCCTGAGCGTCCCTAACATCAGGCTGCCCAAACAGATAACTGAGAAGAAAGTAGCTCAAAAACCTACACCAACAGGTAGATTTCCAGCAACATTGGCTCAAGGGCATTCAGAATTGCTTGTGGCCAGACAGGAGTCAAACACATTGTGGGATTGCTCAATGACACAGGTTCTTTCACCCTTGAAATTGCTGAGTGAAGGCAACTAATGAGACTGTGGTGGATTACAAGACAGTGAGCACCAGGAAGCCCAGTCTAAACACTGTCTACGCTCTCCGCTGGAGGACTACAGCCACCCAGTCCCACAAGACACGTCAGTCTCCAGGTTACCAAGGCTGTGGCAGGCACGTGGTCCCCTAGTTGTACCCGAGTGCTGAATGGGAACATATTGCTATTCTTCACACCTCCACCCCAAACTTCACAAGTGCACAAATAGGGACTGGCACTGTTCCATAGTTCTCCTAAACTCTGCCCAAAGTTGGCTGAATTAGCAATCTCCATGCATTAGGCCAGAGAAGGACACCAAGTCAGAAACATTACTGTTTTGTGAGGCAAGGACACCTTGCCAGGGCCACAATCAACATTGTCCTAGCAAGTGGAAAATCTCTAATCTACAACCCATGAAAACTCTGTTTCCTCTGGCACCTGTGCTGCAGGGATAAACTACTTAAATCTCACACATGCAGCTGTGGTACAACAGCAGAGTGAGGAAACAGAAAACTGCATCATCTGAGTTCTTCCAGGTTATTTGAAACAGGTCAAGTAAGGAAGCAATTCCTGCCCCTGGATTTTAACAGGATATCACTTTCTGTGCAGCTCCTGTGCAAGCCAGGCTAGAGGTTCAGCAAGGGCTGGTGAACAGAAAGGCTGGCACAGGGCTTCAGGCAACCTGATTTACAGCCTGATGGACAACAGTGCCTGTTTGATGGACAGGGTTCCCTCACCCGTTACAAGTGAAGAGAGCACCTCAGTGCTCAGCAATATCCCATTGACAGAATGGAAACTGCAACTTGCTGGAGCTGCACATCTAACATGCTAAATCACAAGGCAGAACAACCTGGATGGTCACAGGCAGCTGCCCTGTGATCTGGGAATGTTTCTGGCATAATGTCTCACTTGTCTCCATGCTGAAGGCTTACAGAGCTGACAGTGCTTTGCTGCAGTGGTATACTGAAGCTACAAAGACCACTATAACTCTCTAAGTTGGTGGAGTTATTAATGAGTTTTTATTGCTTTCAGCAGGTTCAGCTGTTCAGTATCTCCCGGGGATTTTATGGAGCCCCAGAATAGCTTGTCTGCTGGAAGCACTTCCAAGCACAACTCCCATGCAGGCAGAGCCCAACAACACAGCAGCAATTCCTGGATGTGCGTAGTCATACTGGGCTACATGGCAAGTTTGCTGGTGTCAGAGTTGATAGAGTGAACGAGGCAGCAATAAGGAAGGAAAAAATGGATAATGACACAGGGATGGCAAAGGGGCACCTAAAAGCCCATGTTATGGTGTGTAGGGTGCAATGCTTCATGTAAGGAATGAGCAGAGGGAGGCCGTGCTGCGGAGCAGGAACTTCTACCCGCACCACAGCTGCTGGAGGAAGAGCAAAGGCTGGCTGCCTCCCTAGGGCAGGCAGTAACAGGCTGCTGCTTCTCGCCTCCTCCTCCCCACTCCAGCTGCTGCAGGACAGGGTGGTGCCAGAGGTGTCTGCCTTGGCAAAGGGGAACTCTCACATCAGGTTGGGCAAGTATCGAGCAAGTTCCTACGATCATGATCCTTTCTTGGCTTTGGAGGCACTTTCCCATGCAAAAAAAAAAAATCCTCTGTCCTGCCAGTCCCAAGACCTTGCAGATCCTCCCAGTTCTCTTACTATGTTACGTGGCTGAACATTAACAACTTCCCAGCCAGGGTGATCATTAGTTCCTCATATTAAAGGCATATACTCACTGATTAATATCTTTGGGCACATTTGTTATCTTCCTGGAGTGTCACTTGATCAACTTGATAAACTTCTATGATGAAATCGCTGGCTTGGTAGATGAGGGGAGAGCAGTGGACATTGTCTACCCTGACTTCAGTAAGGCCTTTGATGATGTCTCCCCTAAGATCCTCATAGAGAAGTCAATGGAAGTATGGGCTGGGTAAGAAAACAGTGATGGGGACTGAAAACTGGCTGAATGGCCAGGCTCAGAGCCGGCTGATCAGTGGCACAAAGCCTAGCTGGAGGCCAGTAAGTAGTGGTGTACCCCAGGGTCAGCTCTGGGTCTGATCTTGTTCAGCATCTTCATCAATGATCTGGATGATGAGACACAGTGTACCCTCAGCAAGTTTACTGATGACACGGGACTGGGAGGAGTGGCTGATACACCAGAGGGTCATGCTGCTGTCCAGAGGGACCTCAACAGGCTGCAGAAATGGACTGGCAGGAACCTCGTGAAGTTCATGTAAAAGTGCAAAAGTCCTGCACCTGGGGAGGAACAACTGCAGGCACCAATACATGCTGGGGGCCACCCAGCTGGAAAACAGCTTGGCAGAAAAGGATCTGAGGTCCTGTGGGACACTAGGTTGAGCATGAGCCAGCAACGTTCCCTTGCAGCAAAGGAGGCTAACAGTTTCCAGGGCTGCCTTAGGACAAGTGTTGCCAGTGGGTCAAAGGGAGGTGATCCTTCCCCTCTACTTAGCACTGGGCTCACCAGTACAATAGAGACATGGACATACCAGAGAGAATCAAGGGACTGAAGCAACTCTTCTACAATGAAAAGCTGAGAGAGCTGGGACTGTTCAGTCTGAAGAAGAGAAGGCTTAGGGAGGACCTTATCAATGTGTATAAATACCTGAAGTGAGAGTGCAAAAAAGATGGAGCCAGCCTCTTCTCAGTGGTTCCCAGCAACACAGCCAGAGGCAATAGACACAAATTGAAATACAGGAAGCTCCTTCTGACATCAGGGAACTATTTTTTACTGTGAGGGTGACTCAACACTGGTCCAGCTGCCCAGAGAAGTTGTGGAGTCTCCATTCTTGGTGACATTCAAAAGCCATCTGAATGTGTTGCTGGGCTGCTGGTGCAGAGATCTCTGCTTGACCAGGGGGGATTGGACCAGGTGACCTCCAGAAGTCCCTTCCAACCTCAACCATTCCATGATTCTCTGAAAGGGAAGAAAGCAATATGCTTGAGAAAGAATATAGGGAGCACCTGTTAACATGCTGATCCCAGGAAAATAGCACAGTGAAAAACAAGTCACGCTCAGGGACATCAGGTTGCTCTAGACGTCAGGCCAGTGGAAGCAGTCCAAAGCAGCAGAGGAAAGCAGCAGCCAGCCATGGAGCAGCACACTCAGATGGTTTCCAGGTTACCTGCCATCAAATCTCAAACTCAGCACACAAACAGGAGCAGTGTAGCTTGGTCCACTCTGGCTCAAGGGATTTTTTCCTGTGAGAGTGGGGTCACCTACTTATATATCCCACCCTTTTCCATGTTGCCTCATGCTCCCAAGAGCCCAGGGAGACTCAGCACATCTCTCTGCCTCCTCCACCTGTCCATGCTCAAGGATGGCTGGAGTCTGGGAGGCAAGATGAAGTGTTCGGTCCCCCAGCCAGGGAACAGAGGCTTCCTTAGCCTCTCCCTGGGCCTTGCCCAGAACAGGAGATGCTCAGCAGGTTGCTGCTTACATCAGCCAGCCAGTGGTTGCCACAGTAACCACAGTTAGGATGAAGGATATGAGGTTCCTGGGGTAACAGAATGACTGCCACCCACCTGGATGTTGTCTCTATTGCACAGCAAGAAAGGACGATGTAGTTTTCCGAATGCGAGAAAATAAATACCCCTCCCTACCCTACACCAAACCAGGCTTCCCATGCTCTCCACCCTCCCATGCACTGCTGCAGCTCCACTCTCCATAGTCCTGTGTTCCCTGGCAACTGCACTGCTTCCCTGAACACTCAACCCAATAAGAAAAACTGATTTAGACAAGAAGCAATCTGCCTACCTGGGCAGGAGCCATCACTTTTTTCCATTCCAACTGCAGATGTGCTCTGCAGCCTCACTGGACCCACTCCAGAGGGAACCAATGTCTGACCCCCAGGAAGGCCACAGACCCCTTAGTGGTTGAACAGATGTCTGAAGGGGTTAGATGGACCCTCTCAGTCTAGTGTTCTCATAAGATCTGCTCACACTCAGCTTCATTACATGCAGGAGTGATTGAAGAAGCGGGAAGTCACACAAAACCAAAGCCTGGCAGACCTGATGCACCCCTATAGTGCTGCTCTCAGCCCCATTGAAAGCAAGAGCAGCCTCATGGCTAGTGGCAGCACTTATCCAATGCTTCCAGCACTGGTGAGAGAAGCATGTATAAGGTGCAAGTCACCTCTGCCTGGTGCCATTAGCTACAAGAAGAACCAGGGGAAGGCCAGGTAAAACCTACTCCCCTCCTGCTCCAAGTCCACCTCTGCTTTGTAGCAAAGCCCTCAGGGAGAGGTGCACCAGATCAAAAGAAGTTACGTGGTCATAAGAGACAGGGATCAGCCATCGCCTCTGCTGAGCTCTGTTTTCAGCAGCAGCAGCTTCTTGAAAAAGAAAACCTACTCTGCAGGCTCACTGTTTGGGATGACGCAAGCTGTTATGATCTGATTAGCTACTGGATTCCCTTCTGTTTCCCAGTGTGCCAGCCTGGGAGTCCACAGCCTTCAAACTCCCATCTGCTGTCTGGGAGAAGTGGAAAGGACAGAGTGAACAAGGCAGAGAGCATGAGATGGACCCACCCTCAAAGCACCCTAGAAAAAAGGGGGCATCTCTTGGGGATGCTCTTACTGTGCACCACCTCCTCTGTACCCACACATGTAACCAACTCGGCCTATACAATTTGCAGCCACACTGAGCATTCCCAGCTATGTCCCCAAGTCACAATAGCACTCTGGGTTTCAGCTTGATAGAAGAACTAAGAACTCTGAAAAATAAGTCAGGGCATCTCTAATTAGGCACTCAGAGTCAGCAGACACATTAGGTCTTGATCTTACCTCTGCTTGGTGATGCAAGTGTTGGTCAGGTGCTCATTCAGGGAGTACCAGCCCTCTGGTTGTCTAATTGGAGATGAGACACAAAAGGGAGAGACAGACACATACAAAGGGGATTGATTAAGATGACAGCAGTCTCTAAAGAGCTCTTTGCATGTTCTTTTGTTTTGGAGGGCTGTTTCCTAAGTTATTTTGGAGGAGACTGGAGACACTTAGCACCTGGAATTATCCTAGGGCCAGTAAGTTGCAGCTAGTTCTGCCACATGAGCTGACACAGCACTAACTTACACACCGGGGCTGGTTATTCAGCTCGAGTGAGAGATCACAGAATCTCAGAATGTTAGGGATTGGAAGGGACCTCGAAAGATCATTTAGTCCAATCCCCCGCCCGCCTGGAGCAGGAACAATGATGCAATACTTGGTTATCACCAACAGCTGTTAAAGGGGTTGAAGGTTTTGGCTTCCACATGAGGAAGGGAGGCAAAGTACCTTCAAGTGATTTCAGACATTCTTCTTACTCAGTCTTGTTTTCTCCCTCTGGCCTGGGACCACAGCCAAACTCAGGGGGAGGATGCAGGGCATGGCAAGGGACAGTCTGGTGAGGGTCACAGTGACACCCACCTCCCCTTCCCTCAAAGCTTAGCGTAATTGAGAAGGGTCACAGCAAAACCCTACCTGGGCAGTTCTGGGTGGGGGTGACAGATTGCACCTCACTCCTACCCCTAGAAGACCCGGACACCCCTGCATCGGGGTCCACCTGACTAGCAGTGGGCAGACCTCAGCCGCAGCACGAGAAGTCACCATTCCCCAGCAAGGAGTCACCCACACGGTGAAACACAGGGCAGCTGGCAAAGACCACATCGCTCATTGCTCCAATTCACCTGCCTGGAGCCTGCGCCCCACAACACAGCCCCGCCGGCCACCTCCACTCTCAACTCCAGCTCTGAGATCCCAGCAAGAGACAGCAGCAAAGGGCCACATGCAAATGCTGTCCACAAGACATTGTCCATCCCTCTCTTGTCTACCCAGCAGCACCCCCTTGAGTGAGGAAAGCTCTTGCCATGTCCTCATCACCGAGGTCTCAAAGATATCCAGGCCGTTTTCCTCTTGATGGGACCACAGGCAAAAAAAGGAGGCCATTTCCAGCCTATGCTCACACTTTATTATATACAGAGACACGGTGAGTGTAAGAACATCAACACAGGACATGGACAGTAAAGGGAGGCCCAAAGGCACTGTCCCCTGTCCCCTTGGTGCAACCAGTCAGCATAATTTATACAAATAATACAATATTTGAACAATAAATAAGTTTGATAAATAAGATCAATAAATTAAAAAAAAAAGTAGAAAGACAAAGCAGCAAGGAGTGATTTTCAGGGCTGCGACACATTCACAGCAGTGACAATACCACCAATATCTCACCTGCACACCAGCAGCTGGAGCACAGACCCCCATCAGCCCTTTTCTCTCACCATCCTATGGCAAAATCCACTGAGGAGGGGAAACCAAGGGGAGTTGTACAGTTGTACAGTACAGACCACACACTACCACTGTGCTGTCGTGGTCTAGGATTCCTCTCTCCCTCGCAAGCCCCTTCAGGAAAGGTGCTTGAAAACAGGGTACTACCGCAGACCCATTGTGCACAGTCACAGCTTGTCTGTTTGGCACCAAAAAAGCCCTCAAACCAGTCTCTTCCCTTCCTATAGTCCTTCAGGTGGATACTGGCACAGTTATTATCTGAGTCAGGGCAAAGGGTGGTGGAGAAACATCTCTAAGGAACAGGGGAGTGAAAAGATGAGCCAATACTCCCTTTCACTCGTGGGAGGCAGACATGCTCTCATTCCTCACTCCAGAGCTCTGGTACGCTCCTGCCACACACCCTGGCACCAATGGAAACTGGGTGGGTGACAACGCCAGCCAGTCCCCTGGCAAGGAGGGGCTCACCACAAGGACTGCAGGGATGTAGCTCAGAAGTAGTTACAAGAGCGAAGGGACAGCAGTAAAAGGCCGCCACTGGTTATCTAAGAGAAAAATAATAAGACAGCCGGTCCCTAGCCCCTGCAGGGGGAGAGGCTACACAGACACACTGATTTCACATCCCTGTCAGCCTCAAGGCCTACAGCTCTCTCCCAGAGATGCTGGCATATGAGGGGCAGAAGGACTCTGTCATCATGGACAGCTCTCAGCAGACAGGAGACAACTTGAACCCTGCTGCCTCCTGCCAACCCCCCCTTTTGCCCCCAAAGAAGGGTGTTGGAATGTGAAGAAACCAGGAATTGAGCGAATAGGGCAGTGAGAGAGAACTGGGAACAGATGGAGATCTGGGATGGGGACCCCAAACCCTCTGCCCTCACACGTACAGACCGCTACTCATCCAGGCCCGGTATCAAGTCTGCAATACTGTCCACATAGTAATTGGGCACCAGATCCTTGGCAGCAGCGCTGTCGCTGGCCATGTAGGCCTGCGCCTCTTCCAGGCGGGAGACACCTGTCAGGGTGAGGATGGTGGAGAGGCCGCAGTTCTTGCCGAAGAGGATATCTGTCTCCAGACGGTCTCCCACCATGAGCGTGCGGGACGGGTCAATGCCAAAGCGCTCCACGATGCAATCAAACATGTAGGTGTTCGGCTTCCCCACCACCAGCGCCTTGCGGCCCGAAGCGGTTTCCACTGCAGCTGTGAGGCTGCCAGTCCCTGGAAGGGGTGGAAGAAGGAGAAAAATGAGTGAGATACAAACTAATGGGGTGCAGGTTGCAGTCAGCTCAGTGCCCCGGGTCCCACCAGAGGACAAGCACACAGTGTGCTGGCAGCACAGCTTTGTGAATTTGCAGGGACGCCCCAGGGCAGCTCTACCCCTCCTGACTCTCAGGGAAACACCTCGCCCGGGCCTGGGACAGCCAACCCCACCACCAGCACCCCGCACCCCCCAGGCAGCAGCGGAGGGGGCGCCGGCTCACCAGGGGTGCGCTGCCCGTCGCTGAGCGGGTGCCAGGGGTCAGGGTCGGTGGCCACCAAGAGGCACTGCGGGTCGCGCAGGTAGCCGCAAGCCTGCGCCAGCTTGCCGAAGGTGAACTGGTCATCGTAGCCCACCAGCACGGCCCGCACCGGTTCGGCTGCGCCGGGGGCCGGCTCGCCCTCGCCCGCCAGGCGCAGGCCGGCGCCGCGCACCTCGCCGCGGAGCCCCTCACCGCCCAGCACGAAGACGCGGCCCGCGCCGTTCCCGCTCTCCCCGCCGCCGAGGAGGCGCTGGCGCAGGAAGAGCGCGGAGCAGAGCGCGGAGCTGAAGACGTGCTCGGCGCGGACGCCGCGGAAGCCCAGGCGGCTGAAGCGCCGCTCCAGCTCGGCCACGGAGCGGCGGCTGTTGTTGCTGACGAACAGGGCGGTCTTGCCGCCGCGCCGCAGGCGCTCCAGCAGCTCGGGGGCGCCGGGCACGGCGCGCTCGCCCGCCCACAGCACGCCGTCGCAGTCGAAGAGCAGCCCCTCGGCCGGGCCCAGCACCTCCCGCAGCCCCGCGCCGCTCAGCCGCCGGCAGGTCGCCATCCCCCGCCGCTGCAGCCCGCCGGCCGCCGCGTCCCGTCCCGCCCCGCTGCCCGCCAGTCACCGCCGCCAATGGGAGACGAGCACAGCGCCGAGCGGCAGCCGCCCTGCCCTGTCACCCTGGAGGAGAAGGGGCGGGGCCGAGCGGCGGGAGGTCAACTCTCAAAGTGACAGCCGGGCTGTCCCGTTGGCTGCTGAGGGAGGCGGTGGGGAGGCGGGACGGAACCTGAGTACGCTTGCTGATTGGCTAAATCCACGCTTTCAAGCTATCGCCTCCTCTGGGTGAACGGGCGGTGGCAGAGCGCCCCCTGCTGCTCGGTAGGGTGTTTGTGCAGCGGAGCCGCCATTACAGAATCACAGAATGTTTGGGATTGGAAGGGACCTCAAAAGATCATCCAGTCCAGTCCCCCTGCCGGAGCATAAACACCTAGATGAGGCTGCACAGGAAAGTGTCCAGGCGAGTTTTGAATGCCTCCGGAGTAGGAGACCCCACAACCTCCCTGGGCAGCCTGTTCCAGTGCTCTGTCACCCTCACTCAGAAGAAGTTTCTTCTCAAATTTAAATGGAACCTCTTGTGTTCCAGTTTGAACCCATTACCCCTTGTTCTACCATTGGCTGTCATCGAGAAGAGCCTGGCTCCGTCACCGTGACACTCACCCTTTATATATTTGTAAACATTAATAAGGTCACCCCTCAGTCTCTTCCAAGCTAAAGAGCCCCAGCTCCCTCAGCCTTTCCTCATGAGGGAGATGCTCCACTCCCTTAATAATCTTAGTTGCCCTGCGCTGGACTCTCTCCAGCAGTTCCCTGCCGCCTTGTCCCTGTCCCGCCGGGGGAGCCAGTCGTCCTCCTGTCCTCCCACCGAGCCGTGCCTCTCTGCATTGGCCTTCCCGAAAAATTGCCCTTCCCGCCACCTGCATGACGGGCGGCCTCCAGCACCTTGGGCTGCCAGGTGCTCCCTACACACACATTCCTATGACAGTGACACCAGCTCTTCAAACAGTTTAGTTGCAAAATATATATGTATATATTTATATATATATATATCTGTGCCTGTGTGTTCCTGAGGCAACACATTTTAAGGCAAAATGGGGCAGGAAGGGCTGGGATCACAGCTGTGTGCCCACAAATGGCCCCATGGTGAAGATGCTCATTGCAGGGGGTTGGAGTAGATGACCTTTGAAGGTCCCTTCCAACCCAAACCGTCCTATGATTCTATGGAGCAAATCTGCCCACGCTGGCCCAAAAGCTGTAGGTAGTGCCTGGGAACCTCCCTGCCTTGTCCCCTCCTGTGCCCCTGGGAACAGGAGGATGACCAAGGCGGGGGGCTCACCTGGGGTCAGGGGATCCTGGGCTGGGAACTGTGTCTCTGAGGGGTGGCAGGGACTGAAGCCCAGCACGGCTCCCGGCAGGGATGTGGTGGTGCAGGGGTGAAGTTTCTGTGGAGACAGGAGAGCGAGGGGAGGCGGGTGGAGGGTCCTGGCTGGTGCGAGCCAAGGGAGGAAGGTGGAGGAGCTGGAGTGCCATGCTGTCCCTCAGGCCACCCTGGCTCTTCCACAGTGCCTGCTGGTTTCCAGAGGGACACCAGTCACCTCCCCAGCCCTGCAGTACTCCCATGTCCCTGTCCTGCTCAGTTCTCCACAGGCTCTCCTGCTGGTGGTGATGTGCCCAGGGGGCTCGTTCCTCCCTCAGGCAATGGCTGCCCCTCATCTGTGGCTTCGGGGTCACAGTCTGTGGCAGCCACTGCGTCGGCCTCACTGGCAGGAGGCCTTGGGGACAGTGGTGTGTTCCGGCTGTGGCGGCGTGCTGGCTGCGGGGGGAGCGGTGGCGGGACGGAGGGGGCTCGGTTGGGTGCCCCGGCCACCCGTCGCGGCCGGGCTTTGGGGCTGGCTGTGTGCTCGGGTGCCACCGGGGCGGGAGCCATGCTCCGGGGCTGGGCCACAGGCGGTGGTGGCATCATGGGTCGGGCCGGAGCTGGGCGCTTGCCTGGAAAGAAAGCTGCCATGGGCTGGGGTCCCCTCTGCCAGGGTCTCTCCCTGGGGTAGAGGGGGTTATGGGGGTGGCTGAGGGTCAAGCAGGGGCTGCAGGCAGATTGATGGACAAACTGCCCCTAGCTTGGCTTCCATACTGCAGATCCAAGGGCAGACCAGCTTTTGGGGGCTCTTCCCTTCGCAAGGGGCCATGAGCTTTGAAACCTCTTTATGGGGAGTGTTCAACCCCACACTGGCAAACCGGCCATATCCACCCCTGCAATCCCACCTCTGCTGGGGATGGAGCAAAGATGCTGGCCCTGCTGCCTGGGCCAGAGGCCCTTCCTCTCGTTTGGTGGCAGAGGCATCCCCAACACCCTTTCTCATGGGGAATGGCAAGATAATGTGAATGTCATCTCCCAAGCACCGTACCAGCTGGGGCACCCCAACCTTTGTGAGAAGTGTCATCAGTCATCTGTGGAGCTGGTGGCCCTGTGACTTCAGAAGATGGTCTGGTCACTGCTGGCGTTGCCGGCTGGGACCTGGTCTCAGGGTCCCTCGAGGTGCTGCACAGAGAACGTGGCAAGTCAGGCTTTGGTTGGGCGTGGCGGTCCTGGCGACAAGGCACCTCACATCTGCCTGCGAGGGTGCAGCCCGTGGGGTGTGATGGGGTGAGGACATGGGGAGAGCTGGTACAGCCAGAGCCCCCAGCTCCCACTGAACTTACACCTCTCCATCCGGGAGAGCGGGGGTGCTGGCTGGAGGGGGCACAGGGGATGGCTCTTCCACCTGGGCAGCCTCATCACATCTGATGTTTGCAGGCGGCGTGAACATTCCCGAGACATTGAAATCTACCTCTGGGTGGAGAGAAAGGAGGAGGCCCCACGAGTGCTTGTTGTGCAGAGCTTCCCCTCGTGACCCCACACTGGGGAACCAGAGCAGGCCCCCACTTCCCTCCTCCTGGGGATGGAAAAATGTCCCTTTCCCTTTCTCCTCCCTTCTCTCTGGGCTGCGGCCCCTCCCGAGCGAGGACCTGGCCCTACCTCCAGGGAAGATGGTGTCCGCATTCTGGATGAGGGCTTCCACCACACCCACCACCTGGATGGAGGAGACTGAGGCCAAGTCCAGTTGCATGGGGTCTCTGAGAGACAAGGGTGAGTGAGGCACCAGAAAATGATTTTTGGGGCATTAACCCTCCTGGAGTTCATTCCTGAGGGGGCAGAGCTCAAAAGGGAGACAGCCCAGCTGAGAGGGGTGGTAGAGTGGGAGGTGAGCCTTGTTCCCTGTCCTGGAAACCTTGGTTTGGTGTTGGATGCCAGCCATGTTGGAGGTCATCCATACCCTAAGCCTCTGAGTCTCAGCCTCTTATTCTGCCACTTTTCAGAGAGGCTAAGAGGACACGTGCTTGGCGAGAGGACGTGCCGCTCCGGGACAAGTGACAGGACTTGAGGCACAGGTGCTTTAGACCAGCCCGAAGGTTGCTGGGTCAGGCTTTCCCGTGGCGTTTTCACCCAGGACACCCCCGCCAGGGCTGGGGAGCTACCTCCCACCCCTCCCAGCCAGACCTTACCCTGTGCTCTGCTGTGACCACAGCAGGTTGGGGCCCAGCACGATGGCGATGTTACTGGGCGTCATTTTGTTCACCTCTTGCTGTTTGGCCAGCTTGGCTAAAAACTTTATCAGATACCTGTGGGGTAAAAGGAGGGTGAGGGAATGCTAAGTATGGATTAGGGGAGGGAACAGCTGCCCCTGGTGACTGCTTGGGGCCGAAGAAGCCCCGTCACTGCAAAACACCTCAGATTGTTGTAGCTGTCCCGGGGCAGGCGGCTGCAGGTCTCTTGCAGGCTCTGTACACGGTCATCAACGTCCTTTAAGCTGTGAGAGAGAAAAAGGAGGAGCAGAGAGCTCAGCCCGCTCCCTATGGCCGAGAGGAACACGTCGTGTGATGGAGAACAGCCAGTGTTGGCCACCCCAGGAGGATCATGGGATGGAGATGCTTTGCTGCTGCTTTTATTGGGCAGCTGAGCCAGGCATCCCTGAAGGACAAAATTGCACCTCAGAGGCTCAGAGAGTTTTAATATGGCATTAATATAGCTTGTGGGTGGGCCTGGGGGCAAGCACAGCCTCACCACGAGCAGCCACCCTATTTCACCATTACTATGGGGGTCATTAGCACTGAGGTGATCCCTTCGGAAAGACACTTTCCCCCTTTTCCCAGGCCTTTTGCTGTGCCTCCTCTGCCACTCCTTCCATCCCAAAAGCAAGAGGCAAAACTGGGCTGGTGAGATGGGGATCATATAATTGAGGCCAAGCAGGTCTTTGTAAGCTAAGCTCTTCTTGCAATCAAAAAGACTGCAACCTTCCTCCTCCCCATGCCATGCTTTTCGTCACTGTTCTCCAAAATTTTGGGCCATCTAGATTTCTTCTGAGCATGAGGCAGATCAGGCACAGTGTTTGTTTTCCCACATGGGAAATAAGTGCTGCTCTGAGTGCTGGGAGGAAGAGTGGAGTGACTGGGGGCTTTTTGATCCCCACTAGGCTTTTCCACCCCAATGCCTGGACCCACCTGGCCACTTTGACCCATTCGTTGTAGAGCTCAAAGGTCATCAAAGGCTCGGGCAGCTCCCGCAGGTAGGATTTCAGCACGCCTGGGAGAGGAGGGGGACCGGTGGGGGTGATGGCAGTCGGGGGACAGCAGGGACTGCCCGATCTTGTCCTCACATCCCGCCTCACTGGCACCCACCAGCCACAGCATGTGGGTCTGAGTAAAACTCCTCCAGGGCATTGGAGCCACTGGCCAAACTGCTCTTCATCTTCCTCAGCACAGAGGCACCCGCTGCCAGCCGGAAGAGTCCCTGGGGATGAGGTGAAGAGAGGAGGGATGCAGGGGGCTGCATTTTAGTGGGGAAGGTCACCGGGGGAGTCAGGAGCACTGCCTACCTCCTCCCTCATGCCAGAGGCCAGCAGCATCATGACACAGGCTTCGATGGGCAGCGCGATCTCCCGGCCCAGGCTCTTGAGGTGTGTCTCTAGGGACACGCCATAGTACCCTGCCACCGGGATGTCTGTAGTGAAGGAGGGCTCTGGAAGAGGGAGGTGAATGTCGGAAGGGATGGTGGCCACCTGCCATCCGTCCTCTAGTCGTGGCAACATCTCACTCCGAGCCATGGCTGGCTGGGTGGAAGCAGAGGCAGGGCAGGCAGCATCCCCAGCCCACCTCAGGCTGCGGTCCCCAGCCCACGAGCCCAATGCGGGAGCCAGCAGCAGGCACAGGGAGGGAAAACCGCCTCCTTTCCCAACCTCACCGGCCACGCTTGTGTCCCTCAGCCTCGGCTGCAGCCCTGCCCAGGCTGCGTGGAGAGCTGGCGGGTACCTGTCTGGCTGTGGCTTTCCTTCAGCTCCGACAGAGCCGAGTCCAGTGACCCCAGGGACTGCCGGTGGTACTGGGCTTGGATTTCCAACAGCTGCCAGACAGGGAACATGCAAACAGCCCTCAGTTCAGCACTGGCCCCTCTTGGAGTGACCCCCATCCCCAGGACATTGCACCCACATGGAGACAGAGTGAAGGGGGAGCTGCAAGGGGAAGCCTCCCGGGGTTCATGGAACCATGGCTATAGTGAGGGGTAGAGGGCAAATTAGAGATGGGGAGGGGTCATCAGGACAAGATGCCCTGTTTGCAGCTGGTGCGAGTGGCAGCGTGCACCCACAGTGCATGGAGCAAGGCCAGCACTGGGTACCTGCTGGGGCCTGGGGCTGTCCCCTGCCCTGGCTGGAGGGCTTCGTGCAGATGGGGACAAGGCTGGGTTCACACATAACCCAGGAGATGTTCACATGCAGAGAAGGAGTGCAAGAGAGGACTTACCCTGATGAAGTATCTGGCATAGCTGTCCTCTTTGGTGGAGAAGTGGTAGAGGTCAGCCATGTACTCATCCTGGGAAGGGAGACACAGAGAAGAGCGACCTTTCACCTCCTCCCTAGCACCCAATAACAAGGGGATGTCTTCATAAAGCCCATCATCTGGGATGTGAGTCTCCCATACAGGGTCTCTGGGGTGCAGTGGGGAGGTATGATGTGACCACACGGGGATTTCTTCTGGCTCCCATCGCTTGCATTTGACTAATGTCAGTGACCTGCTCTGTAATCAAGGTCCTGGCACAAGAGGCTTAGGAACAAGAGGTCCCTGCACCTTGGGGTTCAGTGCGGCTGTGGGATCTGCCAGACAAAGCCCCAGGGTTTGTAGAGAAACAGGGCAGAAGTGGAGAAAGCTGATGTGCAAGTCTTCTGCCACCCAGCACAGCCCTCAGCTTGCCTGGCTCCCAGCCCAAGGGCACCCCATAAGCTCCCTGCTCTAGTCCCTGGAGCCTCCTCTCTGCAGCTGCTTGTGTTTTGAATCCTTTACTCTGCTTCTTCCCTGAGCTTGGGGCACCTCCCTATTTCTGCTCCTCGAGGGACTGGGTTGCTTGCAGAGGGCAGGACACGCTGGGTGGCTGCATCTGTCTTGGCATGGGGTCGCCTCAGATGGAGCTGCTGGAGAGGGGCGGGTCCCCAGTGCTGGAGCTGCCCCATGGGGGAGAGCAGGTGACATTCTCACCTTGCACTGCTCCACCTTCCTCTTCACCTCCTCCTCCTCTTCCTTCAAGATCTCCAGTTTGTTGGCAGCAGCAGATGTCCCAGGGCCAGCACCAGCACCTGTGCTGTTACTGGAGCTCTTGGCAGCTTGGTTCAGCCTTTGGGGTGGGAGAGAAGAGACACACCCACAGCCTCAGCGCCAGCGACGTGGGCTGGTATGGGTGTGTGGGGACCAGGGCATGGGGACCAGGATGAGGACAGCAATTCACAGTGCTGCCCTGCGGTGGCTTTCCTCAGCCAGGCCTCTCACATCCCTCCCACAGAGGATGATGCTGCCGCACCAAGGGGTGTGACCTGGTCAAGATGGGGAGCACTCAGCACGGCTACCTGAAACACCCAGGGTCTGTAGGACTCTTCCCAAGCCCCATTCCTGAGATGTTCCCTCCACTTCTCCCTCCAGCCAAAGGTGGAGCAGTGTGGAAATGAGCCACCAGTGACCCAGGGCTGCCCCGCTCTCCCAGAGAAACCCGGCATGGCACGGGCTGCCCTGCAAGGGTCGGAGGGACGCGATCTCAGCAGCACCATGGTACTTTGCTGCCTTCAGCCATGGCACTGGCCTTCCCTCCTGTGCCATGGTGCCAGTGACTTAGCCCAGAGTGGGGTGCATCTGCAGAGAGGGGCTGGCCGGGTGCTTCCGAAGAGCTGTTGTCTCTTTGACTTCACCTCCAGCCCTGGGAAATTTACTCCTCAGGGCAGTCATCTTAGAAGTACTTAAAAGGGGCCTACAAGAAAGGTGGGAACAGACTTCTTAGCAGGGCGTGTTATGGTAGGACAAGGGGTAATGGTTTTAAACTAAAGGAGAGAAAATTCAGGCTGGACGTGAAGAAGAAATTTTTTCCAATGAGGGTGGTGAAACACTGTTCCATGTTGCCCAGAGAGGTGGTAGATGCCCCATCACTGAAGACATTCAAGGCCAGGCTGGACAGGGCTCTGAGCAACCTGATCTAAGTTGAAGATGTCCCTGCTCATTGCAGGGGATTGGACTAGATGAGCTTTGAAGGTCCCTTCCAACCCAAACTGTTCTGTGATTCTATGATCTTCCTCCCTCCCCCAACCTGTCTGGGCACTGCACCCAAATGCCCTGATACCCCCCAGCCATGGTGTGCCCTGTACCGGCTCTTGATGGTGTTCCAGTCTGAGATCAACTTCTGGAGGGTCTTCTTGCGCTTCAGGATGATGGGAAGCTCCTCCTGTGGGAGCAAGGGGCCAGAGAGAATTGCAGAGGCTTGGGGACATGGGATGGAGGGGTGGAATGGCAGACAGGAGCTGGGAGGGCGGCTCGGGCTACCTCGCTGAGCTTGTTGAGTGGCTGCAGGACGTCATGCTCCAGGGCGATCTCAAACTCAGCCAGGATTTTGGCCAGTGAGCTCTGTATGCAGCAGCCCATCTCCAGGGCTTTCCTGTGTGGGTGACAGAGATGAAATGACTGTGCGCTGTAGCCATGCCACCCTCTGACCCAGTTCCCCCCACCATACACATATGGCCCTTTCTTCCACCAGCACTTACCCAAGGCTTGACTCTGTGTCCAGTTCCTTGAAGCTCTCGGCCATTGTCATGGACAGAGCCATCAAGGGCAGCTTCTTCTGTGCAAAGCCAAGGATTTGGGAAAGGGACAGTGAGCTGGTGTGTGGCAGCTCCCTCTCCATGAAGTACACCACATTGCATGGGATCAAGTGGTCAAACCCTGCACTGGGTCCCCACATCTTCCCCTGGCCCACCCACCCCCATTGACCCTGGGGCCTGAGTAAGGGCCCTTGGGATGTCCCTTCAGCCAAAATCAGGATCCAGTTAGCTAAACAAGGCACCAAGGCTTCATAGTTGGTTAGAAAATGCCCAGTCTTCTCTAAAATAGTCCCAAGTGGTGGACTGTGACACTGATGGAGGCCCTCACCAAGCCCAGCCCTGCCACGGCTTCAAATGCGTGGAGCAGTTTAATCACTGAGAATAATTAAGCCAAGCTTATCAGACTGCCTAGAAGAGAGGAGCCCACAAAGTTATGGGGAGGGTAAGGAAAGTGCAGGGGGATCTACTGTTTGCTTCCCAGATAAGGGCTGGTGAATACCAGCCAGGAGGAAGGGTCAGGTTCAAACCAAGGAGGAGGAGGTGGTGACACCACTGTGCCCAGCCGTGCTGTCGTGGTCCTCACTGCAGGGCACTATGGGTGCCAGAGGTTCACAGAGGTTCAAGAAGTTACTCAGACAACAGGGCTTTGGAGGGTTATTCAATGCAAAACCACCCTCTCTGTCCCAAGAGGCCTCACGTTAGTGATGGCTGAGAGGGTTCTTCTGCTCTGCTCTACCTAGGCATGTGCTGGTGGCCACAACTAGAGATGGGACCTGGGCTGGGCTTTGGGCCACGTTTTGTTAAAGCCTGCAAAGCAGGGGTCTGGCGTCCCTTTTGCTGGCGGTGGACTGAGCCAGGGCCAGCATGAGCTGTGGAGGGAGGATTCCACTTACCACTCGCTTGTCCATCTCAGAGCCACTTTGCCCCTGCAGGCAGGCCTGAAGCCTCTTGGACACGCTGTGAGCTGCTCGCTTGGCTGGCTCGACCCTCTGCTCAATCTGGGGGCAGAAGGTGGGACCAGGGAAGCTCTTTCACCGGCTGTGGGTGTCCTGAAGCCATGTCCCCATCAGCCAGCTCTGGGTGTGGGTGAGCCCACCCAGCACCCCACCACAACCCAGAGCATCCCTGGTCCAGGGCAAAGGGAGCACAGCTCCTCATCAGGAGCTGGGGAAGCCTTTTCCCATGGCAGGAATCTGCCATTCCCTTAACACCATGGTCCTGGGGTCCTCCAGCTTGCAGGAAGATCCCAGCCCTGTGACTTGGAGGTACCGGCAGGGCAAATTGCAGGCAGGAATGGGGCAGGTTCCCACACCCAGGCACAAGCAGGCACTTGCCTGTCAGCCCAGCCCGTGCCTCACCTGCAGCAAATCTTCTGGCAGGAGCTCGGTTGCTTCTTGGACCCTGTGGAGGAAGGAGAAAGAGCCATCAGCAGATCATGGAATAGTTTGGGTGGGGAGGGACCTTCAAAAGTCATCTAGTCCAATCCCCCTACAATGAGCAGGGACATCTTCAACTAGATCATGTTGCTCAGAGCCCTGTCCAGCCTGGCCTTGAAGGCGGTGACCTCCACCCAGCCTTCTTGAGAAGGCAAGTCCTTCTGCATCCCACCTGCTTCTCTTTGGGCTCCAGTGAACAGTAGGTACTGGCCGTGGCCTGGACCATTGTACACAAGGCTATGGACAGAATGATCCCAGGGGGATGAGAACAGCAGGAGCAGAGCAAGGCAGCCAACCTCACTGGCTGGTGGACACCCCATCAGACATGGCTTCCAGTTCAGAGCACCCTGCTCCAAACATCCAGATGTGGCCATTTTTTTTGAAAACAGGGTGCCTAGCAAGCCCATGTCATGGGTGAGACCATGATTGACCTGTGTCATGGGTGAGACCATACATGAAAACAGCTTTTTGCTTGGTTTTGCAGAAAGTATTATGAATAAATCTGGCACAGGAAGCTTCTGGTTTGCAGCAAATTCTGCTCAAAAACCCACCAGCTGCTGCCACCACCAAAGCTCCCTGATGCCTTGCACAGAGGAAATCTCACTTCACAGCCTGCTGCCATTGCTACGCTCTGGGAACCGCATTTGCTTTCCCGCTGCTGCTGCTTTTACCCCAGTTCATGTTTCTCTCTTTTCACCGCCTGTCAAAGCCAATGCAGGATGAGGCCGCGAAGCCACAGGAAATGGGGGTGGCTTGGTTGAAGGCAAAATCATGTGAGATCGTGGCTTGCAGAGGAGAGGCTCTGCAGTGGGTGAAGAACTTGCTCTTGGACTGCACAAGCTGCTGGAGACCTCCTGCCTACCCGGCATTAAACAAAAGGGAGGTGCACCCAACAGGGGGATGAGACATCTTGATGGGAGAAGGGATGGCAAAGGGGATCATGCTCCCCTCTGGGGCATGCAAGAAGAGCAAGAAGCTGCCAGGATGTAGGAGCTGCTTCCCTGTGGCTCTGCTAGGCTGGCTGAAAGACCTCAGTGGTCCAGGGGACATGGTTGGTCCCACTCAACCTCCCAGCACTGAGAAACCTGTGGAGGTGGCTGCAGAAAGAGGGAGTGAGGGGGCTGGGAAGGGAGGGCCCAGCCCTGAAATTTCAGTTCTGGGTTTTGCAAGGGGAGAGCTTTGGAAAACCAAAGAGAAAAATAAGGAAGCGATGGAGGTGGGATGGGGCTGGAGGGATTTGTGTGAAGCTGTAAGGCCTCCATGGGTCCTTGGAGGATCCCCGGTCCTCTCCTCGAAGGGTGTCCTGGGACACCTGTACTACTAGGCTGCCTAGAGCTATGCTGGGCATCTGGCTTCCACAGGGCACCCCAGGCTTATCGGAGAGGGCAGGTCTGGTCTTCTAACACCCTCCTGGTCCACTGTACAGCCAAGGGTGTGTAGCTGGAAAGTCCCTCTCCATTGCCCTCACATCCTGGGGAAGCCAAGCTGGGAAAGACCAGTTTCCAGGTGGACACAACCTGGAAGAGGTAGCCGGGCTTGAGAATCACATCCCTGCTGAGCAGCACCAGTGCAGCCCCCTCGCTGCCCCATGGGTGTCGGGGAGCCACAGTCCTTCAACTTATGCTGAAGAAGCTCTAAACCCAAGGTTTCTCCCTTATTCCTGGCCACCGGCCCTGGAAGGTCAGTCCAGCCCCAGAACAAGCCCTGCAGGACCCTTGTCCTGCTCCCTCCCAGCCCTCCGGCACAGGTAGCAGCGACGTCCTTACCGACTGTTGATACTGGGATGGGACAGCTGCTGACGCATCCGATTAAACTGCCTCTTCATCATCTTGAAAGCGGGGAGAAGACCACAAGAGCTGCTCCGCTTGGCTGTACCTGCTCAGCACCTCTTGGCGACACTTGGCATCGGACGCCGTGAGCCCCTTGGCTCCCCAGAGCCACTCTGCCCCTTGCTTTTCCCTGAGGACCTCTCCCTCCTTACTCCTCTCCTTCTTCCTTCCCTTGTTCCCCCTTTTTCTGTTTTCCCGTCTGGTCCCCTCCCTCGTCCCTCCCCAGGGATGCCCTGCCTGCTTTCTCTTCCCCTCCTTTGGATTCTCTTCTCTTGCACACTCTCTGTTTCTGAGCTTCCTTCCTTCTCCAGCCACCCCTCTGCTGCAGATCAGGTAGCAGTTCAGGGCTCCTGCTCAGCTCTGTGTTCCTGTCACCACCCCACAAGTATAAATAACTTCAGCCCAGCCTTAAAGGGGAAATATTATTACAGCAAACACGTAACAAGGCAGGACAAGCACACGTCGCTGCCGAGCCCAAGCGAAGGGCCCACGCTCTATTTCTTGCTGCCTGTCTCAGCCAGGGTGGTTTTTCCCTTGCTTGCCTTGCCCCCACCAGCTGTGCCACGGGACAGCCCACGGCCACACCGGCTGGCTGTGCATTGCATACAGGGTGTGTGATGTGCTCCTATCCTACCTGGTCACCCAAATGCTGCCAGTGGCCCTTGGGCACATCCCTGCACTTGTGGATGCAACTCCAACCTCTCTGCGACTCCCCGCTCAGCGACATATCACTCTAATTGGGACAAAAAGCTGGGGGGCGAACAGCAAAGCCATCCATCCCTGCAAACCCTTCTGCACCCACCACCTCATGTTCCCTTCCTGCCCTGGCCGAGGCTGCCCGGAGCCACTGCAAAGCTGTGGGGAAGGGCTGTTGCCTCACGCCCTGGGGAGGCCCCTTCCTCTCTGCTCCCCCAACCGCTGTCAGGGCTCCCCTGAGCAGGGCGGCTGGGCTGAGCACCGAGCAGCAGCTCTTGCACTCAGTTGCACCGGGACCACAAACTCCGGGTTCCCAGGCTGCAGTGCTGTCTGCTCTCTGCAGAGCTGCACCAGGGCTCAGCTTGTTTTGTTGTTGGGGTTTTTTTTTGTGTAAAAACATCCCCCTTGCACCACCACCACCTTTGCTCCTGGCTCTATGAGATGTAAACCTCGCCTTATCTCTGGGCTACCTGCAGCTGGGACTTTCCTCCTTCTGCACTAAGAGTGGAGGTTGCTGTTGGCCGGGTTACATGGCTGGCAAAGGAACTAGCACCCGAGCCCAGATGGGAAGCGGTCAGCTTGTGTGCACACGAAACAAGCAGCAAAGGAAAAAGAGGCAGAAGGGCCACTCCACCTGTGCCCTGAAGCCTGAGGAGCAACAATTTGGGGGCTGCTGGACTCTGCTCCTTGGTGGGGAGGTGAGTTCCCAGTGACTGCATAACAAAGTGATACTGGCAGCTGTTTTCGAGCAGGGACTGAGGTAGTGAGCACTGTTCTCCCTGCCTGAAACACCAGGTCACTCTAAAGCTGTAGCCAACCATGTCTGATCCCCCAGCCACAAGCCCTGCGGGTGCTCCTCATGGGTGTCATGGTTGCTGAATGCAGGCAAGGGCTTCGAGCACCTATTGCAAAGACACAAAAGCTGCCCCAAGTCCCTGCGGGCCACGTCAGGTGGCTTCTCTCCTCCCATGCAATGTCAGAGACCTGCTCCCAACCCTGGGCTGCTGCTTGCTGGAGCAGATCCCCCTCCCTGCCCCCAAAACACCCCGGGGCAGCCACTTCAGAGCAGTAACCACAGGGAAGAGAAGTAAGTGCCACTACAGGCAGTGGTGAAGCTGCCAAAAGCCCTGTGGGGCACAGGAGCGAGCTCCAGCCCAGCTCCCATGGGCTGCAGGGCACTGACCTCTGCCCACCACCTCTCCCCATGGAAGGGGGCACGTGGGCAGCAGCCAGCGGGCAGCATGGAAGTGACAACTGCTCTCAAACAGGAATTGAGAGCAGCTGGGGGACTTCCACCATCCCCTCCCTGCTCACAGGAGCAGGGAAATCATCATAGCAAGGCCCCAGGAGACCAGCAGACAATTTACTGGATTGTAGGGGCAGTATTTGAGCTAGAAATGCTCCGTTTGCAGGGTGGAATCAGACAAGGAAAGTGAAGTGAAAATGCACTTCTTGGGCCAAAAGGCAGAGGGAGAGAAACAGGAAAGAATTCTTTTATTTCCCATAAATACAGCAGATTCTTCGCGCCGGGCGTTTTGTTTTAAATCTGGTTTGTTTGTTTTCTTCCATTTACAGAATTTTGCACTGAAAATATATACAAGTCTGTTCAAGAACCAAACAAGATCTGCAAAGAAAAAACCCATACAAAACCCTGAAAAGAGACCAGAAAGGGAAGTAAGACACAGCCGAACCCCAGCACAAAGCCCTTGCTTCCCCCTCTCCTCCATCACTTGCTGCACCCAGCTCCAAGCCATCTCACCACCGCTGCACCCACCTCAAGCTGAGTGCAAGGCACCTTGCTCACCTTCATCTCACACAGGCCTCCTCCTACCTCTGGCAACCTTATGCAGGGCACAGCTTGCCCCTGCTTTTAAGATCAAGTTCCGATAAAACCAGCTTAGAGATGGGAAGGGGCTCCCATGGTCCTAAGTCCCATGGGGATGGGGATTGCTTGGGACATGCCACCCTCTGGTCTCCTCCATGCCTGCAGATCCCCACTCTTTTGTCACAGTGATTGGGGGGCTGGGGTGAGCCCCCTCCCTGCTGCAGGGAGCTGGGCCTGCCCACAGCTGTGGGCAAAGGTGCACAAGGCACAGCTGTACCACCCCCACCCCCCATAGCCCCCAGTGCAGGGCTGGGCTCCCAGTGCAGAGCTGGGAAACCTTCCTGCCCCACCATGCTCTCCAGCCCAGCCAGGGGGAGGAAAACTCTGTAATGCTTCCTCTCCCTGTTGGGCATGAGGCTGCAGGGAGACTCAAACCCCCATCCCGGCACACCCCTCTGGGGACAAGCATGCAGGACAAAGTCCGGCAGCAGTCCCCAAAGCCCACTGTGGTGGCTAAAGCACATGGGAAGGGTGTGGGCTTCCTCACTGGATTTGGTGCCCAGGAGCTCCAGTTGAAGGGGATGGGGATGCACAGAGCAACCCCTTCCCAGCCCCTGGGCTCCCACTCCAGGTCCCACCTCCCACCAACACCTCTGCCAGCACCTGGAAGGGAGATACAGGGAAGATAACTTCCTCTGAGCCCCCCAAAACAAGGGCAGTCACCCTGGCGCTGGGAAGACACAGTTTCTGTCCAGCCTTGTTCTGCACCAGCTCCAGTGTGATCCCACCAGACAGGGAACCACTGGGGCCCAATCCCAAGGAAGGGGCAAGGGGGACAAGAGGGAGCACCGCAGAGCACGAAGCAGCTGAAGAGCTGGGAAGTGTGGAGGGGATAGACAAGGAAAAGGATCTTCCTTTGCTAGGCCTTGCCCCAGGCTGAGGCTGTTAAAGCTCCCCATCCTTGTTCCCCACTGCACCTAGCAGGAAAGCAGGGTTAGAAGAGAAGCTGGACAGTCTGGGGAGGGAGTGATGCCTTCGGAAGAGCAGGGAAGGCAACTGTTCACCCACGTGAAGCTCGCCACTCCACTCCTAGTCTTTGTGGGATGAACGTTTCCTGGTGTCTCTGGTCTCCTCCTCCAGGCACGCTCCCTCTGGCCCTTGCCCGGCCATCTGGAGAATAGAGCGTGAGCAGCAGCCCCCACCCGCCCTCCCCATCTCCTTGGGCTGCTCCAGCCCTGCAGGACCGGCTTCCCAAGGACTCTGCAGTGTAGTGCCTGCAATGTGTGGCCCTAGAGGTTCCCCCAGGACTCCGGTGGGGGGAACTGGTCCACATCCCCCATTTCGTTGTAGGTTTGCTCTCCCATGGTGAAGGTCAGCTTGTATCGTAGCCTCACTTTTTCCTGGAGACAAGGGAGAAAGAATAAGAAGTCAAAAGGAGGGGAAAGAAAGTCTCGAGGTACAAACCTTCCAGGTCTCCAGGAAGCTGCAGAGGGATTAGGGACAGGGCAACCAGGCTTTGCTCAGGCATCAAGACCAGTCTGCTCGTGTCCCAGGGATGGTGCCATTACCTTCTGTGGGTTTGCGAGCAGCAGGACTTGTGTGATGGCACTAGGGTGGACGATTGGGTTGAATGCTGGCAGCTCTGTGCCTGAGGGAGGCTGTAGCTTCACCTTCATCACCTAGAGAGAGAGAAGACCACATTCTTGAGAGGGATTTGGCAGGAAAAGGCCCTGCTCACATCGCTGTCTAGTCAAAGAGAAAAGCATTGTGCTGGTTCCTGCTAATCTGAAGGCAATACAACTTGCTCTCAGGCCCACAGAGCACTCTCCACCCACCCTGCATTTCCTGCAAAGGGAGAATCACACTTCAGCCCTGCTGGAGGACCTCAGCCCCAACATCTGCCTTACCTTGGGGACGGCAGACTGAAAGACAATATTGCGGATGGGCTGTGGAGCCGTGCTCAGCATGGAAATCACCACCACGAGCACATCAGGCCTCTCAGGCAGAGCATCCTTAGCGAAGTGGAAGAGGACGCGGAAGCCGTGCTGATCGTACACTGTCACAGGGAGGATGCTGCCTGTGGGAAAGGCAGCGGTCAGCCAGGTGGGAACTGGCCCTGCAGCAACCTTTCCCCATCATCCAAACCTCCACACAAGTGACAGGGATACCACTTGTACTCAACCTCCACAAAATACAACATGCAAGAAGTTTCCTCACATTCTTCCCTTTCATGTGCACTTGGTTTGTTCCCCGCCAAAGCCTGCCCCTCCTCTTTCGCCCCTGCTCACTGGGTTTGATTGACTCCAGAGGCACATTGACGTTGGCCAGCGAGATCTCCTGGGGCTGTGCGGTGGCAGCAGGCCGTGATGGGACTGCAGTACTTCCTGCTGGTGTGGTGGCAGCTTTTGGAAGCGCAGCAGGGGCAGGCAGCTCTGAGGTCAGGGGCAGCGCAGGGTTAGTGGAAACACTCTGGAGCATAGGCAGAGTGTTGGGATTGTGTGCTGTGGTGCCAGAGCTGCTCCTGTTCTGGAGATCCCTCAGGGTGAGCCGGGGGGGTGGCTGCTGCTTCTCCCTGTAGGGAGGGTGAGAGAAAGGAGTGGAACAGGGCACTGAAATGTCTGTGTCCAGCACCCCAGAAATGGAAACAACGGTGAACGATGTGAGATTGCGCTACCACTGCTTACCATCGCACTTGTTGAGACTCTGGAGGCAAAGACTGTTGCAGCAGAGTCTTGCCCAGGAGGTCCAGGTCATCCAGGCCACTGGTGAAAGGAGAAGGTTTGGGGGAGGATCTGCCAGCATCTGTTTTGACTGGTGGCGTTGCCATGAGAGGGGTGAGACTGAGCTCGTTGCTATCTGATGACTGTAGAAAGAGCACATAGGAGAGCAGGGCAGCACATCAGCACCAACCATCAGACCTGGGATGCTTCCCTGCCTACTCCATTTGTTGCTTCCACCACCCTCCCCACCTTCTGCCCTGGCCCCCAGCATGTTACCTGGAAGCTGTTCCAGCCACTGCTGTCACCAGCCTGGGCAGGATGCGGCGCTGGGTCATTCAGGCCTGTTGGGGGTAAAAGCAAATACAAAGGTTAGCTGCCAAGTGGGCAAAAGCATTAAACAGGGCCCAAATAAGGGATCTGTAGCTCAGGTCAGACAAGACACAGAAGCAGCAGGGCAAAACCATCAATGTGGTCTAGTCTCTGGCCCCTGGCTTTGCATGGGGGAGCACAAGGACGGTGATAATATGTTTTCTGCCCTGAGATCCTCATTTAAGAGTCTAATTTCTCCCCCAGTTGACAGAGAAGTGAAGACTACTGGGCTGACAAGCCCCACTTGCGCCTCCATCTGGGGGACCATGTTGTCTACTTCATGCTGTTGTATTCTAAGCACCTGTCTTAGGAAATAGACACTTTGTTGGGAAAAGTGACTCTAGAGAGTCCTAGGGCTGGCACCTCACAAGACTTCCATGTGAAAAGTTCTGGAAGTCCCAGATGTGTGTTGTCAGCTCGCGACTTCAAGTGCAAGGAGTAAACATAAGGAGCTGGGGGTGATCCACCCTTGTGATCCCACCTGGCGATGGCCATTGCATCACTCTTGATTTACTTGCCAGGTCAGTTTTCCCTGAGCAAATCAGAGGGCACATTCCTGCAGGCTCTCTCTCACTAGTCAGGAAAACACCATGAGACTGAAGTTCAGAATCATGGCAGGGTCTTCCTCTCCTTCTCCCTCACACTAAGTGAAAGACAGCTCTTCATCTTTCATTATTCACCTCTCCGAGCTCTCCCTTATTCATGTTTCTGCCACAAGGACAACCATCCATGCAGACTGTCCAGAGTTGAGGAGAGAATAAAGAGCTTTTGCACTGTGTTTCTCACCTAAAGACATGAGTTCATCATCCAGCAAGGAGACAGAGCCAGTTTGCTCAGGCACGGGGACTGCCGAGTCACCTGAAAGGGTGGGCAAGGCTGGGTAGGAAGGGCCTGTTGCTGGAAGATCCAGGCCTGACAGATCCAGAAGTGCTGAGGTGCTGCCTGTACAGAAGGAACAGGCTGAGAGACAGAAACCTTATCCGGTCTTTACCCAGTGTTCTGAGGCCAGTTCCCATCCTCCCTCGCACCTGGAAAAGGGAACTCCCCAACTCCCCCTCTGCTCTCCCTTCATGCATCTGTCATCTCCACAAGCCATTTCTTCATCTCACCAGCCCCACTCTGTCCTCCTGCAGGTTTCACCTTCCCACTTCTCTTAGTCTTCTCTTACATTGCAGGAAACCAGCAACAGAGTCCCTCTGCTTGACCTTCCTGTCCCCGTTCCCTGAGTCTCCTCACCTCGAAGGGGACCAGCCACTGTCTCCCCATTGATCTCTTCTCCCCGCACAAGCTGCTTGTAGAGATTGATGACCTGTGTCAGATTGTCATTGGCTTGCAGGATCTCCGCTGAAACGGAATAGGTAGAAAGTTTGAGAACAGTGAAGAAACAAGATCGACTTTTATACCCCAGCTCTGTATATTACTTCAAAGCAAGGTCCAAGAGCTGACAGTATCTCACTGCAGAGAGCAGTTTTGCAATTGTTGCTGCAAACTGCTTCAGGGCACATGGACACCTCCATGGCAGTCTCAGCAGGACGAGTGTCATTTCTACAGTGAAGCGGAGGAAGCCTGTAACGCTGCTGATTGCTGTCATGTGTCCCCACTTAGTGTGAAGCCATAGACTAACTAACCTCCAGTGAGCAGTCACCCCAAAAAAAGTGCTGGCTGCTGACAGAGGCCATGCCATGGGCAGCCCAAGCACACGCTCCCTGAGAGATGGAGGGAGAAGAGGACATAAAGAGAAACGTCATATACACTTACCCAGAGCTTCATCATTGTCTTCTGTGTCACTGGCAAGTCGGAAAAGCATGGGCCTCATGCGCTCACAGCGCTGATACAGCTCCTGGGGGAGAGGAGAAAGGGGTGTTGAGGCGAGCAGCAGGATACTCAGCTGGAGGTGCAGAACAAGCAGGAGGAACTTGTGAAGATAAGAGTCATCCACCTCTGCTAAGCCCAGGGAGGATGCTGGGATGGTCTTTCCTCACCTTCATTAGGTCCTCATTGCTCTCCGTTGTCTCCCCCTTGCTGTAGTTTGTCACCATCTCTGTCAGCAGCTTCACATTGTTGTTCACCTCCTCAATGGCATTCACCCTCTTCGAGATCTTCTCCATGCGCTTCTGGTCCTGAAGGGGAAGGACACGGGCAAGGATGTCCTTGCTTTCATGTGCAACTTGGAGAAGAGGAGTGCTGGGCCAACCAACACACCAACTCCCTGGACTAAAGCTCAGCAACACTGCCCTCAAAACAGCTCCCGCTCCAGTGGAAAATTTCAGATCGCCTCTGGGCCAGCACTTGCTGAACAGGGATGTAATTGCCACAGATGCAGTACTGCAGCAAGGCTTGGGCCACAAACAATGCACAAAGCCATTGCTTCAAGTAGCTGAGCAATTGCAGAAATCACACGTGTGACTCTTTAGCAGCTGCTGCTGCAAAATTTGGAGCAGAAGCTCCATATGTCTGTATGAGGACAGAGACCCACTGATTCCTTGTTGCCAGCCACTGCCACCCAGACCCACTTCCCCCAGCCGCACCTCTTGAACCATCTCCTTGATGAGCTTGTTGGCAGCCCGAAGGTCCTCAGGATGGGAACTTTTCAGGAGACGAGCCAGTATCTGCAAAAGAGAACATACCTCTGTGCCCAAGCTGAGAGGTGGCAGCCAGAGTCACTCTTGCAACACTAGAGTCAGTAGTTACCCCTGTTCCAAACCCATATTTGGCAGAGGCAGTGGACAAAGCCAGCCGTTTGCAAGCCCAGCCATGAGAGCTTGTGGGCTATCAGAGACCAGCGAGAGAAGTACAACTGGTCCTTCTTTTCCTGTTGTGGTTCTGGTTATGCAAGACAGGCCTTTCCCTGAAGATCCCCTGCATTCAAAACCAGCTCCTGCCAGCCTGTTACACACTGTGGAGACCCTGGAGCACAGCAGCACCAGTACCAAGAGAAAGAAAGCCTGGTTTACACAGAAATTGCAATGGGATTGTAATGGACTCCTACTCAGACCTCTTCACATGCTTCTTCATATGTGCACCTGGTAAAGAGGGAGAACTCCCTCTTTCTCTCCCACTTTGTAATCAGCAAACAGTCCCACAGGCCACCTACAAATGCTCATTTGCACACAGAATCACAGAATCACAGAATGTGAGGGATTGGAAGGGACCTCAGAAGATCATCCAGTCCAATCCCCGTGCTGGAGCAGAAACATCTAGATGAGGCTACACAGGAAAGTGTCCAGGCGGGTTTTGAATGTCTCCAGAGTAGGAGACTCCACAACCTCCCTGGGCAGCCTGTTCCAGTGCTCTGCTACCCTCACTGAGAAGAAGTTTCTTCTCAAATTTAAGTGGAACCTCTTGTGTTCCAGTTTGAACCCATTACCCCTTGTCCTACCACTGGCTGTCACCAAGAAGAGCCTGGCTCCGACACTGTGACACTCACCTTTTATATATTTGTAAACACTAATAAGGTCACCCCTCAGTCTCCTCCAAGCTAAAGAGCCCCAGCTCCCTCAGCCTTTCCTCACAAGGGAAGTCCCTCCTGCGCTGTCCCTCTAGTCCCTCCTGTGCTGGACCCTCTCCAGCAGTTCCCTGTCTTCTTGAACTGAGGGGCCCAGAACTGGACACAATATTCCAGATGTGGTCTCACCAGGGCAGAGTAGAGGGGAAGGAGAACCTCTCTCGACCTACTAACCACCCCTTTTCTAATACACCCCAGGATGCCACTGGCCTTCCTGGCCACAAGGGCACAGTGCTGGCTCGTGGTCATCCTGCTGTCCACCAGGACTCCCAGGTCCCTTTCCCCTACACTGCTCTCTAACAGGTGATTCCCCAACCTATACTGGAACCTGGGGTTGTTCCTGCCCAGATGCAGGACTCTACACTTTCCCTTCTTATATTTCATTACATTTTTCCCCGCCCAACTCTCCAGCCTGTCCAGGTCCCGCTGGATGGCAGCACAGCCTTCTGGTGTGTCAGTCACTCCTCCCAGCTTGGTGTCATCAGAAAACATGCTGATAGTACACTCTATTCCCTTGTCCAAATCATTGATGAATATACTGAATAATACTGGCCCCAGTACTGACCCATGGAGGCCTATATCTAGTGGAGTGCCTCAACTAGACTCTGCCTCCTTGACCACAACTCTCTGGCTTCTTTCCTTCAGCCAGTTCACAGTCCACCTCACTACCCAATCATCCAAACCACACTTCCTCAGTGTGACCCATGGAGGCAAAATATATCCCCTGCAGCAAAATGGTATCGCACCTCTGCCACAGAACTAGACCCAGAGGAGCCTAATACTTGCTTAGAATCATACAATCATTTTGGTTGGAAGAGACCCTCAAGATCATCGAGTTCAATCATTAACCTGGCACTAAACCAAGGACCTCATCTACACATCCTTTAAACACCTCCTCCATGGATGGTGATTCAACCACTTCTCTGGGCCAATGCCTGACAACCCTGTCTGTGAAGAAGTTCTTCCTAATATCCAATCTAAACCTCCCCTGGCGCAACTTGAGGCCATTTCCTCTCATCCTATCACTTGCTACTTGGGAGAAGAGACCAACCCCCTCCATGCTACAGCCTCCTTTCAGGTAGTTGTAGACAGCAATAACGTCTCTCCTCAGCCTCCTTTTCTCCAGGCTAAACAGCCCCAGTTCCCTCAGCTGCTCCTCATCAGACTTGTGCTTCAGACCCCTCACCAGGTTCATTGCCCTTCTCTGAACTCTCCCCAGCACCTCAGTGTCTTTCTTGTAGTGAGGGGCCCAAAACTGAACACAGGGTTTGAGGTGCTGCCTCACCAGCACTGAGTACAGGGGGACAATCACTGTCCTAGTTCTGCTGGCCACACTATTTCTGATACAAGCCAGGATGCTGTTGGCCTTTTTGGTGACACTGCTGGCTCATATTCAGCCACCTCTCGACCAAATGTTGCTTCAACGTATCAGCACTGATAAAACAGAGGTTTGTCTGAGTGGTGACACAATTCTGATGGAAAGGCAATATAATATGGGTCCAGGAGAGTATAAGTAGTTGGGCAATGAGCAGATTGCAGCACTGGGGGTGGGGAAGAGATAACAGCAGCAGCATCTGGGGCTGGAATTTAAACCTCATGGCCAGATAACTCAGAAGGCAGGAAATCTCAAAGCAGCAAACCTCCCAGAACCTGCTGGGCTAAAGTCAGCACTTCACCCTTTGCACCATCCTGCAACTAAGGGGTCCAAAGGTCAAACAGACCACATTCCCCACCTCTGGCTGTTTCTTTTGTCATGATTTTGCAGCAGGCTCCCATGCATTTTCTGAAGGACAATATGTGGACTAGGGCCCTTAACTCTTTCTGGATCTCCACCCCAGGAGGACAGGAGATTCTGGAGCAGGGAAGGTTGTGTTCATTGTTCCTCTCCTTGCACTGAGTCCTTACCTTGGATTTCTCTTCATCATCAAAGATGATGTTCTTGGGCCGAGGTGGGGGAGGTGGAAAAGGAGCATCATCGGGCAGTTTTGGGTCACATTTCACGATCCCTGCAGTAGAGACCAACAGAAAGGTCATGAGGACTCACTCACTGGGGGACGGTATGGCCACACAAGTAATTTCTTCCCTAATGGACCACCAAACCCAGCTGGGACTGAGGGCATGTGAGTCTTCTCCCACTGCCTGTGATCCTGGATTGTGTTTTCATGGAAGAACTGCCCCTCTCTCCCCCAAAAAAATCCTCCTTAGAAAAGCCCAGCATCAACTGCCAAAGCACTTGCAGCCCTTCAGCCCCAGCCCCTTACAGTGCCCCATCTGCAGGGAGCAGATGTCCCCTCCAACCCATCAAGCACTCAGACTACCAGCAGGTCCCTCAGCCCAGGTGGGAGCCCCAAGGTGCCCACTCCTTCACCTGCCCTTGCTGCTAAACCAGACTGATGGATATTCTGGGTCTGGGCACAGGAAAGGAAAAGTCTATTTCAGATTCTGCCTGGACGAAAAAAGAGGGAGGGCAAACTGTCTGTCCGTCTCCCCCTTCCAGACCACTGCCTCTCACCTTGTTTCTTCAGCATCTGGTAGGCTTCTGAGATCTTCACCTCGTGAGGCAGCCCTAATGTCCAGCTGTACATCAGCTCCAGGATCTTTGACTTCACTTTTTCTGATGTCCGGCTGCCAAGATACTGGAGAAAGAGAGAAGAGGTGGGTTGAAGCTGATCTGAGCTGTTGCAAGCATGGTCGGTTCCTCTCCTCCCCTCCCCCAGGAGAAGTGAGACCATTCCTAACGGCACAAGGAGAAGGAAAGAGGAAGCAAGCAAGGAAAGCTCACGAGGCCCTTGCAACATGTCCTATGCTGTGCTTGGTTTCCACCACAGGAAACACAAGAGGTGGGAGAAATGCTGCACCAGCAGCCCCTCAGCGACAAGCAGGGACAGGTGGGAAGGCTCAGGCAGGTCTCTGTCACCTTGTGAAGCAAAGGGTACGGCTAACAGAAGCTGCTCAGCAAGGCAGCTCTTGGGGAATAAGGGAACAGCCAGGTTGGGAGCAGAGGGACTGTGGATAATGGTCCCTGGGACAGGGCCTGGTCCTCTCTCTCAGGGGCACCCTCTAGCACAAAGTGCCCAGCATCTTTTAGAGCCAGGTGAGCCCCAGATGACCAGCACCCAGCAGTGAGATCTCCAAACACGACATCTCTCCCCCTGCCATACAATCATCCTTTACCCTTCTCCCGTGGGTCTACCGGGGCACTAGTGATGAAAACGATGCCTGTGCCACCAGAGGCCAGTGGCTTAAGGTTGAGGACATTCTGTAGGGGACCTAGCAAGAGGACTTTAGGGTGCTGCTGTCACTGTTCCTGGCTACTTATCATCACTGATCACAAGTTGTGAGTGGCAGCTGAAGGTTTTCCTTACTCATGTTTAGTTTGTGTTCCCTTAACTCCATCCTTGCTGGCATTAACTGCCTCAACTGAACACGAGAGCATGCACAGCTCGTTCTGCTGCAGGAACAGCAGCATCAGCAGAGAAGCAGGTTGTGACTTGGTGCTTCAGACGGACTCGGCAGAACACCACTGACCAGGCCTGGGCTTGCCCTCTGAGAGTGTCTCAATCAGGTTGGGACACCCCGGAGAGACATGGTCACGATGTCAAGCTGAGAGAGGTTCCTGAGCACATGCAGCACAGACAGGGCGCAACAGAGACACAGGGCAGGTGACTTCAGGCAAGCAGATGAGCTCAGTAGCCTCACAAATGCTGGTTGCATCATGTCTACCTGGCCCTCAGCTTCCTGCATCAAGAATCAGCTGGGAGCAGGGGGTAAAAGCTCACCTTCCCACTGGAAAACTCTGCTGCTAGCACTGTCCTGTTTCCCCCACATACCCATGCGTGTCTGAACTTTCTGCTCAGACACTACTTCATGCCAACACCCTCCCTCCTGCCACCAGGCTCTAATGCCCTCCAGCATGATTCCTTGGGACCCACCTTGGGTGACACCACTTTGATGAGTTCATTGAGGAAGCGGAACTTGCCCACCTCATCATGGAAGCGTTTGCCACAGCTCTTCATGCAGGACTCCAGCACCTGGGGAGAAGCGCCGTGTGAGCCCCGGCATGGGGTCAGCAGCAGGTTCAAGTGCCACCACCACCTTTCCCTACCAGGTGGTCAGTCACCATTCCAAAGGGAAGCAAAAAGATTTTTCTCTTTGGAGGAAACAACAGCAGCACATGGATGGGGATATTCCTTCCACAAATTCTGTGGTTTCACAGAATGGATCCACAATGACATTAAGGGAACAAAAAGCTTCTTATCGGCTTCAATAGGCTACGATCCGCCTTAGGAACAAGACCTTTCCTACCAGTCACCCTTCTTCTCTTGTGGAACTACCTTCAGACCCTCTCCCACCCAAGGGCTCATCTGCTCCAGGGCTTTCTCAGAGGGAGTTCAAAGCTTCCTATCCTCCTCCAGCCAAACTGGAGCAACCCCACATCCTGGCCCTCCATCCAGTTCTACCAGCCTGCAGATGCCCTTACCGTGAGGGCCTGGATAGCTTCCCATTCCTGTGGAGACTGGATCTTGTGGGCAAGAAGTCGGGTAGCAAGCGGAGGACTGGAAGCAGCAAGAGGAAAAAGAAAGCTCACTGGTTACTGAGGAAAAGCCTGGTACCTGTGTTTCTATTTTGGAATCTAGAGTTGAAAAGCATGTGGCAAGTTTAAGGCACTGATAAGGCACTAAACCCTGTGGGAATCTTCTGCTAGTGGATCAGGACCCCCACACCCTCACTCTGAGGAGCTTCGTGCCCGTTCAGCTCTCATGGCAGCTCCACTGAATCTTACCGGGTAGGCAAACACGACCCAGGCCCACAACCCAGAGCAGCTTGGGGGAAGGAAGAAGCACTTACCCCTCCAGCTCCTTATTGAGCTGCTCACAGAAAGCATTGATACCATCCCAGTCCAGGTCCTTGTTCAGGGGGTTTGTCGCTTTGTCTGTAGGTGGGAGAAGGGGAGGGTGAGAAAGTCTCCCCAGGCTCCCACCCTGTGGAGGCGAGGGGCAATATTGCTCCCACTCCCTCCCCGCTGGCTCCACCAGGTGCATCGACAGAGGACGGTGTGGAAGGAAAAACATGTTTGTGTCCAGTTGTTCAAGACCCGTACACAAACTCTTTGCCCACCACCCCCTGCCAGCAGCACACACCAACCCACCATTGCTGTACAGACACCGCCATCACGCTCCCCGCCCCTCACTGCCCTGGAGGGTCAGGCCCGCAGACCCCTGCTGCCCCCATAGCCAGCCAACCCTCACATGTGGCCCCAACACTCCCATTTCCCAAAGCTGCCCCTCCACATGCAGATGGGCCCACCCTGACACCTCGCCACATGTGACCCCCAGCACCGCTCAGCCCCCCTGAACATCCCCCGCTCCTTCACACCCCAATGCCCCCCCATACTCCTGCCTTGAGCACCCCAATTCCTTCACACTCCAATACCCCCCATATACCTGCACCCCCACCCCAACATCATCTCATACCCCTGTCCCCCCCGAGCACCCCATTTGCTCACACCCACTGCCCCCATACACCTGCATCCCCACTGCAACGTCCACCCACACCCCTGCTCTCCCATTGAGCACCCCCTGTTCCCTCACACCCCAATGTCCCCCCATACCTGACCCTCATTGAGCACCCCAATTCCCTCATACTCCACTACCCCCATACACCTGCAGCCCCACCTCAATGTCCCCCCATACCCCTGCACCCCCTTGAGCACCCCCATTGCCCCCCCAATACCCCTGCGCCTCCCTTGAGCACTCCCATTACCTCACACCCCAGTACCCCCATACCCCTGCCCTTCCCTTGAGCATCACACTTCACTGCCCCCCCAACATCCTCCCATACCCCTGTCCTCCCTGAGCACTCCAATTCCCTCACACTCCAGTGCCCCCATACATCTGCACCCCCACCCCAACGCCCCCCCCATACCCCCACACCTTCCCTTGAGCACCCCCTGTTCCCTCACACCCCAATGTTCCCCATACTCCTGCCCCCTCCTTGAGCACCCCAATTACCTCACACTCCACCACCTCTCACACACCTGCACCCCCATCCCAACGTCCCCCCACAACGCGGCGCCCCCTTGAGCATCGCAATTCTCTCACACTCCACTGCCCCCCAATACCCTCCCACACCCCTGTCCCCCCCGAGCAGCCCAAATCCCTCACACTCCACTGCCCCCATACATCTGCACCCCCACCCCAGTGTCCTCCATAAACCTGCACCCCTCTTGAGCACCCCCCAGCTCCCCCACACTCTAATGCTCCCCAATGCCTCCTTATAACCTGCCCCGCCTTGTGCACCCCAATTCCCTCACACCCAGTGTCCCCCATGTCCCTGCCCCCCCGCCGCAGCAGGGGCGGCCGGGCCCTGTGTTGCCGGGGGGCGGGGCGGGGTGGTCTCGGCCGCACTCACTGATTCGAGCCTCCAGCGTCTCGGGCTCCATGGCGGAGAGTCCCCGGGGCTCCTCAGCGGGGCAGCGCCGCCGCGCCGCCGCCCACCCGCCGGGCCCGGCGCCGCCGAGCCATCGAGAGCGCACCGAACCGTCTAGAGCGCCGCTCCGGCGGCCTCTACCATCGAGCGCCGGAAGCCGGCGGTGCAGAGCGCCGGCCCGCTGCCAGCGCGCCCCCTGCCGAGCCACACCCAGATGCGTCGTAGAGTTCACCGCGCAAAGGGAAAGAAAGGCACAGGGCGGGGAAGGAAGCGGAAGGCCTCCAGGAGAAGAACATAGAGAGCAGGGCAAGCCAGAGCGCCGGAAACAAGCTCTTGCACAGAAACCAGCCGACCTAGCCCTTCCCGGAAAAACCCTAGTGCTGGCAAGTGATGCCACTTCCGGTAGAAAGACAGGGCACTTCCGCCTAGCGGGCAGCGGCGTGTCCTTTAAAAGGACACGAGTCCGGCGGCTCCGGCGCATGCGCGTTGAGCGGCGCGGGGTCTGGGAGGGTCCCGCGTGGCGGCCGTGCCGGCGGCTCGGGGCGCGGGTGGCTCGGGAGGCGTTACAAACGCTTGTCGGCGAGTTCTCCTGCCCAGGCTGGCGTCAGCTTTCAATAGGTGCCGGCCCGCTGCTGGCAGGGCCCGGCCCGGCTCTTTCCTGCCGGGCTGAGCAGCCGAGAGGGGAGCGGAAGTAGCTGAGGCCCTGGAAATAACGGAGCGCTCCAGGAATATAAACTCCCTTTGTCCTCTTTCCCCTTGTGGCTCTGGTAATCCAGGCCAGCCCTAACTGTGTCACTTGATACTGCTTGTTTTCTCTGTACTCCAGCAGTCCTGGAAAGAACAATGTATCTGTGTCCCTGTGGTGATTTATTGCTTTTGTTTCTTTTTTTTTTTCTTCTTTCAAATAATGCCGGTGAGAGGTGCCAACTCGGTGACCTTTGGGCAGCGCCGGCCTCCACCTGTTAGAAGAGTCCCCAGTGCCCCTGACGAGAGGCGCCCGCTGGGGCTGGACCTGCCGGAGCCTCCACGGTGAGAGCACCCGCACGCTGCGGTCTGTTCAGCCCGCTCGTGGGGACAGACACAGGAGTCAGAGCGGCGCTGTGCTGGGTTACTCATTTACAGTGCTGATCCCGCAGATGGCAGGCAAGGGAATTGCCCTGATGTCACATTTAATGCCTTTTCCGTATGGAAAGCCATTGTTTTGGGGGAGGATTTTTTTTGGCCGTTACAAGGTACTTTTTGGCGCTTGAATGTAGTTCTTTTTTTAACTTGCTGCCCTGCATCACAAAGCTTTTAAAAAGTGCTTTACGTAGAAAATTGCCGCATCCTTCCCTCTGCTGTGTTCAGGCACGTTTTACATGAGCTATTTTAATCTTATGAGTCAGCCTTGCCTGTCACTGCTACCTCTTTGATTTTTTTCTGAGAATCCTGAAGTCATCTTCAGGAGACTGAGGCCTAGTTATTGCTCTTCTAGGTCACGTACAATCTGCATAGAAGGCATGCATCTCATCTCTCCAACCCACAAAGGAGTGGTTTTTCAGCTGCCCCCTTTTGCTTAGGTTTCGATCTGTCTGAGTCTGGAGGTTGTTCATTTTCCCCTCTTCGGCAACACCCACTGGTTAGCAAGTCGAGGATGAATGGAAGGCTGCACCTCTTTTCAGCTGGTTGCAAACAATGCTGAGTGAATTCATGCACAACGGTTGTGTCAGCAGTGGCATTTCAAACCTCACTTTTATTTCTCATGATGTATAAGTCTCTTTCCCCTTTGGTTACATCTGCTTTTCATATAACGAGGACCCTCAGTGCAACAAAAAGGCATCTGGGTCTGAATGTTGCTCCCCGTAACAGTGGTGAGATGATGTGTGAGGAAAAACCTTTCTCTTGCCCCTCGATTTATTTTTACTGACAGCTGGAATCCCGAACTAGGTTTGCATGGAGTGAGATGCTCCATGTTATAATTAACACCACTCCAGAATGAAAGTGCTGGAACTCTAATTAGCTTGTAGCCAGTTGCAGAGGAAAGTGATTACAGGTAAGCTGGAGGCCAGCGTAGTTGGCGTGCTGGTGTAAGGTGAGCTTGTGCCAGCAGAGGGGTGCGGGATCCCCGTTTTGGCAGGTCCTGCGGTGGGCTGCCCCGCAGAGGGCAGCAGCAACCAGGAGAGCTCCTGTGTGATCAGCCTGGGCTTAGCAAAAGTTCTTGCTGCCTGTGCAGTCGAGGTGAAGCACAGAACAGGCCAAGTCCCCCTCGGTCGTCAAGGGAAGGTGGCCTTGCAGGGGTGCCTGGGTCACCTGGGAGAGGGGTTCTCCACCCACCAGCTTGTCTTCAGCCAGCCAGAACTGCCACGTTGCCCTTGCTCTGTCATGACGTTTGGTTTCTCTGCCTTGTGTGTTTATGTGAACCCTGCCATGTGTTTCCGATGCGCTTGTGTGCAGCAGCGAGAGCTTTTGTGTGCTTCCTGCAGGGTTGTCGGCTGTGTCCCATGGCATGAGGTTCCCTTTCCCTCTTTCCTTGGCAAGCTGTTCTGCTAGAGATCTTTCACTTTCCTGAAGCTCAGTACTGTGGTCTTCTGTTCCTTTTTCTTGTTTTCCTGCTCCTGACTGCAGCAGCCAGTTCCTGGCTTTTTGGCTCAGTTTTACCTCTGCTACTTTCCCTTGGAACTGGGCTGGCAGCACTTCTGACATCACCTCAGACCACGCACCTCTTACACAATCCTCTGGATTTGCAGCCCTGACCTTGGCTAATCTCCTTCCTTTTGCAATACTTCTAAGCACCTTTCCCAGAGGAGGGCTGCAATTAGAGAGGCGAGTATAGAGTTGCATACTTCTCTAGAGGGAGAGCAGGTCTGAGCTCCTTTAATCTAATAGGAAATGTCTCCTTCCCTTTCATATGCAGCACTTTCTTGTGGTATGCAGTCATCCACCAGGATTGCTCCCCTCCATTTCTTTCAGCGTTTCCCTTTTTTGCTGTAGGAAGACCTGTCCCCCGTGATCAAAGGCATCTTTCAACAACTGCAGGAGCAGAATGAGGAAACAGGATGCTGGATAAGGGTTCAGAAAACCTGCTCTGCAATTAAACATGCCTCAAAGCAAGACTTGAGGAAATGCACATCCACGCTCATGCTGCCTTAGTTTCCCTAGTCGTTAGAATGGAGATAATTGCATTTGCTTCCTTTGGGGAATTGCCTTGACCCCTGTATACTAAATTTCCTTTACACGGTTGATTCTGTCATTAGAGCAACTGGCTCAGCAAGACAAGCAAGAACAGAGAGGAGCAAATACCAGAGTGAGAGGTGAGGTGAGCTGTGCAGCTTGCTGCTTCCCTGTGGTCGAGCCCTCCTTCCGGACTGGACAGCTCAAGGGCTGTTGTGGTCCCTTGGCTGAGTGGGCAGCAGTGCCCTCCCGGCCAGCGCAGGGACTGGCAGTGCCTCCTTACCCCGGGGAAGGCTCAGCTGGATTTGCTGTTGCCAATAGTTTCTGGGACAGTCGGAGGATTCTCTGAGAACATGGGAACACTCTTCCTGCTGAGGAACAGTATCAGCAGCAGGCAAAGATGGAGGAAAACCAACAGGAGAGAAGCCCCAGTCATATCTGCGGTGTGGGGGCTGATGGGTTGTGTGTTTGGGTAGGCCAAAAATGGAACAGGTAGAGGAAAGCCTGCCAAGTTAGAGAGTGCTGCTTAAATTTATGGGGCTGAAGCAAGTGTCGAAGGCCCTGAGCCCAGGAGGGGGAGCCTTGGTGAGGTCATTCCCCACACTGCTGATGAGATCAGCTCCAGGCTGGAACAGATCCGCTACCGATACAGTGCACTGGGGAGTCAGGTGTCGAGAGAGGCGCTTGAAAAGGTGAACAGATTCACCCATCCCCACTCTAGCCCTGACTTGCTGCGTTATTGCTAGCATTCAGTAGAAAGCAGAAGTATTGGTAAAAAATGGTTTAAGAGCCTGGATTTTGCTGAGATACAGTTTGGGTCTAAAGAACAGCAGGAGGGAGAAGGAGAAAAATCCTATTGCAGAGGCATTTTTCATGGGCATGCAAGCATGATCTGAGCTCAGATCAGTGACATGAAACTCGGCATCCTGGAGCAAATCAGGGAGCCCAGCTGCAGCAAAACCCCGAGCCTGGATGATGAATACATCTCTGCATTGCGGCGACAACGGAGTGTGACTGAGCGAAGCGTTTGCTGGGGATGTTTAGCGTAGCAGCCGCCGGGGAACTCAGGGACGCAGCCGTGTGCAGGCTCTCGTTTGCAGCGTGGCACAGGGAGGAGTCAATCCTGCTGTGGGGTGCCCCGGCCCTGAGTGCATGTGAGGGCTAAAGTTTAGCAGCTGGTGAGCTTGAGTAGATGGTTTTTGGCCCAGGCCTGAAAATCTCCTATTGCCAGTAACCCTGAATTGGCTGCAGCTGCCTCAGGTTCCTTGGGAAACTTCAGCGCTGGCTGAAGTCCAGGCTGCGAACTGTCAGGAGGAGGCAGTCCTGTGTCTCACTGCCTCCTGCCTGGCTGCTCGGCCTCTGCCACTTGGCACCGCACTGGCTCCAGCCCCACTTTTGGCAGTGGTGAGGAGCAGCAGGGTGGAGTGAACCCAGTGCTGGGGCATGGCAGACGTGGGTTTAGGACTAAAAGGAAAACTGTGACCCAGGAGGTGTTGGAGGGAGATGCCAAGCCTGCATACGCAGGTCTCCAGACGGCGGACCTGGCCTCTTATAGGCTTCTTTCTGGTCCCTCTGGCTTGGTCTGTGTTAGAAAATGCGACAGGAGTGGGGCCGGGCCCGAGTGCTGCCTCGGGGTGATGGCTGACACCATGTGGTTCTTAGCACCTCCCTGGTGGGGTTTTGGGCTGTATCAGCTGGCGCTGCTGCAGTGCTCATGCACAGCTTGGGGACAGGGTGGGCTAGGGACTGTTCCAAACAAATCCTGTGTGCCACCAACTGTTTAACCCCATGGATGGGAGCTGTGCCCTGCTCTTTGCTCTCAAGGCCAAGAGCACAACAGCTGCACCCTGTCAGCCCAGGTCCCTCTGAATGTGGGCTTTTGAAGTGCAGTTCCCTGCAGCCTGCATATCTACCCCCTAATTTTCCACTTTTTCCCTGTCCACAGATGGACAGTGTCACACATCATATTGTAGGTGAGTGCATGGGGTGGGAGCGTCTGTGCCAGACTGAAACTGAAGCTCTCTGCTGCTGGGCATGGCTGAACACACGGTTGTGACTCAGTACTTGACACCCCACGCTGTGGATCACTGTCTGTGCTTGACCTCTCGCCTTGTGTGGTGGGGGAGATGCTATGAGGAAGCGTTGCCCAAGCGCATGAGGTCATGGGGGTGTGGGGAGCAGCTCCTGGGTGCAGGGGATCAGGCAGGCCTGCGTGCACAAGCAGGTTGAATTTGCCCCTCTGGCTCTCCTGTCTTGGGGAGGTGGAGCAAGGAGCCCTTCATGTTGTCCACAGAGCACACTATTCTGCAAGGGCTTCCCATGCGTGTACACCTCTGTCCTGTTTGCCCCGCCATCCCAAAGTACATCAGCTTTGGGGATTCACTTGGGGAGCAGAACAGGGGCAGATCTTGTGTATCCCCCATTTAATGTGCTGCTGACAGACACGTTCCTCAGCCAGGAGGAAGATCAGGTGCACAGCTCTAGGTGTATCCAAAGGGCTTCTGGCCCATCTCTGCCTGGAGGGGCTGTGTTCCAGCAGTACGCTGCTGTGCCCCTCCGCCCAGTGGGTGTTTTGGAGGCAATGTCTGCATTCTGGGTCTCACCACAACCATGTCACACCTTTGCCATCCCCTGTTTGCAGCCCAAGCCCCTCTCCTTTGTGCAGAAGGAGGAGATGCTCTCAGCAGAGGCTGCTCCTCTTTCCACCTCCTTTTGCAAAGTGCAGCTTTGCATCTTGAGTAGCTTGCCTCCCCATAGCAGCACTCCGGCTGAGTTTCAAGAGGAGGATGCGTGCTGGGAGTCGACAGGGTTAAAAGCAGCAGTGCTGCAGTGTGGCTTAACCTCTTCCCTCCAGCCATCCTCTAGCCATCCTCTGCTCCTGCAGCTGCTCGCTGGTGTCCAGTGCCAGTGTTAGGCACCCTTCAGCTCATCCTGAGCCAAGTCCCTGGGGAACTGTATCTCCGCCGGAGCTGTTCAGGAAAGATTCCCACCCCTTTCTTAATGAGTCTGAGTGAGTAATAGAGATGTTCCTAAGGGACGGTGTTGTAAGGAGTGCTACGTGCATGTTCAGGACCAGAGAGCAGGTCCCCACTAGCTTTTCCCTGCTGTTGTGCAGCAGACATCTATGCGTGTCCCATCTTGACAGAAGAGATAAGCTAGCTGCCTGCTGATGGGAACTTGCCTGGCAATTACAGCCACTGGTCCTCCTCTCGCATTGTCCTTATCAGATCTCCAGGCTTGGCAAGTCTGTTTGTTGCGCAGTGAATGGCAATGTGTTTAGGGCTATTCAGCCTGGGATGTGATAAGATTTGTCTGGTGTGAGTTGTGTTCAAAGCATTTAGTTTGTATTACCCTTTCCCCCACCCAGGAGCAAGCATTCTCCAGCCAGTAATCTGCTGCAATTAAAGCCCGGTGGCTGCTTCACTGCTGGGGTGGTGTCGGAGGGAGCAGCGTGAAGAGACCGGGAGGCAGCCAGAGAGACACGGCCAGGTGTGTTCCCAGTGATGGGGGAAAGAAGGACAGAAAAAAGAGGCATAAATGGGAGGGAAGGGAAAGAGAGCCTGAGAGAACAAACAGCATAGCGTGACCACTGGGAACGCAAAATAAACATCTACTGTGGTCAAGCGAGGGTTTATGTACTACTGGCTGTGTGGGATGGGTCAGAAATGAGTAGAGGCTAACAGGAGCAGAGCAGAGGAGGGACAGGATGCTTATACGGGACTGATCAGCAAAACAAGGTGTCCTCAAATGCACGTGGCATCCCTTAGTCCCCCGTATAGTGCTGGTAAAGGAGATAAGATGTCCCACCACTGCAAAGCAGCTGCAAGCAGCTGTTCCCCTGTTCCCTGTGGTACCATGCAGAGATGAAACACTGCTGGGCAGCACCGTGACTCAGCAGGCTCAGGTGCTGGCTTTGAAAGCTCCTTCACCTGGTGGCAACTCTAAGCAAGGCTGTGTGGCTGTGGCTCCTCACTGGGAAATGTAATTTAGCACTCCTTGTGCTGGTGAGAGCGGAGCCAGGACCTCCTCACACTTTGGCTATCCCTGCAGCTCTTGCCATAGTTGCAGGCCAGGCTCCCTGTGGCTGGCTCTGAAGGTCCATGGGTTCATCTATTTCTGGTGCCCTTCCCTCTGGAAGGTGGGACGAGGAAAGGAACCGGGAGAATTGGTTGTGTGGGCCTGGTCTTTTCTTAGGTCTCCTTCAGATGCAGTTCCCTCTTCAGAACCCATTTCCTTTACTGAGGCAGTCATTTTGGGATTTGGATTCCCTTTTCGTTGGCAGCTTTTCTTTCCCGTTTCCATCTGGTTTGGTTTTTACCACTTCATTTTGCAGGGCCATCAAAGGGAATCTGTTCAAGCTGATTTTGGAACAACAGATAGTTTTGACTTGACAACTCCTTCCTCTGCAGACCTCAGCCATGACCTTAGATGCAGCATGGGTCACTCCTTTGGACCTTCTCAAAGCTGTTGGGTGGTAAGGTGGCTTGCTGCTTCACAGCGAGGATGAGGGGTACGTGGCTTTAGTGATGTGAGCATGGGAGAACAGCCCTTTTTTTTTCTCTCTCTCTCTTTCTTTCCAGCCTGTGAGCTGGAATCCTTGTGGCTTTTAAAAAACTTGCTATTTCTCCCTTAGCTTTTCTTTTTTTTTTTTTTTTAAATTTTTCCAGTGGATGAGCCACCCTTGGCATCATGCCTGGTGCGTGTGACTCAAACAGCTTCAGCTTGTTTGACGGATTCCTGCAAATCCTCAGAGTTGTCCAACCCACCCGGGCTCAGCACTGGAGCCCATGAGAAACGCACTCGAGAGGAGTCGTGCGGTGCCAGCAGCCTTGTTCTCCCTGTGCGGGATGGAGCAGGGCGCCCCAGACTCGGCCGTCACTCTCGCTGCCTGCTCTTGGTGTCCCATGGGGTTGAATCTGAGATGGCTGCTCAGAGCTGCATGGAGGGAGGTCCCCGTGGACCTTCTGTGTATGGCGCAATGCGGCATGTCTTTTTTTTTTTCCTTATTTGAGTTCCAGCCAGTTGGCCTCACGCTGACTTTGTTGTGGGAAGTGGTCTGCTTGAAGTCAGAGGAGTTTGGCTTGGGGCATCTCAGAAGTCCCCTGGCTTCCACTGTTGGAAGGCAGGCGCCTGTTCATTGAATACCTCTGTTTGTTGAACTTAATTGGGCTCACCCAAGGGCTAATTTTTTCAGCGGCACTGAATACCTCAGTACCTCCTACTGATAGTAGATGGTGTGGTGAGAGATCAGCATCTCTGATGCTCCAACTGCATGAGCCATGGTATCACAGCTTCCTTTTAGCTTGCACAGGTTTGCAAAGCTAGATTTTTTTTAATTTTATTTTTAAATCTGGTCATGGAAGCTTTAAGATGAGAATCCAAACAAGAAGAGTTCGTTTTGGATGTGAACTGGGGTGTCTGTGCCTCAGTTTCCCCATCTGCAAGATGAGGGGGCTGCCATTTTCCTTACTTAATGGTAAGATAAAACTGCTGGAGATCTCAGTCTTTTGGAGCAAGATGCAAGTGAAGTGTAAGACCTTATGATGCTGATCCTTTGTGGAGACCTCTTTGGAAGATCGTTTTCCCATTAAGCTAATAATAGATCATCCAGCAAATCTGGGTAAAGCTGGGGGATCCCAAAAGCCCAGGAGAGGGAGAAGCCATGAGCCTTCTATGCATCTTCCCTTTGCTGGTAGGGAAGCTTTCAACACAAGTGCATTTTTATCTCCAGGCGTGTTTTTGAAAGCCTTTCCCACAACCCACATTCCTGGCATGACCCCATGAGGGAAAGAATCAGAGAAATGAAGGCTGGAAATGGAACTGGATGGCATGTAATCAGTCTTTTGACATCCCTTCCCCACCCTTTGCTGGTTCGGTTTGTTCTGCTGCCCCTCAGGCAAGCTGGGGACCCACAAGACTTGACTCATCTGTTTGTTCGGGTTGATGAAATGGCCCCTGATGCCTTATGAAGCAGCTTCCTTGCACACAAACCACCTCTTCCCTCTCTGCACACAACTCATATCATACAAAAATGTTGATACAGACCTCGAAGTTGTCTAAGTGAGATGTCCCCTGCAAAGGTGTAAGATCATGACTTGGCCATGGGAATGAAAACCATCCATCAGACTGAATTTGAGCTCTCCATGGAGATGGGAGATGCCAGTCACTGTGGCACCACTGCCTTCTGATAGGATAGGGAGAGCGATGGAGTCTGAGGCTACACCCATCCCTGGTGCTGTGGATCTGCTGCACTGCTTGATGCAGGTTCCTTCTTTCACTGCTGCCCCCAGCCCTGAAGAGTGGTGGGTTTTTCCCCACATTTTAGCTCTCCAGCTAGCTTTGTCCTTGCTCCTCCTTATTTCCCACATATAAAGGAAGAGAAATTGCACCCTACAGCTGAAGGGGGATGATGCTGGTGGAGAGCCTACTGGAGGCTGATGGCCTTTAATCCCTTGCCCCCAGGTTCAGAGCAGGGATACTGCTTCCATACTTCCCACAGGGGCTCCTTCCCATTTTAGTTGGTCTGAACGCAGCAACTTCAGTGCCTTCCCTCGAGGAGCCATCCCGCTCTGATTAACTTCTTAAGCAGGAGGTTAGTGCTCATGGGCACCAGCTCCCTTGTGCTTATTGTGGCCTTGGCTTCTGCATCTCCTGGACCAATCCTCTCCTGTACACGCCCTCCAGACCCACAGACCTGCTTATCCAGTCTCCTGCTCACGTCAGTGTTTGGCTGAGGTAAGTACATTTTGTTCTTAGGCCTCCTCGGTTAGGAAGCTGGCTGGCTTTCAGAGCTTGGGGATCAGTTGGGTGAAGGTTGCAGCATTATCTGCTGAGAGGCAAACCAACAGCTCTTGACTAAAGGGGAATTTTTGTGCCTGGCAGGTGGAGGACTGAGCAGCTCCATCAGGTGGTGATGGAAGCCTCTTCTTTGTCCTGTCCTGAGCCCTGGCCTCTGAAAATCCAGGGCTCAGCTTCTTGAAATCCACCCTACAGCCCTCTAAGAAGCCTTTATGAAGCTCCTAGGCTTCATAAAAGGGGAAAACTGGGGCAGAAACATGGCTTAATCGCAACTGCCAGGAGGGACCACAGCTAGGGCCCAGATGAGGTCAGAGGACACAGTTTAAATCAGGTCACCACTTGATATTTATTGTGTGGAGTTTTTCTTTTTTCTTTACTCCCGCACTGAAATCCATCCCCAGAGGCTATTCAAGGAAATAAATAGCCAGTGGAAAGAGACAATAGCTTGCTGTGGAGTACAAATTATATGAAGCAGTAGGAAATAATAGCAGAGTGAGCAGCTGCTACCCCGAGAAAGAATGCATGGTCGGTCTCTCCAGCTCCCTTTGCCTTGAGCGGATGCCGATGCCTAGTCAACAGCACAGGCTCCCTGGTGCCTCCTGTGCAAAAACGGACAAATGCCTTTTCCCCTCTGCGGTGTCTTCCTCCAGTGCCGCTGCTCTGGTGTTTAATTAGCACCAAACTGAAACCGCAGCTTTCCGTGAGGGTGCTGAGGGGATTTGGAGTGCTGCGTGCAGCTCTGGAGCCCTCAGTGCATGAAAGACATGGACCTGTTGGAGAAGGTCCAGACCACAAAACTGATCAGAGGGCTGGAACGCCTTTGCTATGAGGACAGGCTGAGAGAGTTGGGGTTGTTCAGCCTGGAGATGAGAAGGCTCTGGGGAGACCTTATTATGGCCTTTCAGTACTTAAAAGGGGCTTATAAGAAAGATGGAGACAGACTTTTTAGCAGGGCCTGTTGCGATAGGACAAGGGGTCATGGTTTTAAACTAAAGGAGGGAAAATTCAGGCTGGACATAAGGAAGAAATTTTTTCCAGTGAGGGTGGTAAAACCCTGGCACAGGTTGCCCAGAGAGGTGGTAGATGCCCCATCCCTGGCGACATTCCAGGCCAGGCTGGATGGGGCTCTGAGCAACCTGATCTAGTTGAAGATGTCCCTGCTCATTGCAGGGGGGTTGGACTAGATGACCTTTGAATGTCCCTTCCAACCCAGACTATTGTATGATTCTACAATCTCTCACCTCTTCTTGCAGAGCTTGGTTTGATGGTTTGATGTGGGGGCAGCGGCTCGTGCATCCCTGCACCCAGCGTGGCTGCTGCCACCTTTCTGTCTGTTTCTCTTCCCGTCTGGGCTGAGTATCCTGTGTGGTGATGACCTGTGTCACTTCTGCAAGGGACTGTTCATAGCTCATGTCGACTAGAGAGGACATGTTGTCTGTCCTCTCCTCTGAGGCCCTTTGAGCCCTTTCTCAGAACACCGTGGGGAGGGATTGTGGGGACAATTTTGCTGTGCTGGTGTGGATTTGGAGGGCTGCCCACTGCCACAAAAAGCCCTGAGAAACCTCTCACAGCTGGGGTGGTTGGGCTGCCTTGGATAGGAAGTGGTGGAGCCTGTGGTTTTCCTCAGGGCTTCACACCTAGCTAGCTTATCTCCTGCCCAAATAAGAAAACAAAAAAAAATACTGCTGCCAGCAGTGATGCTGCTGAGGATCTTGACAGCCTGCTGAAGAAGGCAGCTTTCAGTCTGTTCTCAACATCTGTGTGGGTGCCTGTGGTAGAGGTGGCAGCTCTAGGCTATAGTACATGAGGTGCTGCTGTCTGGAGCCCTGCCAAGGGTTCTGAAATCGCATGGGTGTTCCTGGTGGCCTGAGATCTCCCCAGGACTAGAGGGAAGGTTGGGAAGGACTGTTAACCCCAAACCCTACCTTATGGGACCTCTGCAAATGAAGCTGCCTCGTTTCATGTGGTGAAAGCACTCTACAGAGGACCTGCCCTGCCACCCTTCTGGCTGAAAGCCCATGTGGTTGCACTGCTGTCTTCTGTCCTTAAAATATGATTTTTTGTTTGTTTGTTTTCTCCATGCAGAATTGCAGGCCCGCCTGCCCCCAGTTGGAAGCCCAGCTTGCCCTCAGGTCAAACATGGCCACCACCCTCTTGCCAGTAATCGCTTGTTGGGTCTCTGCTGTCCCAAGGCACCCTCTGGTAACACAGTAAAGCCTTTTCCAGTGCCAGCAGTGTGAGCATGGGCACCCCATACCAGTGGAAGCCAACTGCCCTTTGGCCAGGATGAGCATCTATATGGGTCCCAGGACAGGCACTCCCAGTCAGGTAACTCTTATAAAATCATCTCTCTGGGGGTGAAGGGTTCCTGTATCCTTTGTGCCAGTGGCTGCCAGCTTCCACAACCATTGCTTAGTTTTTCCTCACTGCACAGACCCTCCATCTCCTTTGCAGATGCCCTTTAGCCAGATTTCCTGTTTCTTTGAGATTACATTCCCATCATGTTGCTGTTTCCTTGGGCTTTCTGCATTGCAGCATCCGCGAGAAAGTATCAACCTGCCCCCTTCACCCTCCTGTCATCCCAATCATCAGATCAAATTGCGCTGGAGGATTTCAGCTTTTCTGGGCTCCATAAAGTCTCAGACCCTTCCTATGTGGGGAGCACATCCCCCTGCATGAGAGAGGCCATCTGCTTGGGGCTGATGTCTGACCATGCAGAGGCTCCACTCTGCAGACGAAGGAAGTCGCCAGTGCTGGCAGAGCCGCTGCCTGGTTTCCCACTATTGTTCCCAATGGCAAATAAAAGGGGGGTGAACGCCCCTGCTGAGCATTGTAGAAGGGGGGTTAATGTTATCTCGACAAAATCTCAGGGCCCCTCTCTGAGCAGCTCATGCCTCTTTCCTGCCTGTCTTCCCTCCCTGCATGTTCTCACATCTGTGGTACTTGTGGCTCTGCACATAACTGTCTGTACGGGTGGTTTTCCCCGTCCCTCGGACACGTGCTACTCTCCCACCTGGGCAGCCTCACGCTCTGCCAGTGGGATCAGTGGATAAATCCCAGTGAGAGTGATGTTTCTGTCTGCTCCACACTGGGCTGTGTGGGAAGTGGGATGAAGGCTCCCCTATGTTGCTGGTCCAGGGCCTGGTCTTGTCTCAGTCGCAACGTTCCTATGTTGCTTTGGCCAGCCATGTAGGACAGGATTTTTCTGACCAAGTTTAGAGTCCGTCTTAGGATATGATCTCTTGAGCTCTAGAAGTGTTCATTTCTCCTGCTGGCTCAGCGTGAGTTCAAGTAACTAACCCTGATGGTGGCTATGAAAGCAGTGTCTTTGTCATGCCCTTGTTCCCGCAAAGGGAGAAAGTGACGTGCTAGAAAGAGAAACCTCTCATAGCCAGTGGGATGTAGCAGTATTTTGGGGGAGGGTTTGGGATCCGCATTCTCTCTGGGAGAGCTGTGGGGGAGCAGGGTGATATGAAGGTACATGTGGGTGGGATGTGGCACCATGATGGAAAACAGACGCAATGCCAGAAACCACCATCCCCAGCACCTGCTCCTGCTGGCTCCAACCTCAGCTCAGAAGGGATTTCACCAACAGCTTTGGTGACCTCAACAGCAAACAAATTTCCAAGCCTGCTGAGTTTTATGACATCCTGGTAAAAGGAAACACCTCCAGGGAAGGAGTGCTTATCAGCACTTACCTCAGGAGGTTTTGAGGAAGGGCAGAAGCCATCTTCCAGCTGGTGCTGCAGCAGCAGGGTGACAGCACTCAGCTGCCTTCTGCAGGGCTTGGGAGGGGGCTGAGGGACTGCTGGTCTCCTGAGCCTCGGCCTCCTCCTCCCTCTCGCTTTCCTACTGGCTTCTGGAGTCTGGCAAAACACTGCCAAATTGTTCAACCAAATCTGGGACACTGTTTGCTGACTCGTAGCTCTTACCTGGGAAGAAGACAAAAGGGGTGATGCTTCCCTGTGAGGACAACATCCCTGTCTCTCAGGGTTAGGGAGGAAGGGGCTGTTGAACCTGATGTGCATGGCTCCTCAAGCAAGAAGGTTTGGATCTTGATGGAACTTGGATGGGAGGTTGAAGGGAGGTCCCAGGTATGGCTGGTGCAATCCTTGCAGCTGGGGCTGGATCCAGAGCCATGAGAAGGGAAGGAGCTGGAATGCCACTTGTGTCACTCCTGCAAAGGAGTGTTCATCATTTGTGTCATCTAGAGGGCACGTGTTGGCTGACCTCTCTTCCAAGCCCCTTGGAGCACTTCCTCAGAGCACTGTGGGGAGGATGATGGGGACCATTTTGGTGTGCTAGTGTGGAATTTGGGGACTGTCCCCTGCCACAAAAGGAAGGAGCTGGGATGCTTCTTCTGACTGAGCTGTTACACACAGAGAAGAAGTTAACATGATGGCCACACCTCCATGGGAAGACTCTTGTCCTGCGTAGTGGCTGGAATAGCAGCCCTAAGGGCTGTGTGTGGTGGTCCCTCCACTGGGAGCCCACCGAGGAGGCTGGGAATTGGTTAAATCCCTTGAAGGCCCTAATAAGGGGAAGTGTACATAGGGAAGCTGTTTCTCTGGAACAAAGTCTGGCTTAATAGCAGACAGTGAGGCCTTCCAGGGGTGGGGTGCTGTTAATGTGTAAGCCACAAGGAAGTAGAGGGGTGTAAGGTCCTTTGTGTCAAGCATTTCTGAGCTAAACTGCTGGTGGCTACCTGCCTGGTGACTCTGCCCTCTGAGGAAGATGGCTGTAAGAGCTCCTGCTCCTGTCCTCTGTCACCCAGGGTCCCCAGCTCAGCAAGGCCACAGCCGCCTCCGCTCTCACCACTTGCATTTCTTGGGCTGTGGGCAATGCTGCCCACCAAACCCTTGGTTGTGCCCTTCTTCAACCCTCTTTGTACCTCTGCTCTCATGCTGTCCTTTGTTTCTGCTGAGGTTAAGCCTGTTTTCATCACCCCTTTCCCTCTGATGTCTTCTCTTGCTTGCCAGCTTCTCTCAGCCCACTCTTCCCTCACTGGGTGAAAAGCCCGTCCAGCATGGAGGCATTTAGGCTGTGGGAGGAATGCCAGCTGAGAGCAGTAGATGTTCTCCTGGCTGGGGCATCTTCTCTAAGCAGGGGAGGAATGGCTGAAGGAGCCCCACAGATTATTTTTCTATCTTCCTTAGGAACGATTTGAAATCTTCAACCTGAATATGAAGACTGGAGACACCCTAAAGATCAAGGGCAAGATATCTGAGGATGCTGACAAGTAAGTACAAAGAACTTGCCAGGACTGAAAGTGGGCTGCAGAGGGAGGGGGTTTTCCAAGGTCAACAGGTACAACAAGCCTGAGTGCAGCTCAGTGTTAGTGGAGCCCCTGTTCCACCACTGTGCAAACTCTCCTCATTCCCAAGCAGAATGAGGAAACACAAGGCATTAAGCACCTGCAATATTGATGGAGGAATTGGGTGGAGAACCATGTGTTGGGTCCCAGGTCTTCCAAGACCCTGTCCTACCTGTGTGGCTGACCTTCCTTCTGTTCACTCACAGCTTCAGCATCAATCTTGGAAGCAGCTCCTCGGATCTCGCATTTCACTTCAGTCCTCGCTTCAATGAGTCTGTCATTGTCTGCAACTCCAGGTGCTCCAAGGCCTGGCAGTCAGAGCATCGTGATCATCACCTCTGTTTCTCCAAGGGCTCTGTTGTCAAGGTGAGGGGTCTATGCAGGCACGGGGGCATGAGGTGTGTGTGGTGGGGGAGGCCCTTGGTTAGCAGATTCCTGTACCCTAGTCCTCCCAGAGCCATCCAATGCTTCCTGCTCCCTCCCAACAGCCCCTCATCCTCTGGATTTTTGGTCCTGACTGCCATTTCCACCCCTCCTTCAAATCCCCAGCACTTCCTCTGGGAGCTTTGCTTAAGCCCTGTCTTTCTCAGGCTTTTTAAGTGCTTCCTGCCCCCCAGAACTGCCCAGCAGGGGGCACGCATGAAGGTAAAGGGGGTCTCAAAAAATCTGGATCTTGCTGCTCTCTACGCAGTTTCTTTCCCTAATTCCCTCCTATGAAAAAACAGGCTCTAAGGCAACTAAGGGTTGGAAGCAATGTCCAAAAACCTCTCCCTCAGATCTTCTGTCCTCACTACTCCTGGATCCATGTTGCCAATCTCTTCTCCCTCTCCTCCTGCTAGGGATGCTGTCCTGTTTGCAGTCTCACCCCATCTGATGTCTTCAGATGTTAATGGGGCTGCATTTAGGAGCAGTCCTGTTCCTGTTGCTGTGGGAGAGGAAGCTTTTTTCCTCAGTCATGGCTGCCTCTTGTGGAAGGGCTGGTGAGGTGATGACTTTGAGGAACGAACCCTTTAATTTGCAGTGACCAGTGGTATGTTCTCATTCTTTCTGCTTGCATGTGTTTATCAGCAAAGCTTCTTTTTCCAGGTCCTGGTGAACTGCTAAGGGCATTGAGGTGTCAGGTTTATTCTGACCTATTCAGGGCAGATCTAAGCCATGTGGCATGTAAAGACCTACTTGGGTTTAGCTGCTCTGAGTTCATGATCTGAGTAGCTGAAATAGCACCAGGAAGAGATCCTGTTCCCAGGTCGTAGTCTAGATACCAGCTCAGACCATTGATATCAACTGCTCATTTCCTGCATCACCCTCAGCTCAACCCCCAGCACCTTGCTAAAGACTGTAGGGACCAGGTCTGACCCTCATGTGTAACAGTCAGGCCTTTCACCTGGATGCTCACCTCCTAATTTCTTCCTTGTCCCAAATTCCTGCCCTTCCTCTCCCCTTTTCTCCCAGTTCACCATTGAAATGCAGGAAGACAAATTCCAAGTGAAACTACCGGATGGGCATGAAGTGGAATTCCCCAACCGCCACAGCTACAGCAACATCAGCTACTTGAGTGTCAAGGGAGGCTTCAGGATCACCTCCTTCAAACTGGACTGATGTGTGCCAATTCCTAGCTCTAATAAAACTCAAGCAGTGGGAGACTGCTTGCTCCAGCTGCTTTGGCTTCTGTGAGATCTCTGGCTCTGTGCAAGACATTGACAAAGCCCAAGGTTTTTCCACTGACAGGAAAGGAGCCTTTTGTTGGATGGAAATAGCTCCCAGATAACGCCAGGTGCTTTTCCAGGCCAGACCAGGATGTGGGGTGGAACAGATAGTAGATAGAGCAAAGCAGGCTGTGGGTGGGGTTCAGGAGGAAGAGGACACTGTGAGATTGCTCAGAGAATGGTTGTGTGATCTCTTTGCAATGTACTATTTCTTCCTGCACCCAAGTTTTTGGGAGAAAGAAGGGGATGGAGGGGAAGAAAAGCATTGGCGTGAGCGATGTGGCATTCGATGTAGCATCTGGTGCCACCAAAGCTCGTAATTAAATGTTAGGTTTGGGAAGCTCCGGCATGGGTGTGACAGGTTCCTCTTGGCTGCTCCCTCAGCCAGTGGGCAGGAGGAAGGGGCGCCTTGCCCTCCTGCTGGAGTGGTACCATGCAAAGCGGTGGCACAGGGAAGGCAGCACAGGTGTGCCCCTGACCCAGCATTCCTGCCAGAGATAAGGAATTGTCTCCTCTGACTTTCCCCCTTATCTCACCTCACTTATCTGCTGGCACATTCCAGCTGGGTTACCCATTACTCTGACATTTCCACACCAAACCCTACTCAGTGCAAGTGAGGCAGGGGAAAGCAATGGGGAGGAAGGATGGGATTTATACTAGACTATGTGGCTTAGCACCTCCCAGTCTGTGTCCCTCACATGGGACTACAGGCAATTAGTGTTGATTATCTGATGTCACTGCTCTAATTAAAGTGTCTCGCCAGACTTGAGACTGATGTGTGACAGCAAACACCAGGGCACTTTAGGCTGAGTGGGATGAGAGCAGAGTAGAAGAGCATCTTAGGGACAGCCTGGTCCAAGGGAGGTGGCAGCACCTCTGCCCTCCCTCTCTGGGCATGCAGGCAGAGGATGGGAGGGCTGTAGCCAAGCCAGCTTTGGGAATGTACCCGTCTGCTTCAGACTGCAAATTAATTGTTGCTGGGCTGGAGAGGAGGATTTGTACCCCCTCGTGTGCTACGTGGGGCTGGGTGGATCATTGGATCATAGAATCGTAGAATAATTTCGGTTGGAAGGGACCTTCAAAGGTCATCTATTCCAAACCCCTGCAATGAGTATGGACATCCTCAAGTAGATCAGGTTGCTCAGAGCCCCATCCAGCCCGGCCTTGAATGTTTCCAGGGATGGGGCATCTACCACCTCTCTGGGCAACCTGTGCCAGTAGTATTTTACCACCCTCATCATAAAAAACCAATTGGAGGTTGCTCTGTATATTAGCCACGGTGAGCAGCAAAGTACTGGGCTATTTAATCACAGAGGTGCTGAAAAACCCTGCTGAGAGTGGAGAGGATGGGATTTTGTGATTGAGGCACCAGCAGACATAGCAAGGATGACGATAAGGTCGCTGCAGTTGAAGGAAGGCACCAGAGGAGAAGTTAGTATCAAAACTTCTTTAATAAGGACAACAATAAGTGCATGGGATACAGAGTGGAGGCAGAAAGGCTATTCCATGGATGTGGGTCTTTGGTCTGGAGCTTGTATTACGGTCTGCAGAGTGGAGGGCAGGGGGAGCTCATCCTGAGAGGCAGGGTTCCTGCTCCAGGGGGATGAGAAAGCTGATCCTGCTGGGTGCCAGTGGCCAGAGCAGGGGAATCCTTGAAGCTGCTGCCTGTCCCAGCTTGCTGCTGCTGGTCACTATGAGGCAGCTGTCTCAAGAGGCTTGTGGAGATGGGCTTGCCCATAAACTCTACAGCCTGACTGCAAACGACACTCCCACGTACAACACGTGTGCACACCGGAGTCTCTTTATTCTGCTCTGAAGATCTCTCTACCAGAAGCAGGCGTGCAGTGGGTGAGACACATGGGAGTGGAGCCCTGCAGCCGTGGTCCAGCATCTCCCCCCGCTGCACGCCCCCTCCTGTCCCAGAGAACAAGAGGGGTCCTGTGAGGGTCCCTCCAGTGACCTCAGCCCCTGAGCATCTCGGCTCCATGCCACGGCACAAAGGCGCTTCTGTGAGAGCCAGCTTGCACGCGGGGCAGCGTGGGGGGCAGCTCGTTCCAGGGCCCCCACATCACCCAGGACCGCTCAGCGAGGGGCATTAGCTGTCCTGGGAAAGGGTGTGCTAGAAAAGAGGGGTGCGCACATAGGGAGAGGGGACGAGGGTGAAGAAGGGGCAGTGCAGACCAAGCAGTTGCAGAGGGGGAGTCTCCTTGTTCTGAGGTGGGGGAAAGGAAGGGATTTTTGGGACCCAACTGCAGAATTCGGTGACCTGACAACCTCACTTCTCCCTCCAGCCAGCCAAGAAGTTTCTCCTCTCTCTGCTGTGAGGAGGTGGAGGTCAGAAAGGGAGACAGCCTAAGTGATGCTGAGCAGCAGCAGGCAAATGGAAAGACCCCTGCGATTATCTCTGTGCATGCTCTCACCTCCAAAATGCTGAGCTCATGACTTATTTTGGAGGGAGAAGGAGAAAACCCAGCTCTGTGTTGGGTTTGCCTACACCTTGAGCCCCCAGCTGACCTCCCCAGGTAGATAGATGTGCCATAGAGAAGGGTCTCGCACCACCTGAAGCTGTGGAGACCCACATCCCCTATGTGCCAGAGTTATTGGTGGGGATATTTCTGGGACAGCACCTGTGCCAGTGCAGAGATTGGCTGGACACTTTGGTGGGAGGATGGGGCATGTCCACAGACACGCTGGCAGTGCGAGGCTGAGGGACGAAAGAGAGGGCATTGAGGGGAATGAGATGTGATAGGAAGGGGTTTGGGTTTTCTTCGGCACATGGGGATGTCCCTTTGGTATCTAGTGGCAGTGAAGCTGGAGAAGGGCTGTGATGCCCAGTGCTGCGATGCACAGACCTCACCAGCCCCCTGCAGCAACCTGGCCCAGCCCTGGGGAGCCCCCCAGGAGACAGGTGCTCCTCCTGCCCCCCAGTGCCCTCAGCTGGCAACGAGATCACCTGCTGGGTCTGCCAGCAATGCTGACACCTGAGGGTGGGGGACAGGGAGAAGGGCAAAGATGCTGGCACTGATTCTTCTGGTGGGAGACTGTGACAAGAGGAATAGCCGTTCACACCTTAACTTCATCATCCTCCTCATCCTCCTCATCCGCGTACTCGAAGGAATTGCTGTGCCCTCCCGGGGCACCAACGTACCCCTCCTGCAGGCTGGAGAGCTCGGCCTCCTCCTCATCCTCCTCTCCTTGGTTCCAGGTGGCCTCAGGGGACTGGCTCCCCCGTGTCACTTGTGACCGCCACGAGCTGCTGCTGGGGCTCTCCCACAGGGTCTGCGTCCGGGCCTGCCGGGGACCCTCACCCTTCTCTGAGCTCCGCGGGGTGCTGGTCCCACCATAATGGCGGGCCAGGACCTGGGCTGCCCGGTCAAACTCTCCTGCCTCAATGGTGCAGTCATTCCAGTGTCCCTGCCATGGGGTCCCTCTGGGCGCTGCCCCCGGCCCTGAAGACCAGGCAGGGTCCTCTCCAATGCCCTCGATGGTGTGTGCCTCTCCGTTGACATGGACCGACAGTCCCGGCAGTGACCTGGCCCCTGACAGGCTGCTCTGTCTGGAGTGGTCCCAGAAGCTGGATGTTGCCTTGTCCTTTCCAGGTGATGCACTAGATGCTGAAGGGGCCTCGTCCTTGGCCCCCTCATCTCGCAGGAGGTCTGGCCCATCCTCCCCCACCGCTCTCCCGTTGGTTTCGGAGAAGCTCATCATCTGGAGGAGCTCACTCATTAGGGAGGGCCCCAGGTCCAGGCGGAAGGAGAGCAGGGAGTCCGACTGCTTCAGTTCTTCTTCCCCGGGGAAGTCGCTCTCTGGGCCCTTTTCCAAGCGGGGGACACGAGGGATGGTGCAAAACCCTGACTCCAGCCCTGCAAGGCAGAAGGGATGGCTGGTGAGGGGGTGCAGAGGTAGGTAGGAGGAAGCCTGCCTTATATCTGCGGGGGACAAGAGCCACTGTCACCAAAGCAGGGCAGGCCATTCACCCATCAGTGGTCCTGGCCTCTAAAGGTCAAGCCAGTGTCTGTGTGGACATCTCCAAAGGCCAGAGTCACAGCTGAGGGTCTCCAGGTGGGCTCTGGGCTTGCTAAAGTGCTGATGTGGTCTGAGCCAGGCAGGTGGGACCAGGAGATGGCAGCATTGCCTCAGCTTGCCTTTCCCTCTGAGCCCAGCCACCTCTCCCAGTTCCCAGGCTCCCCAGATCCCCCCTCCCCAAGACCCTCTGCTCCAGACCTCCCTGGGGAAAAGCTGAACCACAGCCCAATGCAATGAGGCTGGAGAAGAGCCACCCAGCTGTCCTGTCCCATCTCATCCTTCCCACAACCCCTCCCCAAAGGTCCCGTCTGGACTCCAGCTGGCAGGGAGGGATGTGGGTGCAATGGAGAAGAGGTGGTCCCTTGAGGCTTGCCCATGGGGAAGGTGTAGGCCTGGGGGGAGATGGGGGACAGTCCCTTACAACCACTCCACACAGGCTGCCACTGTGTGGGGCTATGGGGGTGGGACAGGAGGAGAAAACTTCCCTTCCCCACTTTGGGGGGTACCGTGGGAGGAGATCCTCTAAGGGTAGGAGCAAGGACAGCAGCTGAAACCAGGGTTAGGGTTATCTCTTCATGGGGACTCTTACATGTCCTGTCTCTGCTGAGAGCCTAAAGTCCCACAGTGGGGAAACCGAGGCACAGAGAGGGGCTGCAGAGGATGCCCTGTGCCTGGGTGCCAGCCCCTGCCCTATGCTTCACTCACCGTAGGCCTGGTGCGTTTTGGAGAATCTATTGGAGGAGCTCTTGAAGGAGAACTTGCTGGTCAAGCCCCGGCCACTGCTGCCGTCGTAGGTCCCCTCGTTGAGCTGCGGCAGTGAGATGGCATTCTTGATGATAGGTGAGACGGCAGGGGGGGCAGGTGATGCATTCGCTTGGCCCCCACTACCCCGGCTCCTCAGCGGTGTCCGGCGGACGTGCCGCAGTGTCCGGGCAAAGAAGTTGTTGGCTTTGTCTGTGTCAGCCCCACCGTGGTTGCTGAGGAAGGAGGTGTCCCCAAAGACATCCCCACCACGCCCCACATGCATGGTATGCCGAAAGTCCCCCAGCGGTGGGCTGATCATGTCTGGCGTCAGCTCCGACTTCAGCCGCCGTTTGCCATGGGAGCCTGACACCCAGCTGAGCACTGGCAGCTTCCCCAGGCTCATGTTGCACCCCTCACCTCACCTCTGGTCCTGCAAAAGCCCCAAAAACCAGCCCTCAATGGGCTTCCAGCAGCAGGGTGGCCTGTCACATCGCTGGCCTCGCCATGGCTCCTGCTCCAATGCTCTCAGGGGAACAGCTCAAGTCACCTTGGCTTTCAGCAGGTGAAAAGGGTGCCTGTCCCACTGCTTTCCTGCACGATGCTGTGCTCATGAAATCACCCGCAGCAGGTATGTCCCCAGCGGCGAGGACGGTGGTGCTGTGGAGGTGTCCCCAGCAGGAGTCCAGGGTCAGCCCTGGTGCTGCAACGGCCACTGGAAGCTGCGTCTGGTCACGGGCTTAAGATTTAATCCGCCGTCTTCTGCTGCCACCAGGCACACAGGAGCCAGTCACAGATAGGGCAGTGGGTTGTGGGAGTTTGGAGTGGAGCGGCAGGGAAGGACCTCGGTCCCCTCGTCAGCCACCTAAACAAGACAAGAGCAATAGTGAAGCCTTCAGAGAGAATTTTCCTGTGTTGGAAGGATGGGCTGGGGAGGTTAAAGGCAGTGAATGAGCAATGGTGAGGAGGTTGCTACAGGCTGTCCCCCTCACCGGGCCTTCTTCTTGGGGAGGAAGTGAAAGGCTTTCCCCCAAAAATATGTGCTTTCCCTCACCCCTCTGACCTTGGCGTGCCTTAGTTTTCCCTGCCTGCAGAGCAGCTTTGCTGGACCCATGCTGCAACGCAGGCTGAGGATTTCCCTCCCAGGCAGCACCTCCTTCCAAAGCGGTGCCCTGCCCGGCTGCCCAAGCTCCCAGGGTGAGAAACCTCTCCCTTCTTTTGCTATTCAGATGAACCCTTGGGGAGAGGGTGAGGCCTGGGGATCGTGTGCTTCTCATGGAGGAGGGGTGACGGGGAGGGAAAATGCAATATTTGTGTATTGGTTTGTTTGTCGTCCTCTGGCTGGGTCCCCAGGACTGGGCAGACACGTTGGAGCAGCAGGGAGATGGGGGTGTGGGGTGGGCAGCTGCTTTGCAGTCAGGGAAACTGAGGCATGGCAAGGGAGGTGATTGCTTGAGGTCGGAGGAGAAGGTAGCATTGGTCCCTGTGCTCAGGTCCCAGAGGTGCTGGGGGGCAGGTAGAGAGGCAGCACATGATGGGCACACGATGGCAGCACAATGACCTCCCCAGTTAATAGGGGGGACACGCAGATCAGCAGATCCCTTGTTGGTACTTATGGCAAGAGGGAGAGGGTGGATTGGGAAAAGGAGAGTATCTGGGGCTTGGGGCACCTCCGAGCATCAGTGGTCTGCGTGTCTGCTTGGGGACGTGTCCCTGCCAGGGCTCAGTCCCCACTCAGGGTCCGGGGGGACAAGATGGAGCTGGGTCCCTTCAGCAGGGCCAGTTGCAAAGGACACCATGCCGAGAGGTGGCATGGAAGCCTCACATCCTTTGCTTCCTGTGTGTCGGGACCCCCATTACTGTGTGGCTCCATCCATCTCCCTGCTGCTGCCGCCTCCCAAACCTGTCCCTGGGTCACTTCGGAGCAGGCAGGTCGTGCCAGGGAGGCAAATCCTCTGTTGAGAGGGAACCCTGGGCATGGAGCTGCTCTCCTGGCTGGCTACACGTGTTTTCACCTTGCCCTGGCCTTGTTTGCTCACCCTGGGCCCCTCTTATCTGCCAGGGGTTAATGCCCAGGGAAGGGAAAACAAACCTCCCCTGATGGCTCCCAACACCATTGGCTGCCTCCTGGGGTGGCAGTGGATGGTGGCAGCAAGGACGAGGACAGTGGCAGGTTGGCTTTCTGCTGGCACGCCTACCTCCTGCTCACCAAGGCTGTATGGTGCTGCCTTGCTACTGGGATGGACCAGGCATGTGGCAGATTTGGGGTGAGAAGACAACCGGGGAGCAATATACTCCCTCTGGCAGAAACCCACTCACAGCCATTGGGTCAGGTGTCTCCTGGGGCACAAGGAAATCCACCAGGGTGGTCCCTGCAGCACAGTGGGGACCTTGGGGCCTCAAGTGGGGACTGTGCCCTTCAGCAGTGGTGCCTGCATGGTGTGAGGCACGTGCTGCACTAGCCAGGGCTACTCTAAGGGGTGGACCCCCCTGCTCTACCCCACGTGCCCCGCACAGCATAGCTGCCCTGCAGACCCCTCCGGGGACTGGGGCTGGCATCGCCCCACAGGGACAAGGTGGGGAGGTGAGGGAAAGCGGGGTGTGGGAGGAGAACTTCCCTCTGCTCCCTGCCTGGAGAACTGGGAGCCAGGAGGAGGAAAGTGTTTCCCCTTCCTTGTCCCTTGGCCACCATGGGGACACCAGCCAGCACCTCCTGGCTCCCAGCTCTCTGGGCCTGCTGGCAGGCAGCGGGTGCTGGGAGAGGGAGGAGGGAGGGAGGAAGCTGGTGCCCAACCCTACCTGGATGGCAGGTTTCTGGCAGGCCTGCTGGGCTTTTTCTCCCTCCAATTTCCCCCTTTTTCCTCCTTCCCCCTGACCCTAATGCATCTCTGTGACAGCTGTGCCCCTTTGAGCCCTCCCGTCTGCCCAAGCAGAACCCTCCATGTCAGGGAAACTCGTGATTCTGCGGGCAAAGGGTGACCCGTGCGCTCTCCTTTCCTCCACTGGGCATGAGGACCCCCTGTCTGGCCACCCGTCTTTCCACATGCTGCTTCTGTCCAGCAGCCTGTTGTGTTCACCAGCCCCTGGCACGGTGAGCCTGCAGCTCGTCCCAACCTCCCCATGCCTGGCTCCTTCCTTCTTGCCTCCTCCCGGAAGCCCCCCGCCCTCACAGACCAGCTGCCAGTATATCCTCCTCCCAGCCTGGCCTCCCCCATTTCCCCCCAAGTTCAGCTGGTTTCCACTGGTTTTCCACTCGCCAGGAATGGCCAGAGCTCTTCTGCTTGCTGGGAAGAGCGGAAACCAGACGGGGGGGAAATAATCCAGATGTCTAGTTGGCTGGAGCTGCTTAAAGCAACTTCCCTCCTCCTCCTCTCCTTACACACCCCCCCGCAAAGGGGACATACTCCAAGAGAGGGCAAGGAGATGTTTGGGGTGGTCTGAACGGGAGGAAGAGCATCTGGAAATGGCTGTGGGCGGCCAGGAAGGTTTTCCCAGCTTTCCCGAGTGCCAAAAAATCTCCCTTTCCCTGGAGGAAGGGAGGCACAGGCTCTCCTGTTGGGTCACTTTGTTCTGGGATGGGGAAAGCCAGCAGGAGCAGGCTTTTGGGGAAGGGGGAAAGGGGCTTGGCTGGCCGGGCTGGGCCTCTTCCAGCTCTCCTGGAGTGGTGCCGGGCAGTAGGCGGACAAGCCCGAGTCTGACTCCCGTGCTGCTGGTTGCTATATATATGTATATAGTTATATCTGTCTGTACAACAAGGGTATTTTTCCAAGCAGACGGCACTGGGATGTGGAGGGAGGTCAGGACTCCAAAGGCAGGCGGTTTCCAGCCATCCTCTCCCTGCCTCCTTGTCCAAAAGCACTCCCTTTCTTCCTCCAAACCCCCAAAATTGGGCACCCGAGAGCCCATGGGGCTTTGAGGGGTAACCAGAGCAGGGTGCACGACAGGAGTGCCCTGCTGCTTTCCCCCATCCTCACCCCCTTTCTCTCCTGGCCCCCACTTTCTCCCTGGCCTATCTCCCCTCTCCTCGCTCCTGCTTTCCTTCCTCCCGGTTTCCTGTTGCATTCCTTCCTTCTTCTCTCTTGCTTTTTCACCATACTCCCCGTCTCCATCTCCTTGCCACCCCTCCAGATTCTCCCCTCTCCTACCACCCCCTCCACCCTTCTGCTCCCAAGCCCCGCCAAGCTCTACAAACTGAGGAATCAAAACTTTCAGGATTTACCTCTTCCGAACCAGGGTTATTTTTTTTTTCCCGTCCTCCGGCCGAAAAGTTGGGAGACACTCCTTGTGAATCCCTGTAGCTTGCTCCAATGGTTACTGGCGCTGTGTCCCGGAGCAGGGTCGGGGAGAAAGGTAAGGCATGCCCCCCACTTTTGCCACAGCTGTACCCCCAAAAGCTGGCTCTCCCAGGCTGACGCCCCGATGCCACGGGAGAGAGGGAGCGAAGCTGGCGGGGAGGGGACGTGGGAAGGAGGAGGGCGGGCTGCAGCGCCGCTGAGCCAATCCTCGCCTCGGCATGGAGACCAGAGAAAATGAGATTTATTCCAACTATCCAGGACAGAAAACTTCAGGAACTTCTCTGCCGCTCCCCCCTCACCTCCCCCACTTCCCCACTGCCATTTCCCATCCTCCAGCACTGGCTGCCTCCTGCTCCCAGGCACCCGCTTCAATGAATTTGGGGGCAGGGGGAAGCTCAGGTCATCGGCTAACTTGGTTAGGGGACTTTGGCTGGGGGCAAAGGAAAGGAGTTTGTCCCCTGTGTGTGAGCCCCTCATATATCATATGGATTCATCCCATCCTGCGTTGGATGGGAAGTCTCCAGTGCCCCTGAGTTAGCAATGCCAAGCAGGAATGGGGTCTGGGGGTGGGCAGTCATGCCAGGACCTGTGGGCAGTGTTGAGTTGAGCATTAGCATGATAACAATCTCCTTGAAGGCTGCATGGCCCCCATGGGCGTTATGGGGTCAGGACAAGCATTACAGGGTCAGGACAAGCGTCATATCAGAGGCACAGTGCCAGACCATGGTGAGGGGGTGGCACTGGGTAACTTCAAGGAGGTGCTCCTTGGTGGCACCAGGGGGGATTTCTGCCCACATATGGGATGCTGCATTTCTCTTGTGTTGCACTTAGTTGCTTTGTCCCTTGATGGCCACAGGGCAGAAAACCCTACCAATGTCAATAAGGGGCAACCTGCTAGTGGGTACAGCATCACCAGTGCCATCAGTGACCCTCATGGCCTTCATGCGAGACTCGGTGGCTCTCTTAGGGAGCACGTGGCCAGGCACAAGCAACTATTCATGGCCCTGTGAAGGAGAAGGGCGGTGTCTGTGCTGGCAAAGGCGAGATGAGACTTGTTGGGGTTAAACAGGGCCTGGCTGAAGGGATGACAAGATGTCTGCAGAGATGTCAAAATGGAGCCTGGCCTCTCACTAGGCTCAGGTGGCCCGTGCTGGGGTGCCCAGGCAGGATCACCTTGTTGCTCAGAGGTTTGCTAAGCGGCAGTGGGATTTTGGCACTGTTCTCAGCCTCAGGCTTCTCCTCTGTGAAATGGGATAGTTGGGATTCTTGCCTTCTGTGGCAGTCTTCTCCCTTAGGGATTAAGACCACATGGACTGTGTTCTTTGGTGGTACTTCTAGGTGGGTCTATGTCTTGGAGAGAGATGACAGCTTAGGTCTGAGGGAGGTGAAATAGTGACCTGCATCCTCCCTGCTTGCCAGAGGTATGGTAGGCAGCTCTCTCCCAGCATCCTTCTCAAAGGAAGCCAGTGAGGTTGGTGGGAGAGGCAGGAAAAGACCCTTTATTTGGGTCTCCTTCCCCTGCATGGTCTGCCAGGGCACCTCCCCCCAGCCCAAGGACCTCCCCCTCACTCCCTTCACCCCATCCCCGTGCCCTGCAGCAGGGGCTGCAGCGGGGAGCGGAGCCCAGGCGACGGCAGCCGCCTCCGCCGGGGAATGCAGAACAAATCTCTTCCAGATGGGACAGGGGCCACGCTCTGCTCCTCGTGGGGCGACCGGCTCTCCACCGCCTCCTCCTCCTCCTCATGCATGCTCCAAGCATCTCTGTGCTTTGAGCCAGGATGGGCTCTGTTTCCAGGAAAGTGGCTGGAAATACCCCCTCTTCAGCATCCCTCCCCAAACCTTGTGGTCTTGTGAACATGCCAGCTGAGCTGTGACTTTTGTCCTTCTGGGGCTGGCTCTGAAGTGCTTTGGAGACCTCCAGGGTATGGTCTGGCTCCAGGACTCAGTTCCCATCCTGGCCATTGGCTGCCTGGGTACAAGTAGAGGTGGTGCAGCCCTTCCAGCTGTTCTCTAGCAGGGGGTGCACCCTCCTGAGACCCCTTTCTTTTGTATACAGCTGCCTGGAAAGCAAATTATGCAATCCTGCCTCCCAGCCTGTTTATGCACCTCAGCTGATAGGTGAGAGGTGGCTGTGGGGCTGGATGGTGCTGCAGAGCCACTGGATCACCCCTGGGTGCCCTGGGCAGGAGCTAAGACCTGGACCCCTCCCAACACCATCACCACAGGTGCCTGGCTACCTCATTTGCCTTTAGTCACCCCAGCCTTTCATCCCATCTGTAACCCTGTGCCCCAGGCAGCAGTACCAGTCTCACCATTACGAAAAGATTGGCCATCAAGCTTATCATGGGAGCAGACAAGTGGCTCTGCAGCCTTCCCAGCTGAGGATTTGCTTTGATTACTACAACATCAAAGACAAGGCTGTGCAAATTTTGTCTCCTCTCCTTCTTCCTGGGGCTTATCCCTCTGGCATGGGGCTCAGGTCTTATGGGTGGCTGAGTGTGAAGGGGATGGAGAGAGGGATGGAGGGTGCTGAGATCTCAGCCCCACACCTCTAGGTATTCAATATTTCCTCCCACCTTGCTTCACAGCCCCTGCTGCTCACTGACCTGGTGCCTGAAGGAGGTGGATGCAGAACTCCCTCTGTGGAGGAGAAGAACCCTCTTCACCCTTCCCCCTGTGCCCCTGGAAGCTTAGGGAGGGTGGCGGGGGCACCCCAGTTTGGGGATAATGTGCTCACCTCTGCATTTCCATTCCTTGCTTTTTCTATTTGCTGCCTTTCTGCCCACCCTCCTTTCCAGGGAAATTTCCAGGCATGGGGCTCCGGGAGCACAACTGTGCTCCCGGAGCCCCATGCCTGGAAATTTCCTGTGAAAGGAAGGTGGGCAGGGGGCTCGGTGGGAAGGAGGTGCCTTGCTCAGTGCACAAGAAGCAGATATCCTGTTCTTGCCCAGGGTCTCCAGCTCATATTTCCTCATTAACTGGGAGCGCCGCTCATTTGCGGGTGACTTCCAGATGTTTCCATTCTCCTTGTGGCGGCCGCCAGGGCGCATACCTCATGGGTATGGGAATTACTGCCAGCAGCGGGGCGGGGAACAGACCCCTACCATGATGGGGAGGGGATTTAGGGCCCTCCTACCCCATCACACATTCCAGTGTGGCCTCATCCAGCTTCACACCAACCTGGTATCACTGGGTCCATCCTCCTCACTCCCAGCCTGTTGCGCTCGATGCTGCTTCCAGCCTGTGTCTCACTGCCCTGGGGCTGAGCCAGAGGCAGAACTGGCTTTTGTATGAGCAAGCTGGGATGATGGTAGGAGGTGACTCCCCAAGGCGAAGGGTAGGTTTGCGGCACCCAGCATTGGCCCAGTGCATCCCTGGTCTGATGGCGGTGCTGGCTTTGTGGGCACCAGATCCCTCATGCCACATAGTTTCTTCACTGAAATAATTTATCCATTGGCAGCATCTCCAGGAATGTGCTGGGCCAGGCTCAGCCCACTTTTGGGGCTGTGCTGCAGGTCCTGAGCTCTGTGCCTGTAGCTTCTGTGACAACTGGGGAGAGGGATGAGACCGGTGTTGTTCCCAGCATCCTTGTGCTGCAGAGGGCAAGGAAAGTGGGTGGCTTGCAGTGAGCACCACTGGGCAGGCAGCAGCATCAGGTTAGACCCACTCATAATAAAGGAAGGCACAATGACCTCTGTAAAAGCCCATTTTTAATTTTCCCCACTAATTCCTCCAGCTCCTCTCCCTGCAGCAGCAGACACTGAAGGAATGGGATTGACCACACTTTTGGGGTTTACAAATAGGGGGCTGAGGGGTGCATTTCACCTAGGAGGTGGGCTGGGAACTCAAAGCCTTGAGGTTTGCCAAAGCCCAGGAGGAGATAGGGATGAGTTCCCAGGCTTGCTGGCCAGCTGCCTCCCTCCCTCTGCCCACCTTCTCCTATCCCAAGTGTTTTCATCCTTCTTCCTCCTCCCACCCTCCTCAGCTTCCTCCTCATATGCTGGTCCTGTTCACAGACCAGGGATGTGGGGTGCTGTAGGGGTGTTGGGGGGACATTGTGGGAGGATGGAGGGACAGACCCCAGTCCATGCTTTCCTGACACTCTGCCTGGCACAGAGGAGAGGGAACAGGGGGGTTGGGACGTGGCTGGGAGCAGAGAGAGGATGTTGCATAAACCAGAAGCAATCCAGGGGCAGCTGCCTGTGGCCTGGAAACACCTCTGTGATTCCAGGCGCTGGGAAAGAACTTATATATATGTATGTACATTGAGTCTCCCCAGGAAAACTCCCCCAAAACACCGCTTCCAGTTCCTTTTCATAAGCTTTAAGGAGGTGCAGGAAGGACCAAGATATAAATTTGCTCAGATATAAATTTGCTGCTTGGAGAAACAGCTCTCTGTGTGCGAAGGCATCTGGGGGCCCATTTGCCCTCCTCCAAATATGTTCCCTTGTCAGAATAAGGAAGGGGAGCACATCTGCAGGAATTTAAAGCCTGTGCAGGCTGCAGGGAGTTGGATGGAGGGTGCTGGGTTGAGGAGAGAAAGGAGGATATGGTGAGGGTAGGAAGGATGCAGTGGGGAGGGAGGGTACATGGGAATGGGGGTAAGGAGCAGGAAACTGAGGGGGGTTCTGGGGGCAAAGAACCTTTTGGAAACTAATTGCTTGGGGAGGTGGGGGAAGGTGCTTTGGAGAAAGGAGGAGCTGGGGGGTCTCAAGAGAAGGGAGCAGATCCCCCAGGTTGGTGTGGCATGGGAGAGGGGACCATCAAGGGAGGGGGATGCAACCATGGAGCAGACAGGGAGTGGAGTGTGGGGATGAGGAACGGTGTGATGTGCCAAGAAAGGATGTACAGATATACAGGAATATAAATATACAGGATGTACAGGAATAAGGGATGGGGATGAAGCGATAAGTCCTCTGTCGGGGGAGAAGGAGACCATGCATGAGGAGCCTGTCCTGGTCAAAGGGAAGAGCTGAAAGCCAAGGGACTGGCTGGAGCCAAGGCCCGGACAACACTTTTATCATAATGATTTTGCCTGTCCATCCAGCCCGTGTATTTTTCGCCCACGGAAGGAAGGGGGTGGGATGCAGAGGCAGCTAAAAATAGGGGTGTCCCTGCCCATTCCCCCAAGGCGGGCATCCGTCTGTCTGCCTGCCTGCCTGCGGGGTTGCTGCGGGATCTGGAGGAGGGGAGCAGGCCCAGCCTCCTCCCCATGGCGTCTGGCTCTGCTTTTGTTTGTCTCGCAGCCCTACTGGGACAGGAAGAGGCCGCGGGGCCGGGGAACAATGGCTCATTCTCTGGGAGTGCGCGCCTGCTGAGGAGCGATAGGGGACACGGGACGGTGGCCAGAAGGCAGGCACAGCCTCCCAGTGCCGCCGCAGCCACCACTGGAGCTTCCCAGCTGGAGAAGATGGGTCCACTGGTGGGATGTGGGGGGACCTTCCTCAGCCCATCCCTCTTCTCCAGACCCCAAAACAGGCTCTCATGCCCCAGTGGAGAGGGGATGAGGGGCTCGCATGGGTGCTCTTTATGCATCTTATGGAGGAGACAAGTGAGGCAACACCAGCAACCTGAAGAGCGGTGGGAGCATGTCTACAACTGGCACTGGGGAAACCTGTTGTTTTGCAGCCTCTGCTTGAGCCTCTGAAGCCTGCAGGGAGGGTGGCTGGAACTGGCATCTCCCAGTGGGAATGCCCCCAGCTGGGGCTGGGGAGGTATTTGCTTGATAGTTGTAACATGCTCCTTTGTTCCAGCTGTCACTGCACTCACCGAGGCGGTCCCAGTGCTGCTGGTGGAAGCTCTCTCCATGCTCTGTGCTTCCTCCTGTCTGGGCGATGCCAGGGGGCATGGGTGGGTGTGCATGGCAAGGGGTAGGGGGGGTGTGATATGTGATAAATCCTTTTATCCTGCCTCTTTCTTCTCCAGACCCTCCTTTTGTGGCAGTGTCTCTCCCAGGGGCCTTTTCCTCCCAGGATGTTAGATCTGACAGCTGGGTGCTGGAAACGCCTCAGGGAGAGTCTCTCCCCACACTTCTCCAGACACGGCAGGGGTGAGAAGAGGTGACGTTAGCACCTCGGGTAGGGGAGAGGTTAGGAGGTATTTTACAGGGGTTGAGCAAGGAGGGGACAGAAGAACCTCCCTGTCTCTAGCCCCCTTTTTTCAAGGTCTCGGATGCTTGGGGCTGAACGCTTGCCAGGGCTCCTCTTGTTTACTCAGCCGGGGAGCTGACACATCCAAGGTCTCTGCTGACTCCACTTTCCCACATGCTGCTGGCGGGCGCATTCCAGGGCAGAGTGGAGATCAGCGCAGAGGCATGCCAGAGGTTTCCATCCAGGATGCCGTCCCCCCCACCCCGCTCTTCCCAGGCATCCGGCACCTCCTGCCAGGCTGTGAAGAGCGGGCATCACATCTGGACAGCATCCTCGGCTTTTACAAGCCAGGACTAGCACAGAGCCCAAGCATGGATGAGGACCCTGGGGAGGGGGGTCTGCCTCTCAGGCCAAATGCCTTCAGCAAGGCTTGGTTTTTCTCTCCGCTCCCCTCTGGAGATCTCAGTCCCACTCCCCATGATGACCCATGGGAGATGTGTGGAGGGTCAGGAGATGCCTGTCTTAGCTTAGTCCTTCCTAGAGGGACCTGGGTGAAAGGGATAACACCCACCTGGGCACTAGTCCCAGCTTTTTCACCTTAGGATGGGTACCTACTCCTGCAGCTGGGCTCAGTTTGCTGAAGGTTAACAGCACTGGGCTCTGCAAGGGCGACTGTGTGGCTGGAGAAGGAGCTGCACCCTTCTGCAGGCACCAGCTCTGGTTCCTCCCGGACAACCACCCCAACCTGGTGTGGCTGCCTTTGGTTTTAGGAGGGCAGGCCACAAAGCTTTTAAAAATAAGCACCAAGAGATAAAAGAAGGGTTTGGAGAGCTGTCTGCAGGGCTGGGGTGGAAGAGTGGCCCCTGCCCTGTCATTTCAGTGGGAGGCTCCTGTCCCAATGTTGATCCCCCTCTCCTGTGGCAGCTGCCATCTTTGCCTCCTTGGACCTCGGGTTGCTGGCAAAGGACTGCCGTGACCTTTCCACCCCTCCTTGGTTTGGGGCTGGCCCCTGTATGCCCAGCCCCACCGCCTGGAAGAAGGGGCCTCGTCTCCCTCCTTGGCTGCCACAGGAAATTCGGAGCCTGAAGGTCAGGGGCCAGCCAGCAGCTCCTCCCGTGGGGGCCAAGCGGCCCAATGCTGGGGCTTGTATCATGACGGCATGTGCCGGAGAGGAGTGGAGTGAGGCAGAGCTGTGGAAGGGGGTGGAGAGGGCCAGGCTTTTCCTGTTTATGTGACTACCAGACCCCCAAGAAAGGGAAAGGACTTGGAAAGCTCGTTGCTTTTGGGCGGGATCCAGCTAGCGTCTGCCTGTGGCTCTCGGCCCCGGGAATGCATCTCTGGGGCAGGGCATGACTCCTTCCTGCGGGGGGAATGGGCACCCAGCCTCTGGGGGGTGGGCTTATGTTCCCAGAGCTTGCTAAGGTCTGGTCTAGTGAGGAGGCTGGAACAGCTTCCTAGAAAGTGAGGCACAGCTCCTGCTGCACTCCAGGCTGTGATTCCTGTCATGGTTGTTTCTGGCTTTGGATGATGCTGGTCTCTGTGGGATGGTCTGAAGGGAAAAGGGCCACTGGGGCCAAACTGAGGTGGTAGCTGAGTATGTTGGCTTTGGGACCTGGGAATGGGCAGCTCTGGGAACATCAGGTGTGGAGAAGTGCTTAGGGTAAGTTACAAATCACACCATGCTCAGCCATGACAGCTCCAGCACAGAGCCCGTACAGCAGGCAGAAGGGCTGCAAGACCTTCTGCATTATCTAAGGTCACATCCTGCAGGGCATCTGGTGTGGCCATGCTGGTATGCGGAGAAGGAAATGAGGTCCAAGATGTTGTGCTCTTGCCTTCACCTCCGGCACCTAACCACTCTGGCTGAGGTCACACCTGTACTGAGCTTGTCAGGTCTCAGCTTTGGTTTGTAGCCCTTGATCCATGTGGAATACGGTTTGAGGTGTGCTCTGTGCAGACCTACCTTCTGACAGGTGCCCTGGAGCACACCCCATTAGACAGAATTAACAGGAGCAGAGGGGAGTTACAGCCCCTTTACTGTCCTGAAGGTAAGCCCTGGCCTGGCTCAGTGCAGCAGTGGTCTCTGATAAGCTGTAGGACAAGAATAGCTGGGCCCAGTGTAAATCAGAGCAGAGATGGAGGGGAGCATGTGTGTGGGGCCCTGACGTCTTCGAAGTGGAAAGGCTGGGGAAGGGCCTTGGCAGTCAGGAGTGAGGAGCCGTGGCAGGTCTGCGTGGCAGGAACAGGCACAGCCCTTGGCTCCACACATCCCTCTCTTTGCAAGTGCTCCAGCTGAAGGCGACGCCGACCCAAGGCTTTTGGGTTTTGCCCTGGCACTTCCCCAGCCATCTCGTTCTCCAAAGGGCTGGATGGTGGGGTGGTGCCACCCTATGGCTCTAGAGCAGTGTTACAAGTGCTCATGGCACTTGGCTGTTCATTGCCCTCTCTAGAGAGATTTTGCCCCTGTGAGCATGAGCTAACAGCTTTTTCCTTATCCGTGTCCTGGGCAGGTCTGCTTTCCAGCCATGGAAAAAATGTCCTGGCCTGGTCCTGGCCTCTGAAACCCTGGCAATGTCTCAGCATGCCTCTCTGTCTTGCAGTTGCATTACCCTCCCTAGGACAGTCCCGTATTCCTGGGGCTAGAAAACAACCAAGCTGGGGTTTGTTGCCCAAACCATGAACTGCAAGGCCAAGTGCACAGTTGAACCCTGATCTGTCCTCTGACAGTTGTTGCTGGAGCTTTGATGTGTTGCAGGCTGAAAAGCCAACATGCCTTCCCATGTACATTATTATCCTGTGTCCTCAAAGTCTCAACTATTGTAGCAGAAGAGGGTTTTGGGGGACTTAATTTATGTTCTCTGTTTCTTTATGCAACAAATTTGCTGGCGAGAAGCATCTTCCTTCCCCAACACATGAACCCTATCCCTTTCCCTGATATGGCACATGTTTGGTGTTTTGGGACAGTATTGCCCCCTCCCTCTCCTCCACCATCAGGATCTGGCCAGTCCCATCCTCACAGCAACTCTAAGGGATTCTGGCTGCCAGAGACCCTTGGCCATACTTGTGTACCAACTCAAGAGAGGAGCCATATGGGACTTTGCTCATCTCAGGGAGGAGGAAGGAAAGATGGAAGTGCTGTTTTCCATCTAAGCTCCTTCCTTCCTTCCCTCCTGTCAAAGCTGCATGAGGAACCAGGGCATTTCTGAAGTGGGCAGAGCAGAGCTCCCAGCTAAGTAGCTAATCTCTTGGTTGCAATTTATTCTTCTGAATTCAAACTGCTCACAGTCAGTTTGCTCATCTATGTGATGGCATATGGTGCTGGTGATTCTCACTGTCTCAGAGTCTTTGACTTCAGCTACAAGGCAGGGTTTGCCTTCTGGTCTGTCTTTGCTCCCATCCTAAGCCAGTGCTCATAAGATGGTGGAAACATGGTTGGTTTGGGCAGTTGGCTAGCTTTGGGCAGAGGACCACTGATGATCCTGTAGTCCAGTGGAGTCTTCTTGGAGAAGAAGGCATCTCTCATCTAGGGAAACCTGACATTCCACAAGGCTAGAGATTACCCTGGAGCTCTGCTGGAACAGGAATAGGAGTATTTTTTTTCCTCTGACTAGGTAGGTGTCCACATAGATGATAAAGGGGTTGGGAGTCTAGGGTGGAAGTGGCCTCTCTGTGACTATTTGAGCACATCTAAGGGAAGACATAGGTGGGATGAAGAGGAGAAGGTAACTAGAATGCGTGGGAGTACAGAAGAACGTCTGGATGCCACAGAGCTATCTAGACATATTGATTTCTGTTCTGCACAGTGCCATCTTCTCTGTCTGACTTCTAATCCATATTGATGACTCTGCTCATTTAACCCATTTGCCGTCCTCTGGCTGCAGGTCAGCTACTTGTTTAGTTTAGCCAGCCTGGATCTGTGGCAGACCTCACTCACTGTGACAGATGTTATACCCCAGAGAGCAGAAGTGCGACTCAGGGGAGGACAGACACCTGTTGCTAACAGGGCAGGTCTGGAACTGATGAAAACACCGAAGTGACACTGAAACTAGCAGTACGAAAGACAGTGCCCAGAGTGACTGGAGCACTTGTGGGGTCCTGTAGGACCATGGGCAAGTAACAGGGTCTCTATTAAGAATGTTTGCAGGGTGCTAACTGGGGACGTTGTAATTCTCAAGTCTTTTTTTGCCAGGATAGTGTTGAGACCACATCATCATTAGTGCTTTGAATGCTGGTTTACATGCAAACCTACCCCAAAGTTATGTCCTGAGATGTGGAAAACACTACCTACTTCATATTTCTGTTCGTAGTCCCAGAGTTTCAAAGGGGCTCTGTGCAGCACCTTATGAGAGCTGGCTGAGGTTGATGTGGTCACATTGACCTCTGGTGGCTGCAGCCTCAGCATGCAAGGAAAGCACTAAGGAAAAGCAGGTGGGTTTGGTGAGCTGTTTGTCGCCTGCTGCAATGAAAATGAAGTTGGGTTTGTTCCTTCTCTGTGCTCCCTCCCCCATGCCTCTTGGACAGTCACTTCTTCTCTGCCCGAAGCAGGTGTGATCTACACCCTCTTTGTGTGTACATCTTCAGTCCATGTGGTTCTCCTCCCTCAGAGTCACTGTTTGTACGCACACCAGTAAAAACCAAAGGCAGATCCTTTGTTGAAGAGTTGAATTTACTCCTAATTTCTAGACAGAATGGGTCATACCTGGTGAGCGCAGACACTGCATCCCTGAATTCACTGCAACCTCTGTACAATCAGTGGTTGGACCCTTCTCGTGCAGTGGAGGGCAGACTTCAATAGTCCCTTTGCAAAGTTTGATGTAGAAGCAGACAATCAGACTGTATTCACAATGAGCAGTGAGATGGACTCACCAAACTCTCGATTGGGGCATTTTCTGGAGAGAGAGAGAAAAAAAAATAAAATCTGTGTCAAATCCCGCAGCGATAATGCTTTAAGAATAAAGCAAATGCAAGCACGGCTGAGGTGGGAGCCAAGTGTGAGGAACTTCCCAGGCTCAGCCCCATTCAGGCGGAGCCCCTTTGCTGCGGGCAGCTTCGGAGCCAGGGAGCCCATCCTGGGACTGGAATCTCATCACCCTGCTCTAATTCAGGTCTTCCCTGCCATCCTGCACACCTCAATGCCCTAATGAGGCTGGAGATGTGTTGCTGATGCCTCACAAAAAACGCTCCCACACACTTTTGCCTTCTGTAGCTCCAGGCAATGGGTGTGTGTGTGAGGGGGAGGAATGCTGAAGGAAATATTTGCTTGTTTTGTTATCTCCACACACAGATACATGCATTTCCTTCCTGCCATGAAGGCCACTCATCCTTTCTTTTGGGGTGAGCCTCGTTCCCCCTCCCCTTCTGCAGTCATCGTCACCGTGGTGAAGGGAACAAACCACTGTCAGTATGTCAGGGCAGTCTGACCTGCTATGAAAAGCACTGGGGAGATGGCCAGGTAGTCACAGTCCTTGCAAAGGTTGTTAATATAAACACTGAGTTTAATGAGTGTCATTAGGAAAATAAAAGTGGTGTGCCTTTTTTTTTTTCTGTGTGTGTTAACTAATCCGGTGCGAACCAGAGCATGAGCCGATTAGATCAGGCTGGCGTTGATACTTCTGTTTCACAACCTTTTTCTTGTTTTCAGCATTTGTTTTGTTCCACACAGGAACAAAAACTGTAGGGAGTGTTTTCGCGACACCAGATTGTGGAGGGACAGATATTGCAGGGTGGAAGATATTATTAGGGAGGGTTATTTCAAATTCTTTTCCTCAATCTGACTAGGGAGACCACCCAGGACCTTAGCAAACCTGCCCCATAAAACTTCATTGGAAGCAGTAGGTCTTTGCAAATCACGGGGCTGTGAGAAGGACAGCATATTTTGATTGAAAAACAAAAGGACCGAGCAATAAATATATTGTTGAAGACATTCTGACCAGCTCCCATTACAGACACTGTGTGGGTAGGAGGCTTCAGGGCAGGTTTGTAAAGCTACTGTTCTTCCCAAAACACAGGGCAGGACTTTACAAAGCATCTAAGCTCACCATCTGTAAGCACAGCATGAGCTTTAGCCACACAATCAGGAATTAAATGAATACCTTTCCCTCCTCATACCTCTCTAAAGTGGTTTCCAGGATGGGGCAAGGGATGCAGTTCTGCGGCATCCCCAGCCCTGCTCCTTGCAACACAGGCTCGCTCACCTCCAAAGGATCCTGCCAACCTCTGAGCGCTGTTGATTGGACCCACACCGCAAGGTCCTGCAGAAGACCCAGCTGCCTGTCACGCTTTTTGGGCCACATATGCTAAGCCCTTCCTCTGGAGGTGGAAACAACACGTGGTTCACCGTTTGCTGGCCTGTCATAGATTTCCTGTGCAAGACGGTGTGGCTTGGAAAATTTTACCACTGTGACTATTTTGGTTAGGATTTGGAAAAAAAAAACACCCCCCCCCCCCCCACCTCCCAAACAGCAAAAAAACTGTAAACAACCAACAACCCAACACAAAAAAAACCCTCACCCAAACACCCCAATGTCATTCCTGCTGTGAATGAAAGTGTGCCAGCACAAAAGTAGCTGCTGCTACTGGTAAAGCTGTTCTGGAAATGTAATACCTGGCTGTGAGCATGTGCAGTCTGATGGGACCGCACATCTCAGATGAACTGGGGGCATCTTGTATGACTGCAATTTCCCTCTGAAGGGCAAGTTCTTCATCTCTGTGCCTCCATACCCTGGCCAAAAAACAGGGACAAAACACCTCCTTCCTCTCAAGAGCTGTTTGTCTGATCTGTCGGGATCATCCACCCAGTCCAGAGCCTTCAGGGGTGGTCTGCCTGCTCATGGGGTACCTGCTGAGCTCAGAAGAGATCCTCTGTGAAAGAAAGTGACTGGTGGTGCTTGATGTGGGAGCTGCTCTGTCTGATGTCTGTGTGCTCTGAGTCACAAAGCACCGCAGCCACTGCCCCTGGGGTCAGGGTAAGGGAGGGAGAGGTTTCCTTGACATCAGCCTTGAGTTCATCTCTCTCTGAGTGAATGAGAGAAACCAACCCTTGTTTTGGGGCTTTTGTCATGACTGTGAAGATCTTATCTTTTATCACCACATAATATCCCTGCTCAGGAGATCTTTTCACTAGAGAGAGACCTGGGCTGTTTCTCTACAATAACTAGTAGGCAAACATTGATGTGGCTTGAGTCAGAATGGGTTCCCTGGGGGCACCCTTGCTCATACTTGCTTCTGATCACTCAGCTGGACACCTCTGGCTGGAGGTAAGGGCTGGAGACCAGAGCTGTGCCCTGCTGCTCGTGGTCCTATGTCAGCATGTACCCTTTGTGGGGGAGCTCTGCGCTGCGTTTGCAAGGGAGGGGAAGGCAGCAGCTGGGACCCCTCACCGGGAAGGTGAGTCAGCAGCAAATTCATACACTCGGGGTGTCAACCAGTGCCTGTTGGGACGTTTGTCATGCAAGAGGGGGTGGTGTTTGCTGAAAGCCCTGTGTGCGTGCATGTGCCTGGTGTTTGCTTAATATCTGTGTGTATTTTGCAACAAAAAGGCTATGTATGTGTGTGATGCTCTGTGCATCACACAGATAGCAGTCTCAATTCCCAGATGGTGGTTGTGCTTGATCTTGAAATGAACACAGCCACATGGGGAAAGAGTCTTGCTAAAGCCTCCCTTCCCTTAAACCACCTTGCTAAAGCCAGTGCAGGAGCACTGCAGGGATGTGTCTGCCATTGGCCCTGGAGGAGAAACAACTGAAGATGTTCATTTTGGGTGCAGCAGAAATCCTTTAGGGCAGGGGGCCCAGTTCGTGCCTCAAGATTATTTCACATTTCCCTCACTTTGGTTACCTGAGGGAGGAGAGAAAGGTTTCCATGCAGAGGTGGGGTCCTAGAAGCTGCAATTGTGGGATGCTGAGGGCATCTCCCTTTTGGGAATATGCTGGCGGGGTCAGGAGCAATGTGGGGCTCCTTTATGTTGTGTCCTGAGCCCTGGAGGGACGCATAGCACTACTCTGGGCTACTCGGTGGGCTGACCCTGAGGCTGAGGGGAATGAGGTGAACTCTGATTTCTTATGAGCTTGTTATTGCATTGGAAATCTCTTGCACAGAGCCTGCACTGTCTACCCTGGCCCCTGAGGTCTGAGGTTTGACACAGTTGAGAGTGATGAAATGAGCATGAAATCGGGCTGCTAGAGAAAATGAAAAACACCTTAGTTCTGGAGGGGGAGGCATATGATGTCTGGACTGAACCATGGTGTCTAATTCCATTTCTCCCAGACCCTTCCTAGTCTCAGTGGTATGCACGAATTTGGGCAGTCTGGTCCACTGCAGGGGTGGAAGTTATCCTGTGCAGGCTCTTTGGGATGCTGTGCGGACACACAGATCCACTCCTGTGATTGCTGTGGCCACCTGGACCCTGCGGAGGAGGAAAGCTTCCTGGCATCTGCCCTGGCCCAGGGGACTCAGTGCTTGGCCAGGCTGGCTGGTGCAAGCCCCTGCATGCCCTGGGGTACAGCTTAGTCATGCTGCCCTGGGGGTGCCTCCACATCCAGCTCCACCCACAGACACTACTGAGGACTGGGGGTCAAAATTAAGCCTGTGGGACCTCTTCTTGGCCTGGATCAAGCTTGTTTCTACCAGCCTCATTTCCTCTCCTTGCTTGAAATGCCCCACTCCATCCAGAACCAGGTCTACCTGGGGTGGCCAGGCCGCAATTTCTGAAGCCCCAGAGCCAAAAAAATCTCTTCCTTATGCACTTCATCATCAAGTTGTGCCAGGGGAAGTTTAGATTGGATACTAGGAAAAAGTTCTTCATGGAAAGGATTGTCAAGCCCTGGAACCAACTTCCCAGCGAAGCGGTTGAATCACCATCCCTGGACGTGTTTAGAAGATGTTTAAAAGATGTATAGGTTAGGTTCTAAGGGACAAGGTTTAGTACCAAAGTAATGCTAATGGTTAGACTCGATAATATTGAGGGTCTCTTCCAACCAAAATGATTCTATGATTCTATGTTCTCTGCAGGCAGAGCTGGGGAAACTGCGCTCAGCCCGGGCAGGGTCTCTGCTGGGAGGCCAAGCCGGGCACCCCCTTCCCCCGCCTGTCTGTCTGGAGGTGAAGCCGGGTGCGTTTCGGAAGAGAAGTCTCCCGTGAGCCACATCCTTCCGGAGAGCAGCTCCAGTCCGGGGCTGGGGAGGAGGGTCAGAAAGACGGGACACACACGGAGAAGAACCTTTCCCAGGTGAGGAGCAGCTGGAGGGCCTCAGAAACCAGGAGAGGCCGGGGGAGGGGGGTCGCTCCCGCCCCGCCGGTGAGTTCCATCGCGGCCCACGGGGGCGGGCAGGGCTGGGCTCTGCATTGCTCAGGGGGCTGCCGGTTCCCTCCCAGCCGGTTGGAGGAGGGAGGGAAGAAGGGAGGGAATGTGTAGCGGGGTGGGGAGAGCGCTTCAGACACACCTGCCGGGGCGGCGAGACGGGCGGCGGCGGAGCGGGCGCGGAGCGGGGCGCAACCTGCCCGGCGGCGGGGATGGCGGGTAAGGGGGGACCCTCGGCCGGGAACGGGGCACGGGCGCTTCTTCCCTGGCCTTGCGAAGCCTTCGGGATCGACGCAGCCCCGCCGTGCCCCTCTCCCGCGGAGGTTGCTGCTGCTCCCGTTGGCATCGCCCCGGGGCGGCCGGGGGCGTGGGTTTCTCCCGGGCTCTGGGGTGGTGGTGGTGGTGTTGGTGGGGTGTTTGCTCTTCTTCTCCTCCTCTTCCCCAGCCAGCTCCTCAGGGTTGACCTTCGGCTCGCCGTTCATCAAAGAGCGGCTCCGTGCTGCCCGAAAGGGGAAACTGGCCCGCCTCGCCCCCCTTCCCCTGGGCCCCCCATCCTGGAGGGGCAGCGGCGGGCAGGAGGAAGGTTACGCTGGGCAGGAGGAAGGGTACCGGCTACCAAACCCTTCTGCCCTCTCTCTGCCGAGCCTGCCTGCCAAGAAGCTGTTTGCTGCTTGCACAGCCGGCTTGGCTTTCTTGGAGAAATACTTTGATTTAAAGGCATAAATCTGCTGCTGAGGCGGGGAGCTCGAAACAGCGCAACTTCTGTGATCCGCTGTTGCATCCTCCTTCTGCATACTTATGTCTCTGTGGCAAGTCTATCCCAAATGAGAGAGAGATCAGCTTCTGCGTGAAATACAGTTTGTTTTCTTTATTCAACCCAGGACAATCCAGATCTGTATCGATATTTAGGCTCCTAAGCCCTTTGGTGCCAGAAATCAGACACTTGAGCATCTTTTGTGGATTCAAGAGTTGTCTCTTTCTGTTATCCTTCATCCAGCAGACCCTGAGCCTCCCATATTCCTACTTGGAGGATTAACTTCTACACAGCTCTCTCAGCCACCCTCCTTGCTGTGCTATTTGACTGTCTGAAATGCCATGATATCATTCTCACCTCAAGAAAGAAAAACAAACCCAAAGAAAAGACAAAAAGAGTGGAAGAGTTCCTTCCCCCTGCCTTCATGCAATATGAACCACTGCCCTGGGGATGTTTTGTGTGGCTGGGATGGGAAAGTTGGACTTGATGCCAACACCAGAGGAGGAGTTAATAGTGCTTACTGGGGAGGAGAGATGGCTTCTGAGTGTCAGATGTTCTTTGCTGTACTTCCCCTTGCCAGCTAAAAGGATTTGTTCTGGCCTGTGAAGCAGGCTTTATTTCTCAAGTGAAAACAAATGCGCTGGTTGAGTCGACACCCAGCTGGGAAGAGAGCTCCTTACACATACCTGCTCTGTCGCAGCCTGGAGGACTTAATGGAGCAGGTTCACCACTGCTCTGAGGGTTCTCCACTGACTTCAGGAGTTCCTCCTGCTTTATTTGGTTGATAGAGGGATTGCCTCGTTGCTGCATATTTCCAGGGCTTCTCACCGATCTGTGGAAGACACATGGAAGACATGCTTCTGCGATTCCCCATTGGCTCTAATACCTGTAGCTTAGCTGCTCTGTGGCATGGTGCCCTTGAGAACTTAAGTTTGGTCATGGATGCTTGGGGCATACGCAGGGCAAGTGGATCCCCAGAGAAACCTTCCTCTCCAACCCCAATATGAGAGATCATGTCACGGGCAGTGAAAACTCTTGATTCTGAGAGTTTTCTGTTCTCAGGGATGGGGACGAAGGAAAGATGTGTAATGGTTGGGAGAACTTCAGAGTTCTTCAGGGGTGAAGATCACATTTTCCCTAGACTTCCCACTGTATGTGTTTCTAACCCCCTTATACGCTACTACTGTCTGCCTCCTGCATATCTAAGGCCCTAAGTGGACACATTGAGATTCTGCTGGATTGATTTGTCTGTAAAATGGCTTCTGATGTATGAGTCCCATTTGCAAGACCATACCTTGGCTCATGTTCTCCCATGGCTGCTCTTGCCTTTTACCCTTTGTTTCTTCATCACTCCTCAGAGCTCTTCTTTCCTTTTAACCTCCCAGCCCTGGAGAATGCCTCTCTCCAAAACTGCAGCCTCTTGGAGCAGGAAGAGGAAGAAGACACCATCTGGGAGAAGGTTGAGAGTGTGCGGCACCAGCTGACCCGCTCCCTGAACCCTGCGAAGCTCACCCCGTACCTGCGCCAGTGCCGCGTGATAGATGAGCAGGATGAGGAGGAGGTGCTGAATTCATGCCGATTCCCTTGCAAAAGCAACCAGACAGGTGAGAGAAAGCACAAACTTGCACGGAGGTGGGCCTACTTTGTGAGGGACAACCTGGTTTTGATAGGCAGGGGATGCTACCCAGCATGTAGTGTTGTGGCCTTCTGGTGCCTCCTGCTGCACTGCTACCCCAGCTTTGTTGTTCCCTGAGATGCTCTGCAGCCAGACCTCCCTCTCATCCTCTGTGGGACGCCCCCTGCGTGCACACAGATGAGGGCAGAGCTCCATCCCATTCCCTCCTCTAGCCATTCCTTTTTTGTGAGCGGAGGTAGAACTGGTGGAGATGCTACTTTGTATCATGAAGCTGGGCTATGCTGTTTTCTCTCTGGTTTGCAGGGAATTCATCCTAGCTCTTTATACCTTCTTCCAGGCTACCTGATGGACATCCTTCGGCGCCGTGGGAAACGAGGCTACGAAGCCTTCCTGGAGTCCTTAGAGTTTTATTACCCAGAGCATTACACCCGGCTAACGGGGAGGGAGCCGGCCCAGCGCTGCTCTATGATCCTGGGTAAGGGCCGGCGCTGCTCGCATGGGAAGGGCCATAAATCTGTCCCTGTGCATGTATAAAGCCCTGGTTCATGCTGTGTGCAAGGAACACTGACAGCTCTGTGTTCTGGATCTGGCTGTAAGGGGGGCAAGTGTATGTATGTGATGGACCATGGTGCCGTAAGCCTGGGACAAGAAGGGCTTAGGAGAGCTTGGCACCTCTCGATGGAAAACAGAGTGTTGGGTTGCTTTTTTGGGGGTTATGCCTGTCTCAGCAGCCAGGACCTGATTCTCCTTTGTCTCCCCTCAGATGAGGAAGGCCCTGAGGGACTCACTCAGTTCCTTATGATGGAGGTGAAAAAGGTGAGGGCTCAGAGGAAGGAGCACCTACTGAAGGAGCACCAGCTCCAGGTGAAAAACCAGGCATTGGAGCAAGAGCAGGCCAGGATGGAGCAGCAGCTGCAGGAGCTCCAGAAGGTGCAGGAGCGTTGCCAGCGTCTGAGAGAGGAGTGGGACTCCAACAGCTTGGAGCTGCTGAGGCTGAAGGATGAGAACTACATGATGGCCATGCGCTATGCGCAGCTCTGCGAGGAGAAGAACATGGCTGTGCTGCGGAGCCGAGACCTGCAGCTGGTGGTACAGCCCTGGGGAGCGTGGGTGTTGGTGGTGGGAGGTGGTGGGGCTCTGATGGCTGAGAGGGATGCACACAAGTGACTGCACGTGGTGGCCCATGAGTGTGAAGGAGCTGATGGCAGGTGGGATGCGTGTTGGGGTGCATGCCCCTGCTCTTGATGGTGGGCATGCCTTGTGCAAGGCAGAGCGGCCAAGTCATGAGCACGGCATGGGAGACTCACCACTGCCCTAGGGCAGCTGGAGATATGTCACCTAGAGGAACCAAACCCAGGTCAGAAGAGCTGCCAGGGTGATGCCTTCCCCAGTATCTGTCAGCCTGGCCATTGGTACCACAGAATAGTTTGGGTTGGAAGGAACCTTCAAAGGTCATCTAGTCCAACCCCCTGCAATGAGCAGGGACATCTTCAACTAGATCAGGTTGCTAAGAGCCCCGTCCAGCCTGGCCTTGAATGTCTCCAGCGATGGGGCATCTACCACCTTTCTGGGCAAACTGCCAGTGTTTTACGACCCTCATTGTAAAAAATTTATTTCCCATGTCCAGCCTGAATCTCCCCTCCTTTAGTCTAAAACGATGACCCCTTGTCTTATTGCAACAGACTCTGCTAAACAGTCTGTCCCCATCTTTCTTCTAGGCCCCTTTTAAGTACTGAAAGGCCACAATAAGGTCTCCCAGGACCCCTGTTTTCTCCAGGCTGAACAACCCCAACTCTCTCAGCCTGTCCTCATAGCAGTGCTGTTCCAGCCCTCTGATCATTTTTGTGGCCTCCTCTGGACCCTCTCCAACAGGTCCATGTCTTTCATGCACTGAGGGCTCTGATGTTGGATGCAGTACTCCATGAGATGCCCCATCTCCTCCTGCATTCACTTGCTGCCCTGCACTGCCTACTCTGCTGATGGTTGCCTGTGTCCAGGCAGCACAGGCAGGCAGTAGGCAGCTGATTCTGTTGAGTGTTTGTATTTACTTCTTCCCTGGGAAAGGGCTTGCATTTTTCTCTTTCTAGTGAGGATGGTGGCACATGGGGTGCTGGGCGTGTGTGCACTGCTTGGAGCTGCTCAGCCACCTCACTGCTCATAGTAGTGAGTGTTTTGGCCCAGACTCCATCCCCCCCTCTCCTCGCTGCTCCCCATCGCCTCCTCATCTGTCTCATGACGTTCGGGAGACTCATGCCCCGCATACCTGAAGGAATTCGTGACACTGTGCTCCAGCTGCCAAGCTCTCACCTCCAGCAAACACGCACCCATTTCCTGCCTGGGCAAGGACAGCCCTACCTTGAACCTATTAATAACCCGGTTTCCTTGGTGCTCTGCTGCCTCCTGGCATTCCCCCCACCAGTCTGGGCCTGGACCTCTCACGCAGCCCCGCGGCTACCTTTCACTCCTCATCCTGCTCTGCCAGAGCTGGGATCCTCCCCTGCTTGTTATCTGGTATTCCTGCCAATGCCAGCTCCCCTGGGCCTCCTCTGAGCAGGGAGGTAAATTATTTGTGCATGACTGTGGGCTGGAGAAATCCCCTTGGAAGCATTGGCAGCCACCAGGTCCCCAGCCTGCCTTCCCCTTCTGGCTCCAGGGTCCAGAAGTGACTAGTTCCCAGAACTCCTTGGAGATCTTTTGGGCAGATTTGCAGAGGTAATGCAGTTCCCAAGTCCCTCCTTGGCAATTTTGGCAGTGCTTCTTACTACTCAGTGGCTTTGATGGGTTTTCCCTGCCCCATTTGCTTTTAGAGCCTACCTGACAGTGAAACTCTGGTTCTCTGATCAACCTCATCAGTTGCTACAGGTCTGTGAGGACCTCCCTTACTCCTAAAAGTAACTGACTTCTGCTGTCTCCAGTGACACGTTGGTGGAAGAGTGTGAGAGCAGGCCAGGTGTGATGAAGCACCTGTGGTACCCTGCAGCCTTCAGGAGCTTGAGCCTCAGACACTTCCCAGGCCAGAGGTGACCTCCCCGCACTGAAAAGCCTCCAGTGGATTTTTCTGCTGCAAATTTGTTTCTTGGCTGTTCTAGAAGCTGGGAAGCCTTTGGGATACTCACAGCTGCTGGTTCTGGCAGTGCACCAGAGGTCCTGGTCCACCGGCATTCAGGGATGCCTCAAGGTGGCAAGAAAGTCATTGCACCAAGAGAGGATCCTGAGACTCAGTGTGCTTGTGCAAGTGCATCTTCCTCCTTTGCCCTGCAGGGAAAATCTTTTGTGTGCAGCTGTGCTAACCTTGGCCCAACTGTAGGATAGTCCTTCACATGGTTGCCCAGCCTCTGCTTTCCTTGTCTCCAGAAGCTTTTTCTGCCAAGTGTCCTCTCTGCTTCACCCTCCTGCTAAGGCAGAGTTGCAGGGTCATGTGTGTCAGACTATGTTTCTTCCCGGAGTTGTAGGTGGACCAGCTGAAATGCAAAGTGACCAGCCTGGAGGAGGAGTGCAGCCTGCTGCGGAAACAGGTGTCTACGCCGCCCCAGCGAGAGGTGGAGGAGCGGGGCCACCCCGATGCTGTGTCTGAGCTGTGGGCTGAGAACCAGCGGCTCACAGCTTCACTGCAGGAGCTGCAGGGCAGGTTGCAGGTACCTAGTGGGGCAGGGCAGGTTGTCTCCTTTCCTGGGGCACCCCCAGTGCTGGTGACGTGGGCACTGGAAAGATGGGGGAAATCATTGTCCTCTGCTGGTCTGTCCCTTCCTCTGAGAATATTGCTTGGCTATGGTGGCTGCCCTTGCTTCTGGGTAATGACGGGTCCTTGTTTCCAGCTTGTGACTCTTGGTTGTGCTCACAAGTGGGACTTTGTGCCTTGGAGTGCATGGTAGATTAATGCAGGAGTGATGGTGGCAGTCTTGCCAGTCTGCCTGTCACTGCCCTGGTCTGAAGGAGCTCCCTTGATGCTTGTGGTGCAGTGATATTACCTTCTCTCCTCCTAGAAGCCTGGCGAGGGCCCAGTGCCAGGCTCTGAGCAGATCCTGCTGGACATCTTGGAGCACGACTGGAAGGAAGCCCAAGATGACCGGCAAGATCTCTGCCAGAAACTCAACTCCTTGCAGAACGAGCTGCAGTGGGCTGAAGAGCTGAGGGATAAGGTAGAACATCCATCACTGCCCCCATCCCTGCGCACAGATCAGGTCCTGGAAGAGGGGGGAGAGAGTAGGTTAGGAAGCCACAGCAGTCGCTTCCAAGAGGGCTAATGCTTGTTGCCCACTGTTGCCAGTACCTGCAGGAGGTGGAAGATCTGCAGCTGAAATACCGGACACTGCAGAAGGACTGTGATCTCTACAAGCATCGGATGAACACAGTGCTGCTGCAGCTAGAGGAGATTGAGAAAGAGCGGGACCAGGTGAATTGCCCTCTGTCTTCCAACAGGACCAGGGCTTTCATTTCTGCTCCAGATACATCCGTCCTTCCCCACTGGATCTTTTCCATCCATGCCAGTGTGGGAGGTGGGGATTAGTAGTGCAGTCCTCCACCTTTTCTCACTTTCAACCTGGCTCCTTGCAGGCAATCCAGCACCGTGATGGGGTGCAGCTACAATACTCCCAGAGCTTGATTGAGAAGGACCAGTACCGCAAACGTGTGCGGGCCTTGGAGGAGGAGAGGGACGAGCTCCTAAGCAAGCTGAGCCAGGCAGAAGGGCTGAACAGCACCCTGGAGGCACAGCTGCAGCGCTGCCAAGGCAGCCGCAGCCTAGGCAAGGTGAGGGTGGCTGGAAGGAAGGGGGAACAGAAGGCAGGGGGCATCAGGGCTGATTTCTGAGGGATGCGATGAGATGATGAGTCCCTTCTCTCCCAGATGTGCAGCTCTTCCTACTCCCTCTGCTCCAACCTCAGCAGCACCTGGAGCCTTGTAGACAACCCTTCCAGCTTTACGAATGGAGTTGTGGATGCACTGGGGGTTTCTGCTATCCCGTTCCCAGGGGATTCAGCCATTCAGAGCATGGTGAGCACTTGACCCTGACAGGCTGGCCCTCAGCTGAGGGCAGTGGAGAACCAAGCTGCTCAAGAATGGCACAGAGACATTGGAGCAGGTTCCCTGTGGGTCTGTGACTTGGTGGAAGACTGGGCAGGGGGTGGTGTGTAAGGTGGGAGCAAGTCCCATGTGCAAACCTTTGTTCTCTTGGTCTCTGACAAACCGGCCAATGCTGCACCAAAGTGTGCAGCACTCACGTGGGTGGGAATGGGGGCGAAGCAAAACTGTCTTCATCCCATATGACACCACAGAAATCAACAGCCTCATGTAAAATGATACCCTCCCCAAAAGCTGTTTAATCTACATATGCTGGGGGAGAAACCCTAATTCTTTTGAAAATCCTGTAGTAGCATTATATTATTT